>NC_088201.1:183525111-183867619 GCF_037126465.1 Ornithodoros turicata
TATGTTCTGCATGGCCACTGCTTTCTACTTTCTTTATTGCATGCCACAACTTTGCATTACAAAAACCAAAAGAAAAAAAACCGTTGCTGGTTCTGGAATTTTCCCCACGTAATCACTAACCTCCTTATCTTTCGCTATGCTTGCCAATTCTTGCCTGTTGTCCCGTTTCGTCCACGTGTTCGTGAACCTTCCATTTTTCTGTAAGCGGTCTGTAGCCTAGATCACTACGTTCACATAATCCCCTCCACACTCTAACAAAGCAGCCATTCACTCCGGCCGTAAAACCCCGTACGGAACCTTTCTTCCCTCCGGGCTGTTGACCCACAATTCGCATGAACCTTTAAAGACGTCACACCTAACCCTTTAAATACCATGCCAATGATGAGGACGGTGCCCAGAAGAAGAACAGTCTCTGTTCGAAATATCGGCGGCTTCTGTCCTGAGGCAACTCCTTCCTACATTCTACCGGTTCGCTGGATTTCTACCCATCTACTTGTATATTCCTGTTTTTCATGTTGCCCATTCTCAGGTTTGTTTCATCATGGGTTTCGTCCACCAGCTAGCCTGCGTTTACGCTATTTTATCAATCGCGGGCGCAAAGTCTTTAGCTCTGATTGATATCTGTGACGCAGGTATTCTATGTTGGGTGCAGCAGAACGAAACAACAGCAACAACTTTATTTTTATGGTGATGGGGAGTTCCATCGCCTGGGGCGATACTCTATCCCATTGCTGACGGTGCTGTGGGAAAGGACAGCAGAACGAAGGCGGCTTTATTTTACCATGTTATTCCTAATAAAATACTCATTTTTTAATTAGGCAAATAGGCATTTGGTGCATTGCTTTCGTACTGGTTGAAGCTGGTGAACTCTCAGTGGAGGCTTTCTGTTAGCGTGACACGGCTGGACACTTCCTACGTTTGCGTGTGCATATTGCCCGTCACCCACTCCTCAGGAAAATTCGATACCGTCCTGAAAGTGATTTCCATCGAGTAGCGCAGAGGACACGCCTAACACACCTACTGGCTTCATAGCTAAGGACATCGCACCGCCGGACTCTGCCTGTGCCACCCACCTTGGTACGTCCTCCGGACCTCCTGGGACGAAGAGATTAGGATGCTACTCAAGTCCTTCGAGTCCATGTTTATGCTCTGGTAGACGCGATTTTTTCTACCGAACTTTTCGACCTCTGCCGCAGCATACACCGATGGCGCATCTCGAAATGGCAAGTCCGCCTCGGCATTCGTCATCCCATCCGAAGCTGTAGTGGAAGGACGCCGCCTTTCGCATCAGACCTCATCCACAGCTGCCGAACTGTATGCCATCCTTTTCTTTCTGCAGGACATCGTTGATTTTACCCCGCGGGAATGGGTAGTCTTCACTGACTCTAAATCAGCGCTCCTCTAAGCAACTGAAAATTCTGGCATCCGAGGTTCATCCGCACCGTTGACGATGGCTGTGTTAATGGTTTACAACCTTGTCTACAAGCTGGTTCTCCAGTGGGTTCCAGCCCATTGAGGTGTCGAAGAGAATGAGCAGGCCGACAGCGCCGCAGAAGCAGCTCTCTCGTCTCGGAGACGGACGCGTATTGCGCTGCGGAGAGGAGATAGTCGTTCCGTACTTCGACGCCTCGTGACAACCCTGTTTCTTCCCTCCAATGGACCGCAGACATTCTCCTCCCAGCTATGCTCAGCAAAGTTGATCCAGCGCTCCCTTTCCGCATGCCTCGACATACCTCTCGTCAAGATGCAGCATTAGTTCATCGAATGCACATCGATGTAGCTTTTACAGCGCAGTGGCGCTACCGCTTGAGACAAGTTGCCTCTCTCCAATGCTGTCACAGCGGTGCTGTAGAAGATTTAGAGCACATTCTTCCCCATTGCCCACACTAACCACCTTCCCGAACCGTACTTTCTCGATCCCTTACGAGCTAGACTCATGCCCCCTCCCCCCCCCCCTCTCACACAAAATTGCTTGGTCCCTGGCCACATCCAGCCAACCAACGCTCTGCCCTCAAAGCTCTCTTGACCTATCTGGATACCATAGGACTTCGATCCTTATTGTGAAGCGGCTGATCATTTCATTGCCCGCATCACCACCAACAATGAGGTAGAGTATCGCCCCTGGCTATGAAACTCCCGATTCACCATCTCACAATAAAGTTGTTGTTGTTGCTTTCGTACCAAGAACAATGACGAACATTGCATATTTTGAGGATTTTCGGTGTATAGTTGCATGAATATTTCGGAAGGTTTTGGTGCTTATTTATCCGCGCTCTAGATCATCACGGATATCAGCACAAAATCAGAGACAGACAGAATAATGAAACACCGACTGCTGCTGCACGGACACAGGTACGGGGTTCTAGAAAGGTGAGGAGCACAGCATTCACCCCATATGGGTGAATGCGGTGCTCTAAAAGCGGGTGCCGTTGTATGGAGCTGTCGTAGCTCCCTCGAACACCAGACGGTGTGGCGGTCGCATTGTCTGAACTCGTTCTCACGCTGGCGGCATCGTCGCGTAAATATGTATTGCATCTGCTTTAAAAGTACACACCATTCTATGTCGTGTGCAGACACATGCAGTTGCAGCGAAGGAATATAACATCAATTTTTACTCTTTCAGAGGATAATTCGTGCCTCAATGGAAATGATTGATGGAGCAGGTCTAAAAGTAGGGTGAAAATGTTAGGTAGTTGGTACTTGATATCATACTATAGATACGCAGTAACGGAGAACACAGGACAAAAGAATCAGACAGCGAAGCAGCCGTCCTGTCTGATTATCTCGTCCTGTTTTCCTCGTTGCTGCATCTCTACAATGTTATGAAGAGATGCAGCTGGTTTTATTTCCGCTGCTAACCTAGAATGTCAGTCTGTGTTAACCAAAAGAAGATGACATCCACAAATAAATACCTCGAGAATTTTTGTTGCACAACCTATTACAATTTAAGGGGGAGTGCTGACACATTCTTCCCCCTTTTGGTGGATAAGAAAGGCTTCATATACCTCTTTATCACGTTGCAGTCGCAGCCTAATTTCTATGGAAGTCTAGCAAACGAAGGCGAGCATCCGCATCTACCATCATCCACAGCACTCCCTCTATCACCCTCACTCCGGAGGCAGTGTGTTATCTAAGAAAATAGGTCGGATGGGTTGGGGGGGGGGGGTGTAGCTGCTCTGGTATTTAAGAGTTTGTGCGGAAGAAGAATGTGCGGGTATGCTTGTGTAAACGCGCGTTGGCATTATGAAAGGCGTCACTATTTTTCTCATATACTTTCAGAGGAAGCAGTACATGTGTTTGCTAGAATGCCACCACAGTCACGTATCAGTCGGAGGAGACTTTACATATCAGATGCTTGACGGACAGCCTTGCCAAGAACCGGTACGGTATTTAGCAGCTGTATCATTTCCTTACGTTCCACATGCCTAGGGAACGCCATCGACTCTAAACAAGGTGTGATCGTCAATCGGCGTGACGTCCCAGTGTCCTCCAGTCCTTACGGCTGACCTCTCTCCATCTGCTCATATCTGTACTCCACTCATAGCCACAGATGCTTCGCGGCGCTAAAGCAGAAATAGAAAAAAAGTGCTATGGCCCAGGACGCATACTAAGCCCCCTGTCCCCCATTCCTTCCTGCTGTCCTCTCTCCATCTGTCCACGTCTGTATGCTGCTCTTAGCCACAGTTGCTTCGCAGCGCTAACACTGAAATAGAAAAAAGAGCTATAACGCGGGACGCATACTAAGCCCCTGTCCCCGATTCCTTCCTGCTGTCGTCTCTCCATCCGTCCACGCCTGTTTGCTGCTCTTAGCTACAGTTGCTTAGCGGCGCTAAGACGGAAACAGAAAAAAGAGCTATGGCCCAGGATGCATACTAAGCCCATGTCCCCGATTCCTTCCTGCTGTCAACTCTCCATCCGTCCACACCTGTATGCTGCTCTTAGCCACAGTTTCTTAGCGGCGCTAAGACAGAAACAGAAAAAAGAGCTATGGCCCAGGACGCATACTAAGCCCATGTCCCCGATTCCTTCCTGCTGTCGCCTCTCCATCCGTCCACGCCTGTATGCTGCTCTTAGCCACAGTTTCTCAGCGGCGCTAAGACGGAAACAGAAAAAAGAGCTATGGCCCAAGACGCATACTAAGCCCATGTCCCCGATTCCTTCCTGCTGTCGCCTCTCCATCCGTCCACGCCTGTATGCTGCTCTTAGCCACAGTTTCTTAGCGGCGCTAAGACGGAAACAGGAAAAAGAGCTATGGCCCAGGACGCATACTAAGCCCATGTCCCCGATTCCTTCCTGCTGTCGTCTCTCCATCCGTCCACGCCTGTTTGCTGCTCTTAGCTACAGTTGCTTAGCGGCGCTAAGACGGAAACAGAAAAAAGAGCTATGGCCCAGGACGCATACTAAGCCCATGTCCCCGATTCCTTCCTGCTGTCGCCTCTCCATCCGTCCACGCCTGTATGCTGCTCTTAGCCACAGTTTCTTAGCGGCGCTAAGACGGAAACAGGAAAAAGAGCTATGGCCCAGGACGCATACTAAGCCCATGTCCCCGATTCCTTCCTGCTGTCAACTCTCCATCCGTCCACACCTGTATGCTGCTCTTAGCCACAGTTTCTTAGCGGCGCTAAGACAGAAACAGAAAAAAGAGCTATGGCCCAGGACGCATACTAAGCCCATGTCCCCGATTCCTTCCTGCTGTCGCCTCTCCATCCGTCCACGCCTGTATGCTGCTCTTAGCCACAGTTTCTCAGCGGCGCTAAGACGGAAACAGAAAAAAGAGCTATGGCCCAAGACGCATACTAAGCCCATGTCCCCGATTCCTTCCTGCTGTCGCCTCTCCATCCGTCCACGCCTGTATGCTGCTCTTAGCCACAGTTTCTTAGCGGCGCTAAGACGGAAACAGAAAAAAGAGCTATGGCCCAGGACGCATACTAAGCCTATGTCCCCGATTCCTTCCTGCTGTCGCCTCTCCATCCGTCCACGCCTGTATGCTGCTCTTAGCCACAGTTTCTTAGCGGCGCTAAGACGGAAACAGAAAAATGAGCTATGGCCCAAGACGCATACTAAGCCCATGTCCCCGATTCCTTCCTGCTGTCGCCTCTCCATCCGTCCACGCCTGTATGCTGCTCTTAGCCACAGTTTCTTAGCGGCGCTAAGACGGAAACAGAAAAAAGAGCTATGGCCCAGGACGCATACTAAGCCCATGTCCCCGATTCCTTCCTGCTGTCGCCTCTCCATCCGTCCACGCCTGTATGCTGCTCTTAGCCACAGTTTCTTAGCGGCGCTAAGACGGAAACAGAAAAAAGAGCTATGGCCCAGGACGCATACTAAGCCCATGTCCCCGATTCCTTCCTGCTGTCGCCTCTCCATCCGTCCACGCCTGTATGCTGCTCTTAGCCACAGTTTCTTAGCGGCGCTAAGACGGAAACAGGAAAAAGAGCTATGGCCCAGGACGCATACTAAGCCCATGTCCCCGATTCTTTCCTGCTGTCGCCTCTCCATCCGTCCACGCCTGTTTGCTGCTCTTAGCCACAGGTTCTTAGCGGCGCTAAGACGGAAACAGAAAAAAGAGCTATGGGCCAGGACGCATACTAAGCCCATGTCCCCGATTCCTTCCTGCTGTCGCCTCTCCATCCGTCCACGCCTGTATGCTGCTCTTAGCCACAGTTTCTTAGCGGCGCTAAGACGGAAACAGGAAAAAGAGCTATGGCCCAGGACGCATACTAAGCCCATGTCCCCGATTCCTTCCTGCTGTCGCCTCTCCATCCGTCCACGCCTGTTTGCTGCTCTTAGCCACAGGTTCTTAGCGCCGCTAAGACGGAAACAGAAAAAAGAGCTATGGTCCAAGACCCATACTAAGCCCATGTCCCCGATTCCTTCCTTCTGTCGCCTCTCCATCCGTCCACCCCTGTAAGCTGCTCAGAGCCACAGTTGCTTCGCGGCGCCTAAACAGAAACAGAAAAAAAGAGCTATGGCCCAGGACGCATATTAAGCCCATGTCCCCGATTCTTTCCTGCTGTCGCCTCTCCATCCGTCCACGCCTGTATGCTGCTCTTAGCCACAGTTGCTTAGCGGCGCTGAGACGGAAACAGAAAAAAGAGCTATGGCCCAAGACCCATACTAAGCCCATGTCCCCGATTCCTTCCTTCTGTCGCCTCTCCATCCGTCCACCCCTGTAAGCTGCTCAGAGCCACAGTTGCTTCGCGGCGCCTAAACGGAAACAGAAAAAAAGAGCTATGGCCCAGGATGCATACTAAGCCCATGTCCCCGATTGTTTCCTGCTGTCGCCTCTCCATCCGTCCACGCCTGTAAGCTGCTCAGAGCCACAGTTGGTTCGCGGCGCCAAAACGGAAACAGAAAAAAAGAGCTATGGCCCAGGATGCATACTAACGTCCCTGTCCCCCATTCCTTCCAGCTGTCCTCTCTCTATCCGTCCACGTCTGTGTGGCGTGTCGCAGAAAAAAGTAGACAGGCAGACAACAAGGAGGCAACAGAATGAGGGTGCACTCGGCTCGCTAAGAACTGGAGCCGGTGAGCGCGCGTCAACGTTTATTTTTGGCGCGTATCTTCCGGTTGGGCCGACCTGCGGCCGGTACATCTGTATCCTGCTAAATAGCCACAGTTGCTTCGCGGCGCTAAAACGGAAACAGAAAAAAAAGTGATATGACCCAGGACGCATACTAAGCCCCATTCCCCAATTCCTTCTTGCTCTCGTCTCTCCGTCGGTCCTCGTCTGTATACTGCTCATAGCCAGAGTTGCTTCGCGGCGCTAAAACGGAAGTAGATAAAATCACTATGGCCCAGGATGCATACTAACCCCCTGTCTCCCATTCCTTCCTGATGCCCTCTCTCCATCCGTCCACGTATGTATGCTGCTAAATAACAACAGTTGCTTCGTGACGCTAAAACGGAAACAGAAAAAAAAAAGAGCTATGGGCCAGGACGCATAATAACCACCCTGTCCCCTATTCCTTCCTGCTGTCGTCTCTCCATCCGTCCACGTCTGCATGCTGTATGCATGAGCATACATTATGAAGCGGCAGGAGCAAGGCGCTCCGAAGCGGTTTTTCGCTGTTTAATGAACGCATGAATTCCATTACGTGCAATATCTGCCGCCACTATTCATCATCGTGTTACCAAAATTAATCGGTGTGCGGTATTTCATAACCGTTGTGATACGATGACAGAAAAAGAAAAGACCCGAGAAAAAAAAATCATAGTGGAAAGTTTAAAACCTTTTCATACGGATTAAGCTTTTTGCTGTCCTTTTAGTTTACCTTACACTGAAAATACCCCTGTGCCATCTTCTAGTTGCGATCTAGTACTCTTTGGCGCATGTTAAAGTCGGTAAAACAGTGCAATAAGACGAGGACTAAAAAACAACGACAAGCACCGCACTTCCAACACCTTATTGCACCGTTTTACCGATTTTAATGATGAGTACCCAACGGGCCCAAGTTGATGCAGTATTGGCACATGTGTTTTAATCTAGCACCGATCTCATGTATCCCAGTGTTCAATAACTTTCTTTTGTTGCATTTTGTTTCTGAACTATAGCGTCACACAGTGCGTGCGACATCTTGCTATTGCTGTCTTTAAATAGAGAGGATAAAACTCCAGTGCAGGGGACACGGACAGACGAAACACAGACGATGCACTGAAAAAAAATAAAATAAAATAAACGGAAAATGAAACACAGACGACAGTGCTTCGTCCGTCCCTGTCCCCTGCACTGGGGTTTTATCGCTTTTAGAATGTACCACCAAACAGCCCGGTTTTTAAAGCTTTTTAGATAGAGCCCAGTATTCAGTACACTACAATGGCAACATAATGTCTGCCTGTGTGTCTCTCGTTTTTTTCAGCAATTCTGCTACGGCGGCCTGTGCAGCGATCACGCACCGGCCGGTCACGAGTAGCACGACTGCGGACCATGCCCGTGTGACAACATGCGGACCATGCCATTTGACCTAATTAACTGTACATTATGCCTAATAAACTTTATAAATTTAGAAGAAGCAGTCTCTCGGTTTCTCTTGCGCATCGTGCCATAGTGCTGGTCCCGCGTAAACAAAATACTATCAAATAAAAAAATATATAAAAGAACAAAATAAAACATATACTAGATTTTCACATGTACTCCGCGAAATTGGCAGAAAATTTGTCCTTTTTATACGCTAGTTAGAAATCATTCAAACAACACAGCCCTAAGCAGTGGCGTTTGCGTTAGTACACCACAGTGCGACAAAACTTACATCGGCGAGACAGGCAGGAAGCGAGTAACATGTTTTAAATAACAGAAGGGACGTTGCCAAGGCCACGAATGCCACACGAATGATGACTGAATTCGATGATGAGTGGAGTGTTGGGTAAGTGGACACGTGTGTGACTTTGATAACGCAAAAAAACGTTGGCACGGGCGGCAGAATGGGGCCCAAGAAAGTTGTTAGAATGCTGGTTTATTAGATGCGACATATCGGCATCTAACAGAAATCGCGGCCTCCTACCTACAGTAGCAAACGAATGGCACACCTAGATATCACTCCTGATATTCGCTGGCGCGTCCCGATCACCCCTCGGATCTGAGACATGTGTACTGCGATAACGCTAAAGACGTGTTCGAGCAGCCGGTTTTGCGTTTGTGTAGTGATATTGGTCATATGTGCTCATCCTTTCTTCTATTCGAGCGCCATTTACCTTCTAGGTTGCGAGGTCCAGTAACGGGGAATTGTGATAGAAATGTTTTGGGCCTTGAGCGTGAGATATACTTATGTAAATTGCAGCTAACCAACGGAAGCGATAGAATCGATGATTACAGTCTGTATATGAGCAGTCTGCAGCAGGAAAAAATCCAGAGGACAAAAAGGACTATTATATAAAGCTACAGGTCATGAATGAAATGAGGCAGGGACGTGACAGCGGAGTAATCCCCACGAAATCAATGCTACAAGGGAGTTAGCAATCCATTTTCTTCCAGGAATGGTGTTACTTGATCATGATGCTACTTGTTTGGAAAAGATGTGCTCTAATAATTCACAGCTGGAAAGAAGAGATAATTCAAAACGAAAGACTGATCTGCTGCCGTACATATTGGTTTTACACGAGGGCATTTCCATACGTTCGGGAGAGTCCCTTCGTCTAGCGATATCTGGAAAATAATTGTGAGGAATTGCACAACCCATACGGCGTACATTCTAAGAAAATCGTTCGGAATATTGTCTAACCCAGTTGACCTCAATAACACGCCCTGTAGTAACCAGTCCCGAATCTTTTCGGACTAGCATCTCCACTTCTTTTCCTTTACCAACCAACTCGCAGTAGACTTCTTTATATTTAGCTTCCTCAGTGGCATAATAAGAAATACAGATGCGAGTACCGATTCAAAGTAATGTAATACTAATACTAACTCGGGGCTTTAAGTCGTAAGACAACGGTGATAGGCCTATGATTAGAGGAGTTCGCCACATTTTCTACAGGGTGTCCCAGAAAACGTGTCATTGAATTATAATAAAAAAACTACGCCACCTAGAATCATGCGGTCAACGGCATTTGTTCTCATGAGGTTTTTGCCACCTTGTAAAGTTAATGTCATGTACCCCAAGTTTAATTATGCAAATATTTGCGAACTGAACTCAGAAATTTGCCAAGGGAAGGTCACTTTTTTACCCCACCAATATGAAGAGCGTGCCGAATTGACTCAAATTCATGATAATTTACAGTGATATTCACGAGCTATACCATCGGAAAAAATAGCCGAATATCATGCTTTTCGGAGCACCAGACCATAACGCGAGATGTCTTTTTGAGCGCAATCGCTCGCAGTCCGACGAAAGGAGATTCCGAAGCCAGCCCACAGAGTGATAGTAGAAAAAGTAGCAGTTCCCAAAATTGGGAGAGGGAAAGCATTATTCCAGCGAAAGTCGGACGTGATAAGCCATGCCTGCGTTATCTCTTTCTGCGATGCCGGGGTGGGCTGGGTTTCCAACCTCCTTTCGTCGGACTGACAAAGATTGCGCTGAAAAATTCATCGTGCGCTATTCTGTGCGACCTCCGTAGAGCATGATGTTCGGCTATTTTTTGCGATGGGATAGCTCCTGAATATCCCTGTCAATTATCATTAATTTGAGTAAATTAGACACTCTCTTCACATTGGTGGGGTAAAAAAGTGACATTTACTAGGCAAATTTCCGACTTAAGCTCGCAAAAATTTACATAATTAAACTTGCGTTACACGGCATTCACATGAGGAGGTGGCAAAAACCCAGTAAGAACAAATGCCGTTGACCGCATGACTCTAGGTGGTGTAGTTTTTTTATTATAATTCAATGACACGTTTTCTGGGACGCCCTGTATATCATCTGTTCTCTGCTGTGCGTCGTTATGTTCCTGTTTTGCCCGAAACTTGAGTAATCATACGCCAAATTTTCTGGGGGTATGCAACAAAGACGTGGCTGTAATATTTATTTTTAGCCTCGATTATTTTCATGCTTTAGAACCTTCGTTAAACCTTTTACCAGGCTTAGTTTACATCGCCGTCTAATTTTGGTGATGCGACGTTTAAGATGCTAAACGTCGCGTGTTATCCATGGTCTCCGAGTGTAAACTTTGTGAGACTTCTTGGGCACGAACTTAATGTCTTATCCACATGTGTACAGTGGCCTTGAAAAATTTTCAGGCCATGTCATCATTTCTCGTGGTGCTACAGATCTGGTTAAAATATACAAGGATATGCCCTAGGAAAACCGTAGAATGTATGCAATTTAGGTCTATGAGGCTTATTTTATACGGTGCACCTCAAAAGAACCATTGTGGTCTGAAAGTCCACCAAGTACTTGGCAGTCCCGTTTCAAGTCAAAGGTGTTAGAAACGAGGAACAGATCAAGCATTGACGCAGAAGATTCTTGAATTCTAGTGTAGCTCTTGACGACCTGGCATAGTTCATAGTGTTACACTATCTATATCCAGTGTTGCATTTCCATCCATGAAGTCTCCAACTCCGGTTAAGGTTTCCTAATTTACACATCAAATCCCCCGCAAGGATAACTTTTTGATGGTGTGTTACTGTCGGAAATCATGTAACCATATAATGTGTTCAAGAAATAAGGCATGTAACTGTTCCCGTAGTCGTTCCACGCTTACGCGGGCAACGTCACGAATATCGCCAGGTGGGACTATATTCTAAAGAATCGAGTCGTGACATTAAACCCTTAACCGTATTCAATAGGTTCAATTTGTAACTACATTATACCCTTTTTAATATAACCTGAGGATGGTGATGATGAGGTAAGAGAAAAAGATGGGGATGTGAGCCACAACAGGGTCGGACTGGCTACCCCAGGACGCCTACAAGCGGAGAAAATGCACACAGATACACATGTGGTGAACGGGTTAGCGTGCAAAATGTAGGACAAAGGTTTCAGATCGAGTGAGGGTAGGATAACAGAAGTCATCTCACTGGGGAGGGGGGGGGGGCACCAAGCAGACATTTAGATCGCTCTTAAGCCGCTCAAACGGTGAATAAAATGCATTTAACATGATGTTCTAGGAACCTTTCTATAGCATCGCTTCAATTCAAGCATTTTCAGGTAATAATACAAGTTGGACACTTTTCTTCTTTTTTATATATAACTCCGTTGTTCTATTGATCAACTGTAATATCATGCGCGCAGAGATAATATTACTGCGGTGCTACAGGCAGAGGTAAGGTCCACGCGTGTCCTGTACACGCGCATGCCACTACAACACAAGTATACAATTTCGTGTTTAATCGCCGATACAGTGTTCGTTTATAGCTATATAAGAAGCAAAGGCAAGGTACACTGTATAGAATGCGCTATATTTTAGCTAAACGACAATTTACTTGAATAATCTACCATCGGCCTATATTCCGTGACAAAATGTTCCCAGCTTCCTGCACGCAGCAACTCGATCATCTAGCCTGAAAACAAAGTGAAGAAAAAGTAACCATCAAGAAGGCGAGCTCTCGGAAGGAGTAATCACTCTTTATTTTGTTTTTCGCCCCGTCTGTCATCACCCAACGAAGATAAGACATGTGGGCACGTGCTTCCCAACGTTCCGATATCTTTCGCTTGCAGGGATCGTCGGCTAGGGAGACGTGACGGTAACAAATGCCACGTGGTTTCGTTACGAAGAACCACGAATGCTAGGAAACGGTCAGCACGGAAGTCAGCGTAGTGCTGGTCCAAATATAATCACTATAAAAATAGCTAAGCATAGACATGCCGTCACACACTGGACACGTTGGACTAGTTCAACGATAATCCGCTTGGTTCGCAGCGAGCGTATATCGCCGGAGCTCTGGAGCTTGGCTTTAAAACAGGGGCATCGTGCATTTCATGTATGGAGTATGGCGGTAAACACACCAGTCTTTCTATCCCACCATAAAACAACAGCTGTAACCGGAAGACCAACGGGACGCACACCCAGTTGTCGCGCATTGGAGTACCCTGGCGTCACGAGATGGTCTGACACCAGTCTTTCTAGCTCACCATAGTTTGTCTGCCATACCATAGTTTGTAGCACGTGCCACAGGGTAGGACTGCGGATAGTTTGGACAACCCGGTGTTCTTTTGATGTGCGTCCACAATCTCCGACGCACGCTGCTGGAAGCAATGTTTACCTCCCCCACATTGCTACCGTCCTCGGCCGGGAGCTGCGGATAGATGACGTTAAACCTTCTCTTCCTTATCCTCGAATCTTCCTGCCTCACATGTCCTCGTGCTAATATGTCAAGTTGACTTTATTTCATAGTTATCTGCTATCATGCGAAGATGGACTTTTGTGTCGTGTCCCTGAATTCAGATCATGGCTGCGGAATATGGCGAGAGACAAAGCTCAGTCTCGAGTCTCCCACACTCGAAGAAGAAGCCTGCGACTTAACCTGTCCGCTTCTGGTGCCATGGAAGGCACCCGTGTTGGGTTTGCTCAGAATGTACTAGTAATATCGATAAAATAAAAATCACACATAGGGACTGGCTGAGAGAGTCATCAGCGAAGACGACGGAATCAACACAGAGGCAGAAATGGAACGTCCAACTTTCAATCTTCTATCATATGATTAAAGGCTGATTAGGATAAAATGTTGGGCTATCCTTGTTTTACATTTGTCGTCACCGTTGTGGTCACGTGCAAACTTCTACCGCTCCTCTCTTACAGAGTCATCGGCTGTTACACGTCAGTGACAACAGTTTTCTATCACTGATTAACCCAAGATAAACTGCACCAGTACTCACTTTGTTGTACTCATTTTGCACTCACCTCGTCCATGATAACGACACAACCGTTCATAAAGCCTGGGCCGAATATCGAAGATTTTGATTTCCTGCTGAGGGGCAACGTGGGCCGCATAGCAACCGCAGACACGTCACACGCGACCCGCGGTCCCCACTTTGGCACCCGTGCTCTATACCCTGCTGTCGGGTCGGGTTCACTTGACTCAACGCGGGGTCGACACGATCCGACAGCGTTTAAATGAGCTAGTCGAACCCGTCATCCCAACTCAACCCGCTCCTGTCGAGTTCATGTAAATGCGGCTAGTGACGGCCTTACAGATACGCACGATAATGGATGGTCCGGCTACCTTTCTAATTATCAGAGAGAAATCAAACCGTCGATAATGCATTCTGTTGTGTTCTGAGGAGCACTGAGCGTCACGGAAGGAAGAAGAAGGCCAACTACGAAGAGAACTGGAGAAGAAGAAGAAGAACTGCAGCTCAGAAGCCGAATAACGGGGGTTCGTTTCTATCTTTATCACATGAAAGCCTGGTCCTGCTCATACAATGCCAACCGGGGAACTACAATTCCAGATGTCCGCAGAGGAGGTGCAGAGAATGCCATTTCCGCAGCCTTGGAAGCTCAAGTGCGCTATGTGCTACGGGATAGTCTGTATGTTGTTCGGAACTATTTCCATCTTGTTATTCGTCTACCAGACTAGATCGTCATCCGCAGCGCCCTTCGCTCCGATCTCGTCTGGCAACACAACCACGACGAAGCGTGTGAATACAAGTAGAAAGGTGGCACCCACTCGGAGGAAAGGTTGGTGGTTTTGGCGACCAAAGAAAGCAAAGCCCCAAGAGTCGATTTCCTCGCCGCAGCGGCACGACCAACTTGTCTTGAGTACGACAAGGCGGAGGGATGTTACGACACCTTCGCTATTCCACATAAATGTGAGTGCTTCGCGAGTTCTTCGAAGTGCGTACGCCTCTGCGTTTCTAGGCTCATCGAGGGTTCACAAAAGGACTTCGTCAGGGGCCACTTCCGGCAACGATTTTGTCCCCTCGCCGACCGAGCATATGATTGTAAGTTCTTCTTACAAGTCAACACGCGCCAATTACAGTGGTGAAGGCAACAGCACGGAAGTGATGAATACTACCCGTAGTGTGTATATCCAGAAATCAACGGCGCAGCCTTCATTCCCTACCGGTACCAGATACAACGCCCCTTTGTCTTCGGTGATTGTGTCATCGTAAGAACAGCTTTCAGAAGACCTGCGAAGCGATTAGAACTCTCTAGTGATAGGTATCGTTGATATGTTTTGCGCCCAAATGAAATAACGTCGTAATATGCCGTCGTGGAAGACTGAGACAAGCGCGACACAGTGCCCAATAAAATGTGGAAGTATCGTTGCCAATAATGGCATTTTTGATTAGAAATTTCGTTTCGTTTACCCTCAGTACACCCGCGCTATTTTCTCAACACTGTTAGAAACTTGCAACGTCGGTTAATAACAGTAAATCGTAGTATAGAACAACACTGAATAATAAGAAGCAAACATATATGAGACCAGTCATGTGCGTTCATATGGAGGACTGGACTAGTTCATTTATTTGGACCGCTTCGACATCGTCACTTCCGGGGGTTTTATAGAAATCACCTACGACTCCACCCAGCCCTACTGCAGGGCGATGCTCTTTTAACCGTTAGCAGAGTCTACAATTTTATTAGAGACACCGTTTTTAAATGCGCTTTGTAATTTTAAACGAGCCATTTTCTTAAAAAACGGAATACTTTCATTAGTTTGTATCACGTACTGCTTTTAACCTAATAATTTCACTTATAACTCATGACACACTCTTAGAAATGAACTTCACCGCATAGCACGCTCCTAGACAACCATTCTCTCGAATAATTTGTTGAAAGGCAGACGCCTTTTTTGTGACAATTATGAAGAGCATAAGTCACAAAAAAGGCGTGCGCCTCCCGTTTTCAACACATCAGTGCAGGTAACGATATCATTCGAGAGGACGGTTGGCTAGGAGCGTGCTATGTGGTGAAGTTCGTTTTTAAAGGGTCTCTGACCAGAACCTGGTCAATGTCTTTGTTTGTATGGATAACGAACCTACATGGTGCCTCCAAGTTACCACTGAAACGTTTCGTCTCTGCGGAGCCGCCAACTATTCCAAACAACGAGCCGAAAAGCGGCTTCGATTTCTGCCCTCAACTCGTGCGATCAGCGCAAAACTCTAGCTATTATGCAGTGGTTTCCCCATGTATATGACGTCAAACGCTCGCGACGTTTATTGGTGGAAAGTTCACACAGGAAGTTCGGGTGGTTTCCGCAACTTCCGTATAGCTGGGTGCTTTTTCAATATGGACGCGGAAGCACAGCGGAGTCGACAAGTCAGCTTTTCAGCTACCTTTCAGCAGCTGAGAGGCACCTGCTACGTGCAGCAGAGTTTGGAGGTAACTACTACATGCTTTAAATACCCAAGATACTAGGTGGAAGTACCCCCTACAGAGGGTGCCCTTGCAATTTCAGCTGTAGACTAATGATGCAACTATAATAATGACCCCCCTCCCCCCGAACTTTTTTCAACACTCCTCCATGCTTGGGATTCTGGATAAACCACTGTGCTGACCCCTGACACAAAGCACGATCTCATCAGCCTGCTCCGCCTGGTAAGAATTACATTGGGCTCTCAATTCCACCACAGACACAAATCCAATCCTATTCTGACGCATCCTTTTGTCCACCCATTCAGTCAATGTCGTAAGTGTTGTTCGAACTCTTACTGTCTGATAGCACCCAAATAGTATTGTTTAGGCACCTCAAGTATTTTAATGATCGTTATGGTGGAAGTAAATCAGACTGTTATGCAGGTTACCCTGTGTGGGACCTCGGTTCCTGCTCTCAGTCCTCCAGAAGTGCTCACTACACAAGTTGACTATCGAAAACCTCAATCTTCCATGCATGATGTAAAACCCCAGTTTGCTTGCTTCCTAGCCATTTTTTCATTCTCAATCTTCCTTTTATGTGCAAAGTGCACACCCAGTTCGAGTAGGATGTAGACCTTGAGGAACCAAGCTTTGTATCTTGGGCTGCTCGAATACTCAAATAGGCATGTTGTAGTCAAAGATGATGTAACATGAAATGTGGTTCATATAGTTTATTGTGGTACTCAGATAATATCTTCATAATATGTCTGCAGAGATTGCCCCAAAATAGCATATGTGATGCAGCGTTATACATTACTGGGCTTCTGGGAAAAATCATGATTCACCTGATACAGACGGCAGCCTTTTTAACGGTGTCTGACACATTTTTAGCAGCCACTGTTTTAAAATATGCATTAAAAATGCTCCAATTATGAAAGTATCACGAAGTTCTTCATTTCATTTGTTTACTTAAAGACCCTTGTGAAGGGATTTACATAAATGCGAGAGGTTTTTTATCCAAAAAAGACAAATACCAAACTGATGTGCACAAAATTCGTTCACTCATCACAAAGAAATTTATTCGATCTGAAAACGATCATAGCACTTGGAAATAAATGACGATACATTTTGTTCTGATGCTATGTGGGCAGGAACGTCATTCCAGTTTGACACCATCAGAGGAGGAGGAGGACACCATCAGGAGAGTAGAGGAATTTTTTTGTTTGTGTAGGTGGAGCAAGTACTTTGTGCGAGTCATCAAGTCTTGGAAGTAACTTGTGAGGGGATTGACAGTAAGTGGGGTGGGGAGGAGTGTGACTGTAATATAACTTATGAAAGAATGCCAGGCCTGATACGTTTCAGCTGGTAATCAAAGGAATAAGAAAGAGTTTGGCTTTAATGGCTGAGACGCTGGAAAAAGGATGATAATCGCGAGCAACAAACCGTGCGGTTCTGTACAAATTCTACTTTGTCGATTAAGAGATGTTGAGATGGGTTCCAGATTGCAGAGGCATATTCCAGTTCTTTTGAACATGGCAGTTGATGTTCTGAGACTGGAACACATAGAAAAGGCAAATACATACAAAGCATCAAGTGCCTAAGAAATGAATGATGAAAGAAGGCAGTCACTGTAAAGGTTAGCCAGTAATAGGACTTGAACCCACATCTTCTGTATTACCGATCCGGAGCCCTTACCTAACCTAACACTAACACTAACACGCTAACACGCCTCTCCTGTGACTTCCAAGGGTGCAGATGTAACCTGGGAATAGGTTTATGGGCAGGAGAACATTAGTCACTGTTATTATACAGGCATAGCTCTCTGTCCAGTATGATCACCGCAGAGCACATTTACAGGAACTCACAGGCACAAAACTTGCATAATAAATATGTAATAACCTCAAACAGCTATTATATATAATAACTGGGACATGGAACTCCAATAGCAGATGGTCTGGCAGTACAACACAGGTAATCTTGCCATCACTATATTTTTCCCAAAATGCTGAAAATAAATCGATAGAATTACTGCAGTGAACTGCTGAATTTTTCACCTCAGATATATTTTTAGCACTCTGTCTTTCATGTTTCAAAATATACATGCATCGAACCTGCAGAAGCTTGTGTGTGTAAGTAGAGTCACACATCTCATGTGCAACAGGCAGGTCTAAGTTGTATTGAGATATGTCAATTCCTTACGCGTGCTCACCACCTGTAGATTCCTTTAAAGGGAACCAAAAACTTTTTGTTAGTAACAACTTCACTCTATATGCCACATTTATAAAAGAAATTGGTCTCGTACCTGACGGACAACTGTCATGACCATTGCCAGATGTCTTCCTCTCCTGTTCCTTCCACTTCCATGAAGTCATCACCCTAACATTGTTAAAACAAAGCCATATAAATGCGATAACTGAGATATTACCACTACGAGCATACAGCAAATCACAACCACATAAATAAAATACACAATTGCACCGAGCTGTCCACATTTTCACACACACACAAATACATAACAGAGTGGACTGTCTCTAATAACACTTCAACAAGTTTGTGTAACTCTGTTTTGAAACTGGACACAGGAAGGCCATTTCCAGTCAGCTGAAAAAATTTGTTCGGAAGAGGAACAGTTTCTGCTGATTTCTGTAGTTGGTCCGTAGCAGTGGAACCTTGTAAGGTGGTACAGTGATAGATTTCATACCGTAATGGCAAGTGTTTGGGATGGTGCTAAAAGATCCTGAATTTGCAAGGCAATTTTGTGTAAATGTCTGATTTCCAAGTGAACGCTTTGTCTACTGTATTTTGCATGTGTTGAAGGAGCTGAGGGGCTGGATGGATGGATTGTAGTGGCACCCCTGGTGGGCCTCTTTGCAACGAGGGTCCAGCACATTGCACCTGTAGACAACCTGTAGACATGGTTGTCGTATACCAGGCTTTCTTTCTTTTTTTGTGCACTGCAATTTTATTGTAGTTGCCCTCTGTGGTGTTTCCCCAGATTAGACAACAATAGTACAGCTTGGGGTAAACTAAGGATTTCAACTGCGTCGGTTTAGAATCCAGAACCCTTCTTTACTATGTGCAGTATGCTGCATATTATAAGGAAAACAAATAGAAGAAAACTTGTACCTGATCCCTGCCTTGTATTTCCAACATTTGGTTCCACATCTTGTCCAAGGAAGTCATGAACTACATTGGTGCATGCACTGCTGTGACAATTATAATGTTACATCTAGATGCGGAATACACAGCTTCATTTAATGTACTGTGAATGTTGCTTACTGCATGGCTGCATGCTGCTATACTGCATGAATGTTGCAATTGGCATGGCTGCATTCAACAACACTCGGAATTGTACAGTAATCGTTTGATTTAGTGCGTAAACTTCAATTTTCTTTAATCCGTATTTTGCTTTGTTGCGTAAATGGTATCCTAGCATCTGCATGCCACAACGTAATTCTCACAAGGAGAGTAATCACTGTATAAATTATACAGAAGACACTAACCTCGTCCCCGGCGTCGGGAACTTGGCGTCCCATCGCCCAGCAGCAGCCGCAGTAGCCCCCTCCTGCACCAACGGTTGGGTCGCCGCAGGAGGGAGACCCCCACGTATAGCTGTGCGTGGCTTTCCCGTGTCTGGGGAAAGGGGGATCCTGGCGGTTGAGTGGACCCGGAGGTTGTTTTGGACCCTTCGGGGCCCCTCTGGGAAAGCAACACACCGCTTTGGCCCCTGCTTCCCATAGTCGGGTGGTCCTGGAAGGCCCGGCCAGGATTATTCATCTAGTCGCCATCTCTCTTTTCATTACTTTCTCTTCCTTGGTCTCCTTCTTTCTCTCCTTTTCCTCTTTTCACCATCCTTGGCGGCAAGGGTAAAACCTTGGGCAGTCTTTCACTCTCCAGAAGCTGCACTTGGGTATAGTGCAGAGGCAAGTGTTAGCGTGTGGGACACGTTCCCTCGTTGGGCTCGATGGTGGGCGACGCACCTCCTGCACTGAATCAGTCTTCTCTTTTATGGATTCTTCTCATATAAAAAAAACATGATCAGCGCCAAAAGAGGCGCTGCACCGATGCACCAGCTATGCAAATCCTCGACTTGACTCCTGAACCTTGGTTTGCGAAGTTCCTCATAGTCCACTCGGAAGATGAGACCAAACCTATGGCTAAGGTATCACCATTCACGATTGCAAGAGAGTTAGAAAAGACAATAGGGAAATCTTATAATGCTCGAAAGCTGACCACAGGAGATCTGCAAATTGAAGTGACCACAAGGCAACAAAGCTCCGCTCTCCTTTCACTTAATAAAATTTCTGATATATCAGTCACTGTGACCAGACACCGAACACTTAACATCGTGAAGGGCGTCATCTCAGAGTCTCAACTCCTTGACTGCTCAGGCACTGAGATCGAGGAAGGGCTTAAAGACCAAGGCGTTGTGACGGCGAGGAGAATTGTGATGCGTCGGGATGGTAAAGACATCCCGACGAGGCACATTGTCCTTTCCTTTCAATTGCACAGGCTTCCTCAGACCATCAAAGCAGGCTATCTTAACTGCCATGTACGTCCGTATATCCCGAATCCGCGACGCTGTTTCAAGTGCCAGCGTTTTGGACATGGTTCGCAGGTCTGTCGAGGACACGCGATCTGTCCAAAATGTGCTGGCATGGACCACTCTGCAGAGTCCTGTGCAAACGAAGTCCGCTGTGCAAACTGTAAAGGGAGCCACCCAGTCTACTCCAGGTCCTGCCCCCGTTGGCAGGAAGAGAAAGAAATACTCAAAATGAAAGTAACACAGAATATCTCATACAGAGAAGCAAAGACACAGGTAGAATTTGCCAGAAAAGGCACGTTCTCCGAAGTGGTGCGCCGGGGAGTGGCACCACTGCGGAAATCTGTGGAGACGCAGACTTCTGGGTCTCCACCCCCCACTCCCCCCCCCCCCCACAAGAAAAGCCTGCGGAGAGCTTGCTTCCGCTGGCACCAGCTGCTCAGGTGGGCAGCCGGGAAGTAGTGGCCACAACCTCTACGGAGGTTGATGGCGAGCTGTCAGTTTGGGACGGGCTCACAGGGGGCTCATCCCAGGCTGCCACACACACGATGGATGTTGACGATGATGACTGCATGTCGCAGAAATCATCGTCAAGCCTTCCCCCCAATCCTTCCCCATGGAAGGAACAAAGAACGAAAAAAGGAGGCCGAGGCTGGGGTAGTACGTCCCTAGGGAAACATAAGCCCTCAAGGGTTACACCTCCCACATAATGTACAGTCTCTCTTTGTTGCTATTTATCACTACTTTCTTTATGGGAGAGGTAATCCTTCAGTGGAATTGTCGAGGCCTCTTTTCAAATATAAATGACATTCACGACCTTTTTGAAAAATACAATGCAGTCTGTTTTTGCTTACAAGAGACATATCTGAATGAACAAAGTGTAAACCCATTTCGCAGACACAATGTTTTCAGAAAGGATCGTATTAACACCACACGTACATCTGGAGGTGTGGCTGTGGTCCTTCCACAATCCACACCTGCAAAACAGATCCCACTCGTGACACATTTGGAAGCAGTAGCTGTCCAGGTATGCCTGGACAGGGTCATTACGATATGTTCACTGCACCTGCCCCCTTCAGTGGTAATACAACAGAGAGATTTGGAACAGCTCTGTGACCAACTTCCTCAGCCATACCTAATTCTAGGTGACCTGAATGCCCACAATCCCTTGTGGGGCAGTTCAAAGGTAGATAGCCGGGGAAAAATGGTAGAAAGGTTATTCCTTTCACGACCAGTCTGTCTACTAAACACAGGATTACATACATATATAAACTCCTCAACACAAAGTTTTTCATCCTTAGACATATCTCTTAGTAGTCCTTCCATTTATAATTGTATTGACTGGACCGTTAAACAGAACCCTCGTGGGAGTGACCACTTCCCCGTAGTCCTGACAATTCGTGGTTCCACAAACACTTTTCTTACACGACCACCACGATGGAAACTGTCCAAGGCTGACTGGAACTTGTTCAAAAAGGAAGCCAGTCTTGTGGCATCATCCTTAGCTGGTAGGTCTGTTGAAGATGCAAACCGTTTTGTCACCGGGATAATTATAAATGCTGCTGAGCGATCTATCCCGCAGACATCTGGCCGTCTCCCCAAGCGTCTCAAACCTTGGTGGACAGATGAATGCGGGAAAACGCTGAAAGATCAAAATCGAGCGTGGGGTATGTTTCGTAGGTACCCGACTCCAGACAACCTGATCCAATTTAAGAGAGCTCGAGCGAAAGCTAAGTGGACAAGAAAATAAGCTAAACGTGCATCATGGAAGAACTTCTTGTCATCTTTGAGCAGCAACACTTCTTCTAAAGTGGTTTGGGACAGAGTTAGAAAAATTAAGGGCGATTACACAGGATTCACAATACCACTCTTACAAGTTAATGGAGTACCTTGCAAAAACATGAGTGAACAGGCCAATGTCCTTGGCGAGCACTTCCAAAACGTCTCCAGTTCGTCACATTACAGTAGAGACTTCATAAAAATTAAGAAAAGCGCTGAAAAAGCAACAATTCAAAGCAGTGGAGGTGACAGGTGCCTCTACAACATGCCTTTCACAATGATTGAACTCTTGAAAGCTCTGTCAATAACAAAGCAAACATCACCTGGACCAGATCGTATAACATATTCATTGATCCAGCATTTGTCAAAAACTTCCCAAGAAGCACTACTATATTTCTTCAATTTAATTTGGCAAGAAGGGCACCTTCCTTCCAATTGGAAGACTGCAACAATCATACCGCTTTTGAAGCCAGGGAAAGAAGCTTCAAACCCAACAAGCTGCAGGCCTGTAGCACTCACGGGTTGCTTAGGAAAGACATTCGAACGAATGGTGAACAGCCGCCTCGTGTATTACCTAGAACAACATAACCTGCTTGACAGATACCAGTGTGGATTCCGGGCTGGCTGTTCTACCACTGATCATCTTGTTCGTCTGGAAACTAATATTCGCGAAGCCTTCGTTAAAAACAACTCTGTGTATCAATCTTTTTTGACCTAGAAAAGGCATATGACACAACTTGGCGGTACGGCATATTGCTTGATCTCAAATCGTGCGGAATACGCGGGCGCCTTTTCCAGTGCATTTCGGACTTCCTCACTGGAAGAACGTTTAGGGTGCGACTCGGTACAACTATTTCCCGTCCGTTTGTACAAGAGAATGGCGTACCGCAGGGATGTGTGCTGAGTGTCACCCTGTTTCTTCTCAAAATGAACTCTGTTGCCAAAGCGTTACCCGCGACTATCACATACTCACTCTATGTCAACGATTTACAGATTTCATGTTCATCCTCTAACTTAGCCACATGCGAAAGACAGTTGCAACTTGCCATTAACAAAATGAATAAATGGTCCACTGAGAACGGCTTCAAGTTTTCAGCAGACAAAACTGTGTGCGTGCCCTTTTCAAGGCGGAGAGGGGTGCTTCCTGATCCATCTCTTCATATGAACGGGATATCTCTTGCAGTCAGGCCGGAACACAACTTCTTGGGCCTGATTTTTGATAGGAAACTCACTTTCTTGCCACATATAAGTAACCTGAAAGTGAAATGTACAAAATCTTTGGATCTGTTAAAAGTCCTCTCGCACAGGTCTTGGGGAGCAGATCAACAGACTCTTCACCGTATTTTCACCTCGGTTGTCCGATCAAGGCTAGACTATGGAAGCATCGTCTACGGATCGGCACGCCCCTCCACATTGAAACGTCTGGACCCCATACACCACCAAGGGCTACGACTAGTCCTCGGAGCTCTCCGGACCTCACCAGTACAAAGCCTATATGTTGAAAGTGGTGAGATGTCCCTCGAGAGGCGACGTACTTATCTCGCTATCCGTTATGCGTTGAGGACGAAAAGTTACCCTCAACATGCGGCGCTTCCATGTGGCAAAAGTACACGTCTTAGACAGCTGTCTCTTAACAGACCCTCTGCTACATGTCCCTTGTCCATGCGTATTGCACACCAGGTTCAATGGTATCATTTCACTGAATACAATTCCTTGGTATCCGAATCTGGCAAAGATCTTCCTCCATGGTCAGCACCAACACAGTCAAACTGATCATTAACCAAATACAGAAAAACCGATACCTCCTCAGTTGTACTGCAACAAGAATTTAAACACCTCAATAACAGTTTTGGTGATCATGTGGACCTTTACACAGACGGATCAAAAACAAGCACAGGCGTATCGTGCGCAATGGTAACGACAACATCGACAAGGGCACATCGCCTAAATCTGGTGATGTCGATATTAAGCGCTGAAGTTTATGCTATAATTTTGGCGCTGAACTTTATCTTACAGAATCATATCACATCATCAGTCATCTACACTGACTCTCTTAGTGCCTTGCATGCGATATGTAGCTTCCATAAAACAAAAAACTTCCTTATTCAACGTGCGAGACGTTTAGCATCATTGATCACTAGCAAAGGGTACAAGCTAACCATTTGCTGGGTGCCCAGCCATGTGGGCATTGCAGGAAATGAATGTGCTGACCGGGCTGCAGCTGCCATCCTGCAGTCCGATGATGTTACCCCTTTTGATGTGCCGTTTGAGGATTTAGTTCGCGTGTTAAAATACAAAATGAAGGTGAAGTGGCAGCAGTTTTGGGAAACTCAAACCAATAATAAACTCCGTCTCATCAAAGGTAAAATTGGGAGGTCTACTTATCCTCTTGAAAACCGGCTTCAAGAGAGAACACGTTGCCGGCTAAGGATAGGACACACATATGTTACACATGGGTTCCTACTTGAGGGAGAGGAGCCACCACATTGTATGAACTGCGATACACAACTTCCATTATACACATTCTCATAGAATGCCCTTTGTACAATTTTCATCGTCAACGCTACTTTCAACACTTTTATAAGAACTTTATTCCTTTTCATCCAGCTCTTTTACTGGGTGATGAACCTCTTGTTCATTTTGAGAACGTTTTTAAGTTTTTTAGAGACGTCGGTATACTCGACAAGTTGTAAATTTTTAATCGCGTTTGTTCTTTTATCTATGCTACCTTGTGGTTTTAAATAAATCACTACAATTTTAACTTTCACCAACCTTGGCACATTATGACCTTCGTTGTCGCTGCGCCAAAAAAATCCCAATCATCATCATCATCATCACTAACCTCGTCACGTCCAGATGCAACAGTCTTGGAAGATAGATTCAAGGAAAGCACTGCGGACTGCTGTAGGCGGAGGTTCTTTGTACTCAAACTGAGGGGTCCGTCTCATAGTCTGCATTCTTCAAATACGATTGGCAAACTCCACTGCCAACCATACCTGCCGCTGCGGTTGAACGCGCAGTATCGTACGGAACTGAATGCCCGCCGAATAATCTCGATTTGAGGACACAACCGAGGCACGTCAAATGAAGTAAGGGCTGTACCTCCATAAATTGGTCGTTGTTCCAAAAGATATAACTAAAGGAAAACTTGGAAATACACACACTACGCTAACGCAGTGAAATAGCGCGCTGGATCCTGAAAGTCGTCGTAGCTCGTAGCCTCGTAGCTCCTCTTTCCACGGAAGTCACTAATTAGATTATCGCAGTTATAAAACAGGTCGTAGATTTTGAAGTATATACATACTTTTTATTTCCAGACATTGTGACAACAGTATATCGGCGTAAAAATGTTGGTTCTTGCTGAAAGTTGTTGTTGTAGTGCTTGATCACGTGACGTCATTCTGCGCGCTGATTGCATGGGCGATTGACGTCATCCCGGTGGGATGACCAGATGAGTTTTCTATATATGCGTACGTTTTCTTGGTTTGACGCTAGGTGTGCCAGCGTCGGCGTGAACCGCGATGTTCAAAATTCGAGTTTACGAAAACTACGAGGTGTTGAGGCATGAATTTTCGTATATGAAGTTGCTTTTGCGTTTTCTATCGGTAGCCACTGCGGAAAACGCTCTCCAGCTTCTGGTCAGAGACCCTTTAAGAGCGCACTTTTAACAACTCGGCATAATATGCAACAAACATAAATCAGACCAGTCCTGTGGATGCATATGGAGGGCTGGACTGATTCATTTGTTTATTTAGACTTGGTTTAGACTCAGTTAGTTTGATTTGGACAGTTTTTTGTTTCGTTTCTTGTTATTTGGTTTCGGACGGACGACGTACAAGAATTCAGGGAACGTTGCGCGCGTTGTCGCGACGACAGCCGAATTCGGTCGGGTAAGACTTCATAGTGGATTTCACTGACGTCGAATATCTTTTATGGGACAGGGGAAACAGTTCCTCGATGGTGCCTCAACATCTGATGGGTGACCGTATCCAGACTCCGGGCTGACACTGTGAGCGTATGCGTCAAACGTTGCAGCATCTTGTATAGTGGCGTTGCCGACAATTTATATGTCCACTGGCGACCCTCTTTTGTGCGTTGAAGGAAAGGGTATAAGCCGGGTTCCAAGTCGTCATCTTCAGCATCCGACAGCATTCCTTTATGTTGACTTCCCTGTCACGAACAAGCCTGAACGGAATGAGTCCTGTGGTCTCTCGGACAGCTGTGCTGTACCCGAACGTCATGTACAGGTTAAATGTGAATATCGAGATACAATTTTGTTTCTTCACTTCCAGCTGAGCAGGTCGCAGGGTGTGTGGTTAGGATGATCGCTTCCTACGCCGTGACTGGGAGGTGACACGGGTACCCCGGCACTGGCTGTGCTGTGCTGTTTGAGGTTTTCCCCTGGGTTTTCCGGGAGACTTTCCAGACAAATGTTGGCACAGTGCCCCTGAAACGCCGGAAATCTCCGACACACGGCGCTCGAAGCAATGTTTACTTCCCAAAATTTTTACCGTCCTCGGCCGGGAGTTGCCGGATAGATGACGTTAAAAGTTATCTTTCTTATCTCTAGCACTGTTGATAGTTGGGGTAGTTGGTTACGTGACATAGTAGATATTATGCAGCAAAAAGACAGGGACACATACAGGGTGTCCCAGAAAACGTGTAATTGAATTATAATAAAAAAACTACACCACCTAGAGTCATGCGGTCGACGGCATTTGTTCTTACTCGGTTTTTGCGACCTCCTCATGTGAATGTCGTGTAATGTAGGTTTAAATACGTAAATTTTTGCGAGCTTAAGTCGGAAATTTGCTAGTGAAGGTAACTTTTTTACCCCACCAATGTGAAGGGCGTGTCTAATTTACTCAAATTAATGATAATTGACAGGGATATTCAGGAGCTATCCCACCGGAAAAAAATAGCTGAACATCATGCTCTACGGAGGTCGCACAGAATAGCGCACGATGAATTTTTCAGCGCATTCTTTACCAGTCCGACGAAAGGAGGTTGGAAACCCAGCCCACCCCGGCATCGCAGAAAGAGATAACGCAGGCATGGCTTATCACATCCGACATTCGCTGGGATAATGCTTTCCCTCTCCCAATTTTAGGAACTGTTACTTTTTCTGCTACCACTCTGTGGGCTGGCTTCGGAACCTCACTTCGTCGGACTGCGAGCGATTGCACTCAAAAAGACATCGCGCGTTATGGTCCGGTGCTCCGAAAAGCATGATATTCTTCTATTTTTTCCGATGGGATAGCTCGTGAATATCACTGTCAATTATCATGAATTTGAGTGAATTCGGCAGGCTCTTCATATTGGTGGGGTAAAAAAGTGACCTCCCCTTGGTAAATTTCTGAGTTCAGTTGGCAAATATTTCCATAATTAAACTTGGGGTACATGACATTAACTTTACAAGGTGGCGAAAACCTAATAAGAACAAATGCCGTTGAACGCATGATTACAGGTGGCGTAGTTTTTTTATTATAATTCAATGACAAGTTTTCTGGGACACCCTGTATAGAAGAAGGCACAACACGATGACTGCAAACTCACAACTGAAGATTTATTCACAGAGAAGAACAGCGTGAAAGGTTAGGGAGGGGGAGGAGAATAGGTTTAAGGGGAAAACCAGGTCGCTCGGTTTTGCGGGTCAGCGTCCGCAGTGTCCCAAATTCTCCAATTCGGGGACTGTCAGGGCAATGGACGGACAGCTTATGCATTGTTCCGTTCCAGGCTCGGTAATGAGGGAGGCTTCTATAATATCCCGAGTCGTCTTGTCTTCTGCCCTCGCTACAACTGAAGTCAGTTGGAAGAGGGGATGGCATCGGTAAATTCCGGCAATGTAGTGCAAGATGGCCCGATGGGGCTACGTTGGACACCAACGTCTTGTGCTTATTGAGTCTGGTATTCAGGCACCTCCCCGTTTGCCCGACGTATTTCCTACCGCACGACATAGGAATCGAGTAAACGACCTCTTCCTCACATTCTAGAGCGTGGAACCTATGTCTGAACTTGGACTCAATTGGTTCCCGTGGTTTATTTACCCGCAAGCACGCTTTGCAGTTTGGACGGTGCTGAGATGACTACTGGGACTCCGTGTCTCCCCCTACTTTCTTGAGGTTATTCGAAAGCCTATTTCGCGCGAGTTCTTGTTGTTGCCTCTCAACTTCCGCAGCGGTTTTTCGGCAACGTCGAGGAGAAGCCCAGTGGGATATCCTGCTTCCTGCAATTTATCCTGCATTTATCTTTCCTTCTTGTCCTTCCCCGAATTTTCCTTCCTCACTTATCCTGATGCTAATACGTCGAGTTTGCTTTCTTGCATCTGCTATCATGCGTAGCAGGGTTTCAGTGTCGTCTCCCTGAATCCTGATGATGACTGCGGAATACCGGAAGCAAAAAAAGCTCAGCTTAAACTCTCGTCTTTGTTCGAACTTCGGGAGATCACCAAGCCCGCGACTGAACCTGTCCGTTTCTAGTGGCATTGAAGGCACCCGTGTAGGGTTTGCTGCTTGTAAATTGCACCAGTACATAGAACATGCTAACGCCACAACCGTTCAGCTTGGGCCGAATTTTTTAGAATTGTTTGCTGAGGGGCTACGAGGGCCGCATGGCAACCGCAGGCGGGTCGCATGCAACCACCTTGCCTCCGCTTCGGCACCAGTGCTGTATACCCTGCTGTCGGGTAGACTCGACTCGACGCGACGCGGGGTCAACACGACCCGACAGTGTTTAAATCATGGAGGAAGGAAACACAAGGAGCGGCCGCTCCGACAGTTTTCTATCGGGACGAGCGTAGCCGGCCTCGCATTGCATTCTGGGATGCTCCTGTCTACCACGTGACCGCTCACGTGACCGTCCAGACAGCATGGCTCCAGCAAAGCAGACGACGCGAGCTGTAGTTGTGTCGCAGTTCAGATGGCAATATTACGTTGAACGCGTGCTTGCACTTCATTTCTGTGTGTTCGAGTGTTTATTGTTCTATTACAAGACCAGTCACAGTGTGCAGAACGCAAACCGAGTATGCGGGACCGGAAACATCACGTGTGGCAACGGTTACTTCCAACGTATTTACCTTCTGGACTAAGTGGTAAAGAATGCCGTTCCATTAATCAGATTTGTACAACAACAGAAGATATGAAATGAATCTGCGGCAGAGTTTGAGGTCCCAAATGAACAATTCAAGATGACTCGAACACACACGGGCGACTAAAGCAAGTTACCGTGTACTTACGAACAAAACGCGTTCCCGTGACAGAACTGAGAGCCGCAGCCGGGAGAGGAATGCATTACCATACGGCGTTTCTACGACGGTGCTCACATTTTCACAATAAATTACTTTCAAAAACCAAAATCATACGGAGAGCAGCGCGAGAAATAAAGCCTTGCAAAACCGAAACTTTAGAGGGGATCACGTGGTGGACAGGAAGCAATGGCGATTTTGTCTCGACCGACCGCTAGAGGGTGGCTACGCTTGTCTGGCGGGAAGAGCCGCTCCTTGTGTTTCCTTCCTCCATGGTTTAAATGAGCGAGTCAAACGCGTCAATCCAACTCGACCTGCTCCAGTCGAGTTCATGTAAATGCGGCTATTGACGGCCTTAAAGAAACGTACGATAATGGGTGATACGGTTACATTTCTAACTATCAGAGAGAAAGCAAACCGTGGACAATGCATTCTGTTGTGTTCTGAGGAGCACTGAGCGTCACGTGAACAAGGAAGAAGCGGCCAACTACGAAGAGAATCGAAGAAGAAGAAGAACTGCAGCCCAGAAGCCGAGTAACGGGGGTTCGCTTCTGTCTTTATCCCATGAACGCCTCATCCCGCTCATACTATGCCAACCGGGCAACTACAATTCCAGATGTCCGCAGAGGAGGTGCACAGAATGCCATTTCCGCAGCCTTGGAAGCTTAAGTGCGCTATGTGCTACGGGATAGTTTGTATGGTGTTCGGAACTATTTCCAAGTTGTTATTCGTCTACCAGACTAGATCGTCGTCCGCTGCGCCCTTCGCTCCAATCTCGTCTGACAATACAACCGTGACGAAGCGTGTGAATACAAGTATAGAAAGATGACGCCCACTCGAAGGAAAGGTTGGTGGTTTTGGCGACCAAAGAAAGCAAAGCCCCAAAAGTTGATTTCCTCACCGCAGCGGCAAGACCAACTCGTCTTGAGTAGGACAAGGAGAAGGGATGTTACGACACCTTCGCTATTCCACATAAATGTGAGAACTTCGCGAGTTCTTCGAAGTACGTACCCCGCTGCGATTCTGGGCCCATCGAGGGTTCATAAAAGGACTTCGTCGGGGGCCACTTTCAGCAACGATTTTGTCCCCTCGCCGACCAAGGATATGATGGTCTTTACAAATTCTTACAAGTCGACACGCGCCAATTACAGTGGTGAAGGCAACGGCGCGGGAGTGATGAATATTACCCCCAGTGTGTATATCCAGAAATCAACGGGAGAACCAACATTCCATACCGGTACCAGCTACAACACCACTTTGTCTGCGATAGTTGTGTCATCGTAAGAGCCGCTTTCAGAAGACAGTCTGCTAAGCGATTAGGACTCTGTAGTGATAGGTATCGTTGATGCGTTATGCGCCCAAATGAAATAACGTCGCAATATGCCGTCGTGCAAGATTGAGTCGAGCGCGACACAGCGCCCAATAAAATGTGAAGGTATCTTTGCAAATAATGGCGTTTGTGATTACACATTTTGTTTCGTTCGTCGTCGATACAGCCGCGCTATTTTGTCTACACTGTTAGAAACTTGCAATGCCGGTTAATAACAGTGAATCGTAGTATAGAACTACACTGAATAATAAGAAACAAACATAAATCAGACCAGTCCTGTGCGTTCTTTTGGAGAACTGGACTAGTTCATTTATTTGGACCGCTTCGACATCGTCACTTCCGGGAGTTTTATAGAAAGACCTACGACTCCACCCAGCCCTACTGCAGGACGACGCTCTTTTAACCGTTAGCAGAGTCTACAATTTTATTAGAGACCCAGTTTTTAGATGCGGTTTGTAATTTTTAACAAGCCATTTTCTTAAAAAAACAGAATACTTGGATTAATTTGTATCACGTGCTGCTTTTAACCTTATCATTTCACTTATAACTCATTACACACTCTTAGAAATAAACTTCACCGCATAGCACGCTCCTAGACAACCATTCTCTCGAATAATTTGTTGAAAGGCAGTCGCCTTTTTTGTGACAATTATGAAGAGCATAAGTGTCAAAAAAGGCGTGCGCCTTCCGTTTTCAACAAATCAGGACTGATAACGATACCATTCGAGAGGGCGGTTGGTGCAGCTCGAAGGGTGTGTGGTTAGGATGTCGCCTCCTACGCCGTGACTGGGAGGTGACACGGGTACCCCGGCACTGGCTGTGCTGTCTGAGGTTTTCCCCTGGGTTTTCAGGGAGACTTTCCAGGCGAATGTCGGCACCCTTCCCCTGAAGTAAACCCAGGACGCATACTAACCACCCTGTCCCAGGACTTCTGCCACCTGCCCTCTCTTCATTTGTCAACATGTCTACTCCGCTTATAGCGACAGTTGCTTCGCCGCGCTAACATGGAAATTCAGAAATTCCAGCTGAGGTTGTCGTTGTTGGCATTGTTCGTCTTTTTATTTCCCTTTCGCCATTTATCTCCTCAGAGCAGAACCAAATGAAATTATCGACGCTTCACTTTTTCTGGTGCAATTTATGTTTCTCTTGTCACACGTAAAGCTGTTGTATATGAGGGTATATGTTGCTGCCTTTACTGTCTACAAAATGAGAGCCTCTAGCTTATGTTACGGTTTTGTATCTTACATGCATACGGTATTTCAGAATTGTCAGGTAATGTTTTTATATAATTTTTATTTATAAAATACTACAATCCCTGCAAAGGGTCCTAGTAGGAGGGGCACAGAAGGTCCAAAATAGCTTACAAGGGGCACATATCACATCATGCAACAGCCTTTATGTCTTTCACAAATGCCATGACAGAGTGGTGTGAGACCTGTGCAGATGACAGAGAATTCGATTCTTCGACGGCTCGAGGAAAGAATAAATATTTAAAGCAGTCAGTCTTGCAGTGGAATGCTGGGCGCGATGGCTTAGCACTGTTGACCTGGGTACATGTGGAGTGATGTAGTCCTGACGATCGATTCGAAATTCACTATTAATGCGGCGTCCTGACGATCGATTCGAAATTCACTATTAATGAGACAAAACCTACATCGGTGAGACAGACAGCAAGCGAGTAACACGTTTTAAAGAACATAGCAGTGACGTTGCGAATGGCTACGAATGCCACACGAATGAAAACCGAATTGGTTGATCACTGTTGGGTTAGCGGACACGTGTTTGACTTTCATAACGCAAAAACCTTGGCACGGGAGATACGATGGGGCCCAAGAAAGTTGTTACAATCCTGTTTTTAGACGGGATATACCAGCGTGTAACACAAACAGCGACACCTACCAGAAGTGTACAACGCCCTCCTGGAAAAACAGGTTGACGTGCACCATTGTTTGACCATTCGTACTGATGATTCATTGATGATTCATTGATGATTCGTAATGATGCCGCCTGTATATGTCGAAACGTCAACTGTTTCGTTTTATATTGTTGCGTAAGGGGGAAGTAGTAAAAGATTTTGGATTATGTATTCATCTCCCGGGTCTTGGAGCATATTTTCGTCTACTGATTAAAGGTTACGTTAAAGCGGGTGGGTGGGGGTGGGGGTGGTGATAGGGCTTGCCGTTGTCGGCCTCACGTATGTGGGCAACGTCACGACTCACGCCCTAGGGGAATGTGCGTCCTGGGCCGACTTCTAGGGGAACTGTGCCGACATATGTCTGAAAGCCGATACGTTAAAGCGCTAGCTGCTTTTGCATCATGAAATTGTTCGCAAATAGACCAATCAATCTACAGACCATCCACTGTAGCATCGCTCATGGTCATAATCGGCTCGTGACGTAAAGCCGTCGTCGTAAAGCCAAACAAACGTATAGTCGTAGTAGTGCTCATGAAAGAGCTCGCCGTAAGCGTAAACGTAAAGCCAACGAATTATTAATATTAAGATGGTGCATTTGTCACGCGTACCAATCATTTCTTTTCACGAGCTTCTGTAGCGTGAATTTTCATTTTGCAATGATATTCGAGCACAATAAATGACTTGACGCATGTTTCCAGTGCGTAGCCACGCACTGCATTTTTTTTTTTTTCATAGATCTGAGCACGAGCCCTTGGTGCGTGCCCCACTGCCTTCGTTGTTGTTGATCATCGTGTGCGTAAGCGCTGCCGGATAATAACAATGCTGCCGTGATGTTACACGTATTGGGTTTGTCTGCCCAGTGTAGTGACCTGTTGCACGTGCCGCATGGTAGGGTTGCGGACAATTTGGACCACCTGGGGTTCTTTCGACGTGTGCCGGAAATCTCCTACACACGGTGCTGGAAGCAATGTTTACTTCCCCCACATTGCTACCGTCCTCGGCCGGGAGTTGCCGGATAGATGACGTTAAAAGTTATCTTGGTTATCTCTCCTTCTCGTCCTTCCCCGAATTTTCCTTCCTCACATATCATCGTGCTAATACGTCGAGTTGGCTTCCTTGCATCTGCTATCATGCGTAGCCGGCTATCTGTGTCGTGTCCCCGAATTCTGATGATGGCTGCGGAATATCGGGAAGAACAAAGCTGAGTTTCAAGGCTCCCGCGCTCGAAGAATCTTTACTGCAATTTCGAGAGATCACCAAGCCTGCGACTGAACATGTCCGTTTCCGATGGCACTGAGGGCACCCGTGTAGGGTTTTCTGCTTGGAAATTGCACCAGTACATAGCTCATGCTAATGCCACGACCGTTCATAAAGCTTGGGCCGAATATTTTTTCGATTTTTCCTGATGGGCCACGCGGGCCGAATGGCAGCCGCAGGCGGGTCGCATGCGACCCGCATGCCGCCGCTTCAGCACCCATGCTGTATACCCTGCTGCCGGGTTGACTCGACTCGATGTGACGCGGGGTCAAGACGACCCGACAGTTTTAATGAGCGACTGGAACGCGTCAACCCAACTTGACCAGCTCATGTCGAGTTCATGTAAATGCGTCTTGTGACGGCCTTAAAGGGACCGAAAAGTGAAAAATAACCCCAATATTTTTGCCCACTGTCGTGCACAACATCGTTGTTTGATAAGACACAGAAAGCATTACTTCTCAGTTCGGCATATTTTTTACGTATAAATATTTTGAAGATTGCCGGAACATGGACGGTGCTGCCAGCGAACGGCGAAAAAGAGCAACTTGGGTTTCGGGTACAGGGCTCCCAGGGATTGGTCAACCCTTACCACGTGAGAGTTAATTTTGTAGAGAACAAAGTTGACGCACATTATCTTACAGCTAGACGGCATTTTAAAAATGACGCTCACTTCCATAGCTTTTACGTTAATAAAGCATTCAGCTACTTCGCCGCTACGAGCTACGATCCGCCGCGCCATCTGCAAGGCCATCTGTGTTATCGCGTTTATTGTTTACGTCGTGGGTGGTTATGCTGGTCGCGCGTAAAGTGTAAGTGAATGACGTTCGTGGCTGTTGTGTCAATTATTCGAGAGACCTACATATGCCTGGTGTTGTTTTGGTGTTGAGGGATGCAAAAATCATGTTCGTTCACCATCGGCGGCGGGCGTTTTCTACCACAAGATTCAACAGGAGAGTGCGCGAAAACGAATGTGGTTCGAAACACTCGGTTATTAGATGTAGCAGTCGTGTCGTGTGTGCTGAGCTTATTTTGCTGCCGATGACTACGAATATGCCGTAGAAGGCGAATTGCGAAGACGTAACAAAGCACACTGATGCTCAGTACCCAGTGATTTTGGTTCACCGAGGTGACGACTTCAACACAACGTCTTAGGTACGTACAGGCGTCACACATGTATGAATTATGATATAGCGATGACGTATTCCATTTATGTTATCCTACTTGTCCCGTACTCAACATTATGAACATCAACAAATTTAATTTTAGGGCCTTCCAGTGTTGAAGTGGCGCAAGACTGCTTCGTGTGTGTGTGATCCAGGCACTCAAGTTGACATGACAGAAATAGCTGAAAGCAGGTATGCAAAGTCCACAGATGGAAGCAGTAGATTTGTTACGTGTTGCAGACTTTGTGACATTTTTTTTTAGTCTTTGGACAGGTGCAGAACATTAGTATGACGTCAACAATAGGAGAAGAAACCGATGAGTACTACTATAGCTTGTTTGAAGGGTACAAGAATACTTCCTGCTGAGGTGTAGTTATGACTAAGGAACGCTCATTAATTTTCTAGAGATGCATCCTCTACACTTGAATGCCCAATGAAACAGCGAACGTTCATTGTCTTTGAAGTCCCACTACTGGAATTGTTCAATGTGTGTAAGAGCTGTAGTGAGCCATGCAAGGTTACCACATCATATTGGTCCGAAATTTGCAAAGTTCCCCTATCTCGGACGCAACCGTCATTGCTCTTTATTGCTCTTCCGATCCTACCTTCTCAGAGGTTAGTGTGGTTCACCATACACTGCATGGGCACTGCCTTTCTCTACTCATGCTTTCGGTTTCTTGTTCTGTTGAATAAATCTTCACTTTTGTTTGCAGCCGTCACGCTGTCTACTGTGCCCTCTTGTCTACTGTGTCTACTGTTGTCCCTTATCTATATTTATGTGCTATAACGGTATAGCACATCAACATGCCAACAACCTGCCAACAGCTACCAAACAACCTTGCCTAGTCTTACTTTTGGAAGGAAACTACATGATGTGGTAATATCCACATATATAGAGTTTTAGTCGACTGAGATTTGCTGTTTTTGTGCAACCTTCATTGTAAATTTCTTTGTCTCACTTAGCATGCCTGAAGAAATGTTCTCATCTTCATCAAGATGACAGGTCATTGTTTGATCTGCAGCATTATTGTTCCTCTAATCTTTTCACCAACAGAGAACACAAAAGTGAACAAATGGTAAAATATAACTAGCTTGTTAAATTCAAAAGCAAAAGGCAAAACTGTTTATACGTCTCTTGTTTATTTTGTTGCAGGTTTTACAACTCTATCAAGTATGTCAAAACATCAGAGGGCAAGAAGTCCTACTCTGTTTCCTAAATCCTTGGACGATAAAGAAGAAAGATATAGTTTGAGTTGTGACAAAACGTTGCTTCTGCTCTTATATTATATTTCAATCAAATGTTACGATGCATTTGTTGATGCCAGTTTCAATTTACAGGGCTGTCAAAAGTACTTTACAAAAGTACATCTCAATTACAGTGACAGAGAACTTATGCAATAAATTATTTAGCCACTTTGGAGTACTATGCACAACAATGGTGCATGGTTAACTTTGAACCCAGATAAAGGGTTAATAATAATTGAAGTCAGCCTTCAAGTCCTTCTTTACAAACGTTAGTTGGTGACGTGATAATGAATCAGTTACAAGTACTCCATTTATCAAAACAGAGTTAAGTGTTAAATCCCAATCTTGGTTCAAATATTAATTGACATTTAGAAACGCGGTCACTGAGAAGTATACTAAAAGGTTATGAACACAGTTGAGCTGAATGACACTGATGAAAAGTATCTTACTTACTCCCCACATGTACAATTGAGACATGAGTATAACCTACAAACACATCTATGCCCACAGGTTAACCCTCCAGGAACAAACTAGAAACTATAATATGCTGTGACAGCAAGGAAAAAGCAATGACAAAAACTCGCAGCAAGCACGAAATGAAAATATGCTGACATCAACATTTCTACAAGTCTGCGCACTGATGGGAAAGCATCCCTAATTGCATGCATGACGCAGATCGAGATCCAGTGGAGTACTTTCTATTGTATTTTCTCGGAGCACCCCATATCATTCTTGTGAATGGAAGACAGGTGGTACAACGGAATTTCCTGCAGAAATAAGGGCTTTACGTCCAGTTTTCTGTTCAAGTAGCGCATAAAGACCATGCTCTTCAGTTTCTCGGATGTATGTAAAAGACACTTGCAGTACTTCGGTGTCAAGGCACAGTATTTCGAAATATTCGTTAGTTCTGATGCAATTGTCTGTCTGCCTTCCACACGCATTCTCTACATCTCGGCAGAAAAAACTGTAGTATCCGTCGGTTTGCATTTCACACATGAACACCTGCACGACGAAAAAACAGCGCTTGTTTCGGCTTACACAAGTGCTTCTCCCTGATACATGGAAATTTCACAAAGCAGTGCATGTTCACGACACCGTGAGCTACTGCTGAGGACGAATGTGACTCCGATTAATCTCTGGACGAGGAATCTTCTGCTGCGAAGAACACACTTTCCACCACGCTAACGCACGAACAACAGTTCTGTGTGAGCGACAGTTCTCGAATGTGGAATTCCAGCGCACTCATGTTCAAGAGGCTCGACATTCTCGACGTAGTAAGTGGTCACAAATGCCCACTGCCATTTTCGTTTTCGCCGGATTAGCGCTCGGAAGTGCGCGTATTACATGCGTCCTCGACAGATGGCGCGGGGTCATGCAATTGTTGACAGACTGCTCGGTTTCCTACTAGGTCCCTGGACATACAATTATGGAAAATTCGATTTCAGAAAAACTACAGCGATTTCAGCGGAGTTCTTTGATGTTTGAACTTTTGAAGGTTCAAGCTTTTCGCTGAACATAAAGTTTCGATAGGTTTATGTTCACTTTTCGGTCCCTTTAAAGTACCCTCAAGATAATGGATGATCCGGCTACCTTTCTAATTATCAGAGAGAAAGCATACAGTCGACAATGCATTCTGCTGTGTTTTCTGTGGAGCACTGAGCGTCACATCAACAAAGAAGAAGAGGCCAACAACGAAGAGAACATGCGAAGAAGAAGAACGCAGCTCTGGAGCCGAATAACGGGGGTCCCTTTCTATCTTTATCATATGAACGCCTCTTCCTGCTCATACTATGCCAACTGGGGAACTACAATTCCAGATGTCAGCGGAGGAGGTGCAGAGAATGCCATTTCCGCAGCCTTGGAAGCTCAAGTGCGCTATGTGCTACGGGATAGTCTGTATGCTGTTCGGAACTATTTCCATCTTGTTATTCGTCTACCAAACTAGATCGTCGTCCGCTGCGCCTTTCGCTCCAATCTCGTCTGACAATACAACCATGACGAAGCGTGTGAATACAAGTAGAAGGGTGATGCCCACTCGGAGGAAAGGTTGGTGGTTTTGGCGACCGAAGAAAGCAAAGCCCCAAAAGTTGATTTCCTCGCCGCAGCGGCACGACCAACTCGTCTTGAGTAGGACAAGGAGAAAGGATGTTACGACACCTTCGCTATTCTACATAAATGTGAGTGCTTCGCGAGTTTTTCGAAGTGCGTACGCCGCTGCGTTTCTAGGCTCATCGAGCGTTCACAAAAGGACTCCGACAGGGACCACCCCCAGCAACGATTTTGTTCCCTCGCCGACCGAGCATATAACGGTCTTTACAAATTCTTACAAGTCGACACGCGCCATTTACAGTGGTGAAGGCAACAGCGCGAGAGTGATGAATATTACCTCGAGTGTGTATATCTAGAAATCAACGGCGCAGCCATTTCCTACCGGTACCAGCTACAACACCAGTTTGTCTTCGGTGGTTCTGTGATCGTAAGAACCGCTTTCAGAAGACTTGCGAAGCGATTAGAACTCTCTAGTGATAGGTATCGTTGATGTGTTTTGCGCCCAAATGAAATAACGTCGTAATATGCCATCGTGGAAGACTGAGACGAGCGCGACACAGCGCCCAATAAAATGTTGAACCATCGTTGCAAATAATGGCATTTGTAATTAGAAATCTCGTTCCGCTTACCGTCAGTACACCAGCGCTTTTTTCTCAACACTGTTAGGAACTTGCAACGTCGGTTAATAACAGTGAATCGTAGTATAGAACAACACTGCGTAATATGAAACAAACATAAATCGGACCGATGTATTCGTATGGATGAATATGGAGGACAGGACTGATTCATCTATTTCAACCGCTTCGTCATTGTCACTTCCGGGAGTTTTATAGAAATCATCTAACGCTCCACCCAGCGCTACTGCTAGGCGATGCTCTTTTAACCGTTAGCAGAGTGTAAAATTTTATTAGAGACACCGCTTTTTTAAATGCCGAGTAATTTTAAGCAAACCATTTTTAAACAGAATACTTGAATTAATTTGTATCACGTACTGATTTTAACTTTACCATTCCACTTATACCCCATGCCACTTTTAACAACGTTTCGTAGCCTTCGTCGCTGCTGCGCAACGAACTACTAATCATCATCATCATCATGATTCATTTATTTGGACCTCGTTTAGGCTCGGCTGGTTGGACTTGGACTGTTTCTTTTTGGTTTAGTTTTTGTTATTTGGTTTTGGACGAACGACGTAGAAGACTTCAGGGAACGTGCGCCCGTTGTCGCGACGAGTGCCGAATTCGGTCGGGTAAGTCCTCACAGTGAATTTCACCGATGTCGAATATCTTGTGTGGGACAGCGCACCGGCGAAACAGATCCTCGATGGGGGCCTCCACATCTGATGTGTGGATCCACACTCTGGGCTGACACTGTGAGCGTATGCGTCAAACGTCGCAGCATCTTGTATAGTGGCGTTGCTGACAATTTGTATATCTGCTGGCGAACCTCTTTTGCGTGTTGAAGGAACCTGTATACGCTGCATAGGCCGGGAACCATGTCGTTGTCAGAGTAGCAACGACGTGGCTATTCTACCGTAGACAAGCCATGACGGAGTGAGTCCTGTGGACAGCTCCGTCCAGATGAGGCCTCTCGGAAAGCTGTGCTCTGCCCGAACGTCACGTATAGGATAAACGTGAATACAGAGATGAAATTTTGTTTATCTGTTTCCAGCTGACCAGCTCGTTGGCGGTTGGTCAGGAGGATCATCTCCCACGCCAAGACTGGGGGGTGGCACGGGTACCCTGGCACTAGCTGAGCTGTTTGAGCTTTTCCTTCGGGTTTTCCGGTAGATTTTGCAGATGAATTCTGGCACATTTCCCCTTGAAGTCGACCCAGGGCGCATATTAACTACCCTGTCTCCCACTCCTTTCTGGTGCGCTCTCTATTTGTCCACGTTTCTATGCCACTCATACCCACAGCATGCTTCGCGGCGCTAACACGGAGTTAAAAAAAAATTGAGCTGAGGTTCTCGTTGTGGGCAGTCAAACGCAAATAATAATCGACGCCTCACTTTTTCTGGGAAAATTCAAAAGGTAATTTGTGCATCTCTCGTCGTTTGCAACGCTGTTGTAGAGGAGGCTGCCACTACCGTCTACAGAATGAGAGCTTCGAAGTTATGATACGGTTTTGTGTCTTACGTACATACGGTGTTTCGGAATTATCGGGTAACTTTTTTCAAATAAACAATGCACGCTACGACAAAACGTGGAACTAACTGAATTGCTCTAACTGAGATCGAACGTTTGCCAAGTTAGACACAGTCGACCACACAAACGTGTGTGCGAAACAAGCATCAGAATATCTGACATCACTTGACATCGCTCGACAATCTATTTGTCGTCAGTTTCCAGCACTCTCGGAGAGTGCTGAGATATACAACGTGGTCCACCAACCATGATAGAAATTGATAGTAAAAAACCGTAGGCCCCGGAGAGATATGCGAGCAAGGAATTTTTTTCTGCCAATAACTTTTGCCATATATTGGCAACATTTTTATTTCATTTCAGTTGACGGGAAGTTAATTTCTTGATTTGAACTCCGAAATTTCCCAAGGCAACCGAACGTTTTCTTTGCGGAGATGGGTTCCTCGTGATCATTTTACTCAGTATAGCACATAAACTTGTAATGCAATGGCAATTGCCGAAATAAATTCGCCGAAAATGAGTCCTTGGCTCCGCCTCTTTTTTGACGGGTCGTAGTTTGAGCGCAAAGCTGCGAAGAAAGGAGGTTACATTGACACGCCAGTCGAGGGGGGAAAACGTTTTAAGTCTTACCCACGGAACAAACACGGCCGGTGAGCGCGGGAATCCGAGTTTTCTTTATTAAAAATGAGGTCACCCGACGGCTTGCCGTAAGCCCTCTCCGGGCTTATGTTTTTACTATGAATTTCTCTCATGGTTGTTGGACCACCCTGTCGATATGGTTCCGGGTTTTCGGAGTTTATTTCTGGGCGTTACCGGAGGATGTTTTGCGGAGTTTATTGTATTTGCAAAAAACGGAGTTTTTCGGAGTGTATGACTTACAGCTGAGTTAATATCCGAAATTCGTAGAAAACTTGACGACGCACGCACAGTTTTGCAGTGAAAACGCAGTTGTCACATTAATTGCTTCAACACTATAGACACACAAGCTTAACAATACATTTCGTGCGACGCACACTGAGGTGTTCCTGAATTCCAAATGCACCTTTTCCCTCACTATTATGCGGGAGTACTTACATACGACAACCTCTCAATCGCGATCGCGGGACGATGTGAAATGACGTAGTCGCAGGGCAGCTTTCGCTTGCGTCTCATCATGTCGCCAGCACTGCAACTAGTGGGACGTGATATGTAGCAGGAAGAAAGGGGAAGTGAGAAAAACTTGGAGCGCTTGATTGCTAGTAATTTAGGTTCAGAATGGCAAAGGAAAGGTGATTTTCACTCATTTAGTAAGCCTATGACATCGAGGGCTTCACGCTACGATATTTTTGTTGCAGTTATTCTATGGAGGAGCAGCAGCAATTGCCATAAAGAGTAGAACGCAGCATGTCAACGCAGACTTGGCACACTAACCATAAGAGAGTGGGAGGCGTCGTTGGCCAGGTGGCTCAAAGTTGTTACTGACGCGAGTTCCTCTTTCACTTCCTGGAAGGAAGGCTTGTTTCCATGGTATCTGGGGACCACGTCATGTTGTTGGGTTGTGCTGCCATGAGATCTTCGATAGGACGAAGAATGGCTGCCAGTGTGGGATGATACGGAAATGAAAGTTTACTATGCCCAAGGAATGGCGGAGTTAGTTCACTGATGTGGGCAAAGAAGATGTCATCTTGTCGACTTTGCTCGAAAGAGGAGTGATCCCTTGAGTGTCAACCTGATGACCGAGAAATTCCATGGCAGAAACCAGGAATTCACACCTGTAAGCGTTGATCAACAAGCTGTGATAGGATAAACGTTAATTCAAACGCAGAAGTGGGCAAAGCGAGCGATGAGAACATGTCCGGTGATGGGAAGGGAAACGCTCCAACTTGTCGGCTGTGCAGCGCATCTCTGTACGCGGGTAGGTGAGGTCGGAACTGTCCGACAATGGCGTGGACGCCTGTTGAGCATGCACAGAGGAGTTTGCCTGCAGAATGCAGGAATGTCCATTGTCTACAGCTGACAGGTTGACAGGCTGACTGGCGCTGTCCATGACATAGAGCGTGAGTTGGACAGCAGGAAGAAGCTTGAACAGGAATAGCTCACGAAGGAGCTTCTGGTCCAAAAAGGGCACTGCCAAGTACTGCTGCATTCGGTGAAGTTGATGAGAAGGCTTGGGGTCTCCCAAGGCTTCCCTTCCGTGGAAATAAGCTCACGGTTGAGCTGATCCGATCACAGCAGTCTTTAGAGAGCTGAAGGGGTTTTCAGCAGCAGGGGCGGTCAGAACGTCTGGAACGTGAAGAAGGTTGTCTTACGGCAGCACGGATAAACGTGGTGTAGATTTGTGACCTACGAAGTGACACAGCCCAAAGCAAACTGATTCGGCCTGCTAAAACCATATATCTGGGCGCGAGCGTATAAACGATGGCGAGCACATTGCGAATTGTGCGACAAAAGCAGCGGCTGCGGGCTGTCGTCCACTACCGCTACTGTCCGCTTCGTGCATGTCGCGGATGTAGGCGGGACGTCCAGTACAGACAGGGCGTAAGATAGTTGAGGCGCATACACTTCGAGCACTGAGCTCGAACCTTTATTCACGGAGTGGCCTCTCCCTCGTGACCACAACGTGTTTTGTCCTTGTCCACTACTGTCCACAAATTTGGCTCAGATGGTGTGCAGTTTTAACGAAACGTCATATTACATTTTGTTGCATTGTTGTGTGTGTCAGTGTGTGTAAGTTTCCTCAGTTTTAAATACCGTAATTTAAATCTAAATGTGATGTACTTGTGGTTTGTCAATACTACTGGTTACATGGAGTTTGCGAAGGGCTTCATATTTTCGGTAGAAAGACAATAAGGCTAGCTCTGATATGATCGCTGGAAATAAGCAAATAAATATTCTGTCGTTGAGGGGTGTTGCTGCTGGTGTTGTGTGGCTGGTTGGGCAGAGTCGGTAGGGTACCAGATGAAGAATCCCACAGGATCAAAGCTTCTTTATGTAGTGTCACAGGAATTGTGAAAGCATTACATGTCTGAGGGAAAGTGTGAGGGAGTGAAGAGTTTAGGTCGCTGCTCGAATAGCTAAACATTGGCAATGTTATTGTTCGAGAACGAAGCTCATGTAACGCGTGAGGCAAAGAAGTCACAACATTTGAAATGTATGCACTTTATTGCACTGACGTCAAACGGAGTCGGTTGGACTTGTCGTATCCGTGGTCCTGCTAGTATGAAAAGTTCGGTACGTCTGTCCTGCAGTCACCATTATAGCAATGACCATTGCTCTGAAACAATGATTAGGGAAGCCTTGTAGCGTCAGATACCTTGTGTCGCATGGCAGCATTTGTTAATGTCCACGCTCCAAAAAGTTTGTGCAGAATGACAAAATGTGATGGAGGAATCATGACTCAGTGAGGCATCAGGTAAAGCACACCTTTGACCAAGCTATAAGCTTCTTGTATTGCGTACACTGCTACGCGCATAACGTTATTGCCTTGTGGGTAACAGAAATCTTCACGAGAATTGTTCAATAGGGGATATAAAACAGATTAAGTTACCAAATTCGAAGCCTATGCAAAGAATTGTCCCAGTTCTACGGAACTACTGCTCTAATGCAGTGTTTCTTAACCGCGGCTTCACGAGCCTTGCTCTGAGCTTCCGTGAACAGGATACCGTTCAGCAGCGATGGCCAGTAGTTGACTACATGTATCGTTAAACTACTAGTTAAACTACCTGATTGTAGTTAAAAAGTAGTTAACAACTACTTGCAGAAATGTGGCAACCACTAGTTAAACTACTATTTCGAGTAGTTCACTGCAGTAGTTAGGTTACTGCAGGCGCCAACTACTTCCGATTTTGTCGCAGCTTTACGGCACGACTGTGCTTCCGACTTTTACCTTGAGCTACTTGTTTGATGAGAATGGAGGTGCAGAGCAATTGTGTCGTGCATATGTACTAAATCTTCACTTTTATCACTGCTTGTTTCATATTTAGGTGTCCAAGAACACTATAGAACGGGATTCGTGTTGATGGACAACGTTAAGTAGTTATAGATGTAGTTAAAATACATTGCAGTAGTTAAAGAAGTAGTTTTAACTACCTCCCATGAAAAGTAGTTGAACTACTAATTAAGCTACTCAATCGCGATATGGTTAGTAGGTACAGTTAAACTACAGTAGAAGTAGTTAATGGCCATCACTGCCGTTCAGTACCCGTGAGTACGATTTGACCGCCAACCCAAGGCTCGCTCTCAGGCAACCTTGTTATCGGAACGTGGTTGGCGTTTGACCGTTGGGATCAGAATTGCCATCAATATCGCAATACTAGGTTTGCGCTGCTGACGGTACTTGTTCAAGAGTCGAACTCGTCGCTGTCGTTTTCATCGGTTTGTTCAATCTGTGAGTGAATCTGGCAATTCTCCGCACCGAGCTGACTTGACTCTCGAAAAGATAACGAACAGTTGCAAAGTCGCAGCTACCCTCCTGCCTACATGAACTTTGGATTTACCGGTATAAGTGTGAACTCACGATTGGTTATCATACGGGAAGGTCTTGTGAAACGGTTGAATCAATCCAAAACCCAAGAAACCTCTTGTAACGAAACAGTAAACAATTACACAAATTGTAACGAAACAATTAAATAATCAGTTATGGGCACATTTGCCACTTCTATGACATCTATTTCGCCTCACCCATACACTTCTGCACGGTTGCCCCAGGGTGATTCCACTTAAGATCAGGCAGGCTGGGGGACGTGGTCTCAGATTTTGCTTTAGCATTTCATGTTGTTGTAAACTCGACGCGTAAAAAACGCCGACAACGTGAAGGACGGAAAACACACGCAACACATACGAGCTACTGTGCGTGTTTTCTGTGTATTCATGTTGTCAGCGGTTTTTATGCCCATACAGCCATCGTTGTTATATGTTGATCGCAATGATATTTTCTCGTGGATGCCTAAAGCCTTGTGCTTGCATAATATCCGAAAATATGTTGCATTATATGCGTGGCGTCGGCGTTGCGGGGCTTCAAAGCAGACTTGTGGGTATTGCGTTACTAGTAATTGCGTTATTTGTAATCAAGTACCTTTTGAGTGAGTTTTCGAGTAATCAGCTACTTGATCGTCAAAGTAATTTTCCAGTAATCAATCACTATTATGACTAATCGGTTACTCAGTAATTGATTACTTTTCCGGCAGACATTAACTTATTAACAGATATCGGATGTTCTGCCACAAGTGAAGCCTCTCGTGCCGTCAACCTTTGTTGGGTTGTTGTTGGGTTGGAAGGTCATTGTAATAAAGTTATGGAATTTCAGGGTCTCTCTCCCTGATCTCCCCTTACACCAGTGTAGTGGCACCTGGAGCTTTGGGGCTTTAGTAAGTAATTGGGAAGTTTGACGTAAGGTCTTCCCGGAACAGACCTACCTGTCCTACGCATTTTTGTTTTTCGTGTTATTTCAGCTGTTCCGTTGTTGAACACTTTTTTTTTATTTTTCTGAGACACACAAAGACGGGTATGATTTGCGTGAATGCACAGTAACGATCGGAGTAACGCTCGCTTTACTTTTGTTCTCTTACTGAATTACATTTGGAGTATGTAAGTACATTTGACTCATGGTAATGGTAATCAATTACTTTTTGCGTGTAACGGGCACAAGTCTGCTGCAAAGTGAGCTTTCGGGCCACATTACGCACGTGACGGCAGGGATCAGACCCGGAGCTGAACCGGAATCGACGCACGCTAAAAATTCTTATTTTTGACTGAGCCGAAACTAAACGGAACCGAATTAAAATGTTTATTTTACCGCTGAACCAAACCGAAAACCAGAAATAAATCTGAAGCACCGCTTCACGAAACGGTTCAGGTAGGATATTTGCACCAGCAAGCCAGCTCCACAGTGTTCGTCTTACAAACTATGTCGCAGAGTTTCAATAGTGTCGCTACGTTATCAAAAATGTTGTACTTAGAAAAAATCCAGCGCATTCATTCGACGGAGTCATGAACCGAAAAGTGCGTAAACGAGAGTTCATTGATTCCCTTTCAGTGTATCAGGTCTCCTGGTGTTGCATGAAGGCACGCTAGAAATTACAGTTTCTCGTATGTGTTTTTTCTTTCTTTTGCTGTTGCTTTTGGGGGCACGTTGTTTGACGCTCTTGCCCTTCATGAACGAAAATGTGAATCGGGTACAAAGCATACATGGCAGTGTGTAGTTTATCAAAAAGTTAACAAAGAAACGAATGGCAACTTGCTTGATTCACTCAGAAGATTGAGCATGCATAAAGGCAAGAACTACCCTGTGAAACTCCCTGTCTTTAGTGCGGCCGTCTCTCTCTCACGCATTTATCTATTTGTTTATTTGTCAGCAGATATAGCCAATTTGTTGTAAATGTAGTATTTCGTATAACCGCCAAATTCGCTTCTTATTTCCCTTACAGGGAGAACAAGACATATTCTATTCCGCGTGGCATTACAACTGCGCATTCGCTTTGGTCCTGTACCTTATTTGCTTATATGGTGGTACTATCTATAACGCACTGATAGCTTTCACGCTGTACTACACTGGACTACACCAAATTTCTTCTTGCGGGAGTGCTACGAAATACACCTGATACAAACTAATGTTCTGTGTGCTTAACATGGACTAAGCTATGTGTGAATTGTGATATCAGTAAACTGAAATATTTAGCTTCGATGAACTGGTTTGAATCGCCTCAAATTGGTTCGAACCTTTCCTTTCTGTACTCGAGACCCGAACAGAACAGGTACACAAGAAATGGAACTCGAACCGAATACTCCCCCAAAATAACAGCTTCAATCCCCATAATTAAATCCCAGAGTTTCAATCCCAGCGTCTAGAACCGCTAGTACGCTCATCGTTTGCCCGCTCCATAACACACGTACCTAGTATGTCACTTGCTGTGTTTGTGCACTACATGGTAGGGAAAATAGCTATAACCATGAGTGTACCTACTACAGGAGGAAGGGTTAAATGGACTTAAGCGAATTGTTTAGGAAGTCGGACAAGGATAAAACATATGTAAATAGAGAACCTCTGCTGCAAGGATGCAGCACCCTGATGAATGAAAATGCATTAGGCGTTTAATGTCTTTTCATTCATGAGAAGACCTGTAAGTAGTAAACACTTGCTTCAAGTCTCCTGTAATATCTCTTAACGTGCGCGGTGCGACAGCAGATAAAAATATTCCTACGTGTGGCGCATCCACCAAAAGAACACAATGCTTACAATTAACATCTTAGCTTGCTGTGAGACATTGGAGTCTGATAACCGTAGACCGTTTACGTATGAGGTCGCGAACCTTCCACGCCGATATTTCAATAGAGAGGCAGCCACGGCACATGGGGAGGGGTAACGAATTCCCATGACCACTGCCTTTATGATGGTTGCTGTTTGCTGTCAGGAGTAACATCCTCGCCTACTTCCGCTTAGTATATTGAATTAGGAACCTGCACGAAACCTAGAAGCATCACCATCACCTCTGGTCAAAGGTGCATCAGTCTCTCTTATGTGGTGAAACCTAGGAGGGATTATAACCACCACATGCGTAATGTCGCCGGAGGGCTCATTTTGGAGCCCTGTAACGTTGAACGCCACGCAAACAATGCAACATGTTTTTGTATATTGCAACCACAAGCCTTTACACAATCACGAGAAAAAAAATCAAGGCGATAAATGATGTGGCTTTTCAGAAGTTGGCTCGAATGTATGACCTCCTTTCCGATATTTTTTTCTTGATTTTTGCCCCGGTAGAGGCCCGCGACACGTTGCAAATACAAATACCAAGCTTATATCACCGGGAAGTACGCTTCACGACGAACAAAATGAGATATTGCTTATCTGAAACTTTACAGCGGACGCATTGATAAGTTGGAAATGGCGATGGCGCGCATCTGTCACATCCGCGGGGCCACGTGACTTTGACACTTCAATCTCCAGTCCAGCAACGCGCAAAAGTGCCGCGGTACGCTACTAGATACAGTGGCTCTGTTGTGAATTAGCGATCAATCCTAATTTCGTCGCGATTACGTTACTTATACACGCGAAGAAGAAATAGAAAAGTTTCCAAATACCGTACCCTGTCGTAGCAAGTCATTCCGTCAAGCAGCGGGTACACCTCCACTGGTCCGCTTGCACGTCGGGTCTGACATCCAACCAAACATGTGTACCAATACCACTTTGACTGAAAATATAGAGCAAAAATAGGCGCGACGCTTACGTTTTGACCATTTGAGGCCACCCATGACAAGCACGATTCGACCACCGAAACGAGAAAGAAACATTCTACAGGGTGTTTCATCTAACCGGTAGAAATTTTTTTATGAAAACCTCCGCCGCAAATAACGTGGGGAATGATATTTAGCTTTGGTGAACTTTTGCCACGTCTTGCGAACACTCTGTTCAGTTTTGTGTCGCGAGGAATTGATTTTTTCTGAATAGACATAGGAAATCCTCCAAACCCACGAAGTGTTTTTTTTTTTTTTTTTTACCGAAACAGAAAGAGTATGTGGGATTTACCCCATTGCACTACGAAATGCATTCTCTACTACAATGGGAGTAGAGGGAACGCAGCCAAAACTGTTGTTTCGAATTCGAAATTCAAAATGTTTGAATTCGTTAATTTCTGGGCGTGTGAGGTTTAGGTATCTGTGTCGTACCTAATTGTGGCGTTCCTCGGCCAATTATCGTTGTTTACTGTTGTTTTGAGACACACAAATTGGCGGCTGCCGTGATTCGTCCGTCAGGCGAATTCAAGCAGCGTCAATACGAGGACATGGACCTGTTCCTTCAGTGTGCTTTTCGGTGATTATGCTTATGACGGCTGCAAGGCGACAGGCCAGTTAACCGAAACAGCAGTGAGAAGGTGACAGGACGACGCGCGTAACATCGCTTGCTTCTGTCGTTCTTGCATGAACTTCACGGACAACTGAGGGCGGTGAACGATTTGCATGCCACGAAACGACGGTTTTCGCAATTCTTGTTTTTGGAATGAAATCTGGTAAATCCGACACTGGCTCTCGGTCCCTGGGAAAATATGTTTACGTTGATTTTGCAGATTTCAGGGTTCGATTCAGAATATTCGATTTCTTGGGACAAAAATTTTCCAAGTTGTAGTATGATGTAGCAGACGTTCGGCAAAGGTAAACACCGTTGACCCCACAATCTTCGGACAATTATATTTTTAGTACAAAATTTTCAACGCATGAGGTGAAACGTTATAGAGGGTGTTCCTTTTTGGCTGCAACAAATTTTCATAAAAACGGGAGTTTCCTTAGGACTCTTTTACTTTTGTCATTGGATTATCCGATGAGGCTGCTGCTATGAAACCATATTCTTTCTCATTTAGCGGACTAATTAACAAAGATAATTTAATCAACTTTTTAATGAGTAGGTTTAGGGTGCACATTGCAATCGCGAAATCACAGCCTGATCTCCACATGATCCGCTAGTACCACGCGGATTTGCGGATGATTGTGTAATTTTTCGTCGAATCACTAATCCTAACGATATTTTTTTGTTGCAACAAGATTTAACTGCTATCTCTGAATGGTGTGACACTTGGTTAATGCAATTAAATATTACTAAATGTAAAGTCTTGCGCATATCTCGAACAAATATGTTACCTCCTTCTACTTACTATCTTAACGATATTACTCTTGAAAATGTTTCATCATACAAGTACCTTGGTCTTCATATAACTTCAACTCTATCCAGGTTGTTTCACATAAAGAGCATAATTAACAACGCAAACCGCATGTTAGGCTACCTTCGTCGCAACTTCTCTTCAGCCCCCCTATCCCTAAAAACATTGCTCTATAAGTCTCTTGTGCGTTCAAAATTAGAATACTCCGCCACCATATGGGATCCTAGCTCAGCGACACTAATTAATGCAATCGAACTTGTCCAAAATAATTCTGCGCGTTTCATTACTGGTAATTATTCTCGCACAGCGAGTATTAGTACGATAAAGAACACTCTTGCCTTACCTTCCCTTGCTTCACGTCGTAAAATTTTTCGTTTATCTTTGCTTCACAAACTTCACTATGACCTGCCTGGTTTGCGTGGTGAACTTCTACCTCCGCCCACTTACATTTCATCTTGGATTGATCATCAACATAAGATAGGCCTAACGTCATACCACACCAACACGTGCCTGCAGTCTTTCGTCCCCCGCACATCTGCTGAGTGGAACCACCTTCCTAGTGACATCATACACATTCGCGATCACTCCCGATTTCGCTCTGCATTATGTTCCTTTTTTGACTCACAATAACACCACTTAGTGTCATATCAACCTGTACATCTTAATATAAACTCTCACAACTCACTGGCTTTTGTATTATACACTTCATCATCAATTTGTTACATTTTAACTTAGCATCTTGATTTACTGACCTTTGTTCACTGTTATTTATTACTGTTTTGTATTTTCTTTTCCCACTCCCCTCTGTAATGCCCAACGGGCCTTGAGGGTAAAATAAATAAATAAATAAATAAATAAAGAAGCCCAAAAGTAACCACAGCGTGCGCCACAGATCTCTGAGTCAGAACTCTGCAGTCTGCTGCAAACCGCAAGTGATCGACAAAAGAGCGAAAGTGACGTCGATATCTCTGCCCTTACTTAACGTCACAGAAAAACGTCATACGCGATTTAGGCAAACCCATGTCGCGGTATGTTTCACGATCTTTGTTTCGCTTTTGTTTTTGCTTGGGGGCTTATTTCGCTCCCCCACATCGCTATCAATGGGGCAGAGTATCGCCCTTAGTGATGAAGCTCCCCATTCATCATGTTTAAAATAAAGTTGTTGTAGCTTTTGCTTGCAAGGAGCTTTGCGGATCGCTACTACATATCAGCGCTTGTGGTACAGGTGAAGTTCGAGAGCCGTGTCCAGCGGGATGAAATGAGCGATGCGGCAAGCGACAGCGAACATATGAAAGAAGAAAAGAATGCAAAAACAAAACAAAACAAAGATTGTGAAACATACCGCAATAAGGATTGCCTCAATCGCGTATGACGTTTTTCTCAATCGACGTCACTGGCGCTCCTTTGCCGATCACTTGCGGTTTGCAACAGACGGCAGAGCTACAATAATTAGGTCTGTGGCAGGCGCTGCGGTTGCTTTGATGCTTCATTAATGGTTCCAGCGAATCATGTGGAAATAAGGCTCTAATACTGCAAGTTGCTATGTGCTCCCTAAAGTTAATAATTACAAAGTTGATTAAAATATTTCTGTTAATTAGTCCATTCGTTGAGAAAAAATTGTTTCCTAGTAGGAGGCCCGACAAAATCCAATTCAATGTTAAAAGTTAAATCGTCATAAATCAACACCCCTTCTTATGAAACTTGGTTGCAGCTAAAAAGCAACACCCTGTATATCATTCTAGCATTTGTACCCTTGCTGTTATAGCACATGTTCCGTCGAATCTGTCACCGATTGAGGACCATTATCGACCTGACAAGATCACGTCTCTAAATTATACGAAGAGGCACCTACAACAATGGGGGCATCTAAAGCACCACGAAATATAGAATAAGGAGGAAAAATGTGTCATATAATAAAGAGGTAGGCAGACGATAGTATTTGGAAGAGAAACAGTATATGCGTTGCACAATGATCAATAGAGCGTTTGCAAGATGTAACGCTTAAGCCAAGGTAACTTCAATTTTAGAAGAAGGGCTTTCTCCGCCTCCTGTTTGTAATAGTGAGTCTCAGTACATCCAATGCTATCTCCTTTGCGTACGTAAGGGATGGCGCTTGTGGTTCTGCGACCGCGCAGCACATAAACACAGGTTTCCGTATTGCTGAGGGCCACCACGCTATTCGGGAGCACCTGGATATTTCTGGTCAGCGAAATCCACCTCGAAATCGAAATCGAAATTCGAAATCGAAATTTATAGCGAAATCGAAATTCACCTCGTATTGCCAACTGCCATGGTCTCCAAACAAGGAAAATGAAGGAAAATGCTTGATTGCTTCCTAAGAATATATGCAGTGTCTGAAAACACTACATCACTGTTTAAACACTCAAACTCATGGGTTTTCGATGTCTGTCCAGGTCGTTTTAGCGAGCGAACGCCACATTTCAGCGGCCGTTCGGCTTAGAAGGGCGGACACGACAGAACAGCAGGTTGGTTAGTTTATTATTAGGTTAGTCCAAGTTCGGTGTTTGCATTTAGATGTCCAGGTTGGCCTAAGTTCGCTGCTGCAGTTTCGCGGGTGCGACTGCGCGTTTTATAGCGAGATAACATCTATTTACAATTTTACTATTTTTAAAAAACGGGGATTTCAATCACTTTATTTCGAGGTACTGTTGGTGACACGGTTGTCTAAAATCTCCAGCCAGTGGCCGAGCAGACCCTATCGGCGATGTCGCGCACGAAGGAACTATACCATTACAGTCTTCGAGGTAAGGCCACGCACGCAGCGCCACCTGTCGGAAGATAGTACCATCGCGTTCTCAGCGTCATCTGCTAGAGACAGCAGTCCAGCGCGGCCTCCCCTCGGGGACAGTATTGGTATAGTTCCTTCGTGCAAGACATCGCTGATAGGGGATCGCTCCGCCACGGGATGGAGATTTTAGACAACCGTGTCCCCAACAGTACACCCAACTATTCCTTACGTACGCAAAGGCGACATAGCGTACGTTATACTAAAACTCCCTATTAGCGGAACAAATAAATAGCGCGAAACTGATACCAGTCCAAGTGACCGTAGCTCGACAGAACTCACGATCGCAATCATATGATAACGCGTGAGCTCAGCCACGTGCTACAAACTCACGTGAACGTTGACGTGGCGCATCGCTGCGTGCGATCATGCCGCATATTAGCGCACTCACCAGGTAACATCACACCTAGAACCAGATTGGCAAAAGAACCCGTGCTCCTGTCCCCAGTGAGATGTTATGAGGTGGGCGCGCTAATATACAACATATTAAGCTCAGCGATTCGACATGTCGACGTTCTCGTGAGCTTGTAGCTTGCGTTCGCAGCCTGTGACTGAGCTCGAGAGTGATAGCGAGTTCCACTCCCCGAAATGCCGAACTATGCAACTGACACACAACTCCTGTCGACCTACACACAGGGAGGTTTTTGATCCTTTCTAAATATTTTCTAAAAAAAATCTACGACAGCAGCATATATGTCCTTTTTGCAGTTGAGTTGTACGGGCAGACAACACGCTCTCGAAGACAGTATGCGACAACGAGATAACTAAGTACACCAAATTAATTTCAAGAGCTTTGGAGAAAAAATGAGAGAGCAGAATGGGAGACAAACTTCGTTGAAAGCTGTTTTTTTTTTAAGTCCGGAAAGCCGCACGTGCGTTATCTTCTAATTTCGCTACGTAAGTGTGACCAAACCGGGGCAATCGGGAACGCAGGGACGACAGCGCTAATTCCACTTCAGAAGACAACGTGCTTTGGAGCGATGGAGATGGTTGGAGTAGGTGCAGATACCCTCGCCAGATCAACCGCTTTATGGCCCAGATAAGTCACAGTCGGCGAAAGTTATGTGCTCCTGAGGAGCGCAGTTTTGGGTTCGGATTGTTTGGTTTCGGCAGTATGAATATTCATAGACACGCGCTTTTTTTTCCAGTACGTTTAAAAGACGGAATAGCTTTCAACGAGGACTGTCTCCCAGTCTGCTTTCTGGGTTTCGCCCATAATTCTTTAACTGAACAAGTATTTAATGGATTTTGGGTAATTACTTCTCTTGTAGCTACATGTTTTTTTCGAGAGAATGTCAGCACTGCCGTATAGCTCAACTGCAAAAAGAACATACCATACGTGCTGCTTTCATAGCTGTCTTATCAAAAATCTGTAAGTGATGTCAAACATGCAGTACAATATTTTGCTGAAAAAGAGACATGGTAAAGGCTCGAGGTTGTGGAGGTGGACTTTCCTGGCCCATTGAACTACAGCGAAGCAGAAGCAAACGACGTTCGTTGTCAGGTGGATGCAACTTAGCCTATGGGCAACGCCGACAAAAAAGGATAAGCCTTACGAGCGCACGGAGGATTCCAATAAGACGATAAATTCCCCCACCCCACCCTTCCACCATTAGGTTGGTTTACACACATGACAAATCAAAGCGACGACATGTTCCATATACTTGATCATAGAGCTTGGGGTCAATTTTTTTACACTGCATTTCACGAGTCATATCTTCTCCAGGGTACTTCACGTCGCTGCCGATAGTAACCTTCTTGGTGCGCGCTTTATCACACGTGTAGTTCCTGCAAAAGGAAAGAAAGAGCTCGAAATTAATTACATGCCTAGGCCACGTTTCAGTATACAGGATATCCGTCCTAACTGTGGTGAGTATTTCTTAACAACTCATAAAATGTATTTAATTAAGTACAATTATTGGGTAAGGCGGCCATCTTGCGCACTAACGACTTCCTGGAGCTCCGCCCTAGTTGATTTGCGCAATTGAACTTTTTAGGTACGAAAGATGAAAGCTCGACCAAAACACGTATGTTCCTTCGGTGCGCTGCTGCTATTGCTGTTTTCAAAAAGGAAGTAAAGAGAGGATCGAAAAAAATACAGGATGTTTTCTTTTTATTTATTTATTTTTTGTTTGACACATAGGTTTTGTAAAGCTTTGAAAGCAGAGTCGATGCTGTCTTTGCAGGTGGCTTACACGGCCAGTCGGCCAGCCGACTAATTACTTAAAATTAATTGTCTACTGTTCTTGGTAAATGTTCTTGGGATAGCAGAATTGGAGCCAGTCATTGTTCGAATCCATCTTCTCACTAAACACCCTGAGAAGAGAAGGTACCATGAGATATAAATTGCCAAATTTCGCTACCCGAATGAGGCAAGACCAGAACTACGCGCTACAAGTGCCCAGAAAGAACCACAGGCATTCCACGTAAGAGAACCATGCGCTTTGTGGCGATGCAGCTGATTCGAGTAGGGGCTAATCTAATAGCCAGATAGACAACTCGCCGACCAAGATAAGGCGAAGGCCGTGTCGATCCTCTGCTCGAAAAATGCGTGGTTCTAGTTTCAGCTCATTTGCATAGCGGAATTTGGCAATTTATATATCAAGGCACGTTCGTTTCTGAAGGTGTTTAATAAGGATGACGAATTTGAATAATGACTGGCTCACATTCTGCTGTCTCGCATTTCCCAGAAAATATCTAATTATGCTAATAAGTCAATTACTGAATTTTAACTAATTAGTCGTTCATTATTTGCATACACTGTCCTTCAGGATGTCCACCAGGCCTCATAACCCGCCTGTCAGGATGGCATCGGCGCTTCTCTCAGACCAATTTTGCAAAAAATATCGGTCGCATAATGATATTAATAATAATAATAAACACCCTGTATATCGCAAGGAAACAGCCCTGGAATAACGACACGTTCGGGCAGCGTTTTTTTTTTTTTTCTGTCGCACTTCGCGAGAAAAACTGACACATTGATTTGTGGGGAATCACTTCATTTTACCCGTAGGACTGACCACAAAACACCTCAACTGAACCGTGTTTCTTGTCCATCTTGCAGTGTACTTGCTCACCTGTGGCGAGCATTATGCAGGTCAGCCAGGCAGTTATATGACTACTGTGTAGTTCTATGCCAGTTCTGTGTATGCAATGGAGTTATGTTCTGTCCAATGAATATATAGGACATCGATCATTTTTGTGAAGGGTCTCATTATTTCATTCCCCGCATCATCACCAGCAATAGGATAGAGTAACGCCCCTGGCGATGAAACTCCCCATTCATAATCTTGCCATAGAGTTGTTGTTGTTCTGTTCAGTGTTACGTGTAAAATTACAGTATCTGGGGAAACCAACATCCAGATACAGGTGTAATAATGATGTATCATCTCATACAAGCAACTCAACTTTTTCTTCTTTTTTAGTGGTTGATTAATGTGTTGTCGCGTGACTGCATTGGTCTTGTGAGCCAGCTGAAGTGAGATGTAAAGATATCCCCCATAATTGCGCTTTCACTTTGTATTTGTACTGTGCCGTGTATTGTGCTTTTTTTTTTGCTTATTTCTGCCTTGTTATGCCTCTCTTGAGCTGCCATATTGTATGTATGCCGTCATGTAAGTATCTTGCTTGTTCTTATATCTGGTTCTCGCTGCCTTGCTATCTCGGCAATGTACTCGTTAATTTCGGAAGCCACGAAAGTTTTTCTCATGCCTAATCCTCACGCACATACATACAGTGGGTATACGATGCCATAGCATTGCCACGTAGAACTCGTTCGCACGATTGTAATGCCCTTAAAGAAGTGTAATTACTGTTCCTAGAACGTCAAACTTCTCGCATTCGAGAGAGATTGTGCTCAGTGCATGACTTCGCAAACAGCGAATGATGCAGCGGCGGTGAGCCATAACGACACGAGAGCGAAGTGCTGCGACTAAGCAATCGATCGACTTACTTTAACAATGGTATGTCTATAATAGAGCAAGATGTTGGAAAGTAAGACAAAATACGCTTTTGTTGGAATTGTTGTTATAACTATTATTCTAGCAAAAACAACTTTTTCGTACGCAGGCGTAGCACAGCTGGGTGGACAACAATTGACGTTCATGCAGTGGCGGATCTAAGGCGAGAAGGCGATCGACCCTCTCTTCCCTCCCTCACTGTGTACTTCAGCAAAGAATCTGCCCAAACGCAGTGTCTGGATCTACTGCTCCGTTCATGACGCTCTTCTCCAGTTAGCCGCAGGCGGGCAACGCGAAAACATACTTGCACGAATCGTAACTCCACAGGTGGTATCAACAACGTCTTTCGGCATTGGCAAACCGTCACACAAACAAAAGGCACACTGCGATCAAGAAGCCTACGTCGATTGAGCAGGTGCTCCTGGCCACCATCGCCAGTCTACATTCCCTTATGCTCCGTAGAGGGGGAGGGATGTCTCGAAAGGACACTGATACCACTTCAGTGAGTGGTAACGACCACCTGAACCACTGCCGTCATAATAATGGCGGCGCATATGTCTGTTTCACGATAATTAAGTTACGATTACTTGAAATATGGGGCCGTTTTCTGGAAATGAAGGGTGGTTTCATACTTCAGTTTGATATGAGCTTCCATGATATTGTGTCTGCTTGAAAAAGTGAAGGTATTACTGGAGACGACCTTTAACTTGAATCTAACGCATAACCCTGCTTCCCTAAAGGGAATAATTGTCACTGAAACATTCATCACGTCACTAACAGACGTTTGTAAGAAAGAATGGAGTGTTCACTTCAAGTTTCAGCGATCCTTGATCTCGGTTCGAAGTTAACCAACCTTGCATTGGGCTGCAAGATGGTGAGCTGAGTGGTACTCTGAACGACACTACGAAAGAGACAAGCGAAGCACTAGAGGTTGTACGGTTATGCTTTGAGCAATAGAATGGCATTTATATGGAGTGCACAATTTATGATGCTATTGTCCTTTCAGGAAACTTCATTGGTGATAACTGCTCCAAGTAGACAATAGCTGTCTTCGTTTCGCGAGAAAGTGCAAGAGGCAGTGTAAAGTAGTGCAAAAGACGTGCAGGTCGGCTGCTGCTCTCCTGCAATGTGCACTGAGTCCAATCGAATAGAAACGTGTAAACCTCAGATAGTTTCTCAACAATTTTTGCACTGCATCGCTAGTGATTATTACCTGTAAATAATTGACCCCAGGAGTAACAAGAAGTTCACCTTAACAAAATTGATTGACAGTATGATACGTATCGACGATAAAATGTCGCCCAGAATTACAGCTACCCTATTCACGTCATCTGCTCCACGGTGCACGAAGCGTTGCATAGACGTCAAAGACGGTGCGCTTTCCTGAACTCGTGCTGAACTCCCGTTGCGCTTTTCCCAATCGAATGATCGTATGTAGTGCAGCAGCTGCACCTCTGGTGAATCGAATGCTGGAACTTGCACCGTTTGCACTGGTTCAGAAAATGCAACCGAATCAAATACAGCTAACGGGAACTGACTTTTTCAGAAAATAGACCGTCATATGTACATAGGTGTTGAGGTCTGTCCCGAGGGTGCGTTTTTCGTTAGTATGACAATTCGCTTTACGATCAAATCCACACGAACGGCGGTAGTCACACTAACGTGAGTTCACTGCATATCAATAAGCTCCATGTTCGTAGCGCACAGTTTCATATCATGAAGGGAGTTGCCCCAGGACGACAGCCGACGATATTTCGAACAGAGACTGTTCCTCTTCTAGGCCCAGAAGAAGAACATCCGCTGTTCAAACTATTGACGGCTCTCATCCGGAGGTACCCTCTTCGTACTTCCTTACCGGTTCTCTGGATTTCTACTCGTCTACTGTTTCATATTGCTATACATTAAGTATTCGGGCAAAGCCTGTAATCTATTGTAACAGGAACAGCTATCCCGGTCCAACGAACTTACTTCAGTCTCGTTTCCATCTCAGTCAATGAACAGGAAGAGAATTTATGGGACTGCGCAACGTCTTCGTAGTATGACATGACATGGTGGTTGACTCGGTGGCAATCAGTGGCACGTGTATGTTCATTATCTCTCCAGCCGTCATACTGGGATCCCAATCTGAAAGAGAATGTAATGTAATCTGATAATGTAATGTCGATGCTGAGGGCCATGTTTGCTGTAATATGTTAGCAAGAAGCATTCCGTGCGAGATTCTTTCGTCATTTGAATACACCGTACTCACCTTCGCACAAATCATGCTGCAATGCTAACACTTCAGAGGGCATTAAATCACAGGGGCAAGCCGGATAGAAACATATGAGAACTTTTATATTGTGCAAAATCTGACGTAACAAAAGTTCGTTGCAAAGCCTCCAGCAATAAGACACGCCCTCCGATTATTTTTATGTAGTTTCTACTCGTTAGGCCGATTTAGTTTCCTTGCTTGAACACAACAAGCATTTTATGTAGCTTACACCATGAAGGTGATGAAACGCACCTGCAGGATTGCCAGGTGTCGCTACTTTAATCGAAATTGGCTATTTTCTGAGTGCGAAATTTGGCCAATGTCGACTCTGCTTTTTCATGCTAGTTTTGCGGATACTTTATCATGCCATAATGTAAACTCATGTGTACCTAAATTGGAGTAGTTTTCAGCGTGCACGAAATTAAGCTCACCCTGGATAATCGGCCTTCTCTCAGTCGATACGATGTCCTTCGGGATGTTTCTTTTTTGCTGGGTTTTTAATAATAATAATAACGATTTTTTATTACGTGCCCAAGAACAACCTCGAGAGCCTTGGTGTTGGCGCATGCTTACAAAGTTATGCATCATGCCGAAAACATCAAATACCCAGGAAATGGACAATATACTAACAGCTTACGTAATACACACTTAGGTCAAAGAACATATATGCTTATATATATAATATTACAAGCACGACATGAATAACATATTGCACGTTACAGATAGGTGAAATTATAGCACTAAAAGATCGCAAAAAGATGAGTGAATGATAACAGAAATTATATCTAATACTGATAAGAAAAACTGCAGGATGGCATGAAAAGATAAATTGGCACAAGCGACATACAATTATATACAATAATGTAGGTGGACAAATTGCTTGTGTCAAAAATCACAGGCACGTCTTGCATAACTCTCACAGATGCTGTCACTGCGGTTCTCTTGAGGATCTAGAGCACATTCTTCTTCATTGTCCACACTATCAACCTTCACGAACCGCACTCTCCGGGTTTCTTAGTCAGCTGGACTCTCGCTGTTTCTCTCTATCGAAATTGATTGGTCCCTGGCCAAATGCAGCCCACCAACGCTCTGCGCTCAAAGCATTTTGACCTTTTGGGACACAGTGGGACTTTGGCCTTTACTGTGAAGGCACTCATTATTTCATTCCCCACATCATCACCAGCAATGGGGTACAATCTCGCCCCTGGCGATGGAACTCCCCATTCCTTACCTTAAGAATAAAGCTGTTGTTGTTCCTGTTGAGTGACATTTTGCACATTACAGATATGTTAAACTATAGGACTAAAATATCGCAAAAAGATTAGTAAAAGATCGCAGAAATAGTATGGAATACTGATAAGAAAAACTTCTTCGAGCGTGAAAAACAAGACTTCACAAATGGAAAGCTTTAGATACAACTTCTTTGCATAGAACGAGGAGGATTACACAACAAATATCCCATGACAGCGAGTTTGTTAGGGTCTTGCCTCGCGCTACAGGGTCCCCTTACAAACATTCGGGGCAAAAAAAAAAGTATGATGCTTTCGTAGAGACAGACGTGGAAAAGCAAAATTCACGGATCCTAGGAACTGTGGGCAGCCCAATTTGAGATTAAATGCACTTGTATAACAAAGTGGCATCGGTAATATCGTGCTGAGTTGAAAGGGAAATGAGACCAATGTGTCGGAGTAGGTCTTCGTAATTTTTCGACTGGATACCCGGGGTGTGACAGAAATACAGGGTGTTTATTTTTAGCCGTTAGAGAATTTTTATAAAAATCATGGTCCAAACAACAACAACTTTATTTTGACTTTGGAGAGTGGGGAGGTTCATCGCCACAGGCGATACTCTACCCCATTGCTGGTGGGAATGTGGGGAATAAAATAACGAGCCCCGTCACAATAACGATCGAAGTCCGATGGTGTCCAGAAATGTCAGAAGAGCTTTAAGCGCAGAGCGTTGCTGGGCTGGATTAGGCCAGGAACCAAGTAATTTCGATAGGGAGAAGGGGCGAGAGTCCAGCTGACGAAGAGACTCGGAGAGTGTGGTTCGGGAAGGTTGGTAGTGGGAGCAATGAAGAAGAATATGCTCCAGATCCTCAAGCACACCACAGTGGCAGCAGGTGGGAGAGTCAACTTGTCTCAAGCGATAACGCCACTGAGCTGTAAAGGCCACATCGAGGCGCATTCGGTGGATTAATGCAGCATCGTGACGAGGTGTTTCGCGGCATGCGGAAAGCGAGCGTTGGATCAACTCTGCTCAACATAGAGGGGGGAAGAATGTCGGTTGTCCATTGGCGGGAAGCCAGGGGTGTCACAAGGCGTCGGAGAATTGAATGGCGGTCTCCTCTCAGCAGAACAATACGTTTCCGATACGACAGTGTTGCTTGTGCGGCGCTGTTCTCCTGCTCGTTCCCCACAACACCACAATGGGCTGGAACCCACTGGAGAACTAGCCTGTGGCCTGCTGCGTAGATAGTGTGGTAAGCCATTAACACATCTGTGACTAGGGGTGCGGATGGGCCTCGTATGCCAGAATTTTCAGTAGCTTGAAGTGCAGATTTGGAGTCTGTGAAGACTGCCCATTCCCGCGGTGTAAAATCAGCGATGTGTTGTAGAAAGAAAATGATGGCATAGAATTCCGCAGCTGACTTCCGTAGCGACTTCCGTGCACTACGCCTTCGGATGGTATGACGAATGCTGAGGCGGACTTGTTGTTTCGGGATGCGCCATCGGTATATGCTGCCGTAAACGTAGAAAACTTCTCGTCTACCAGAGCATGAAAATGGGCTCGGAGGACTTGAGGGGGGACCTGATCCCTTCTTTCCAGAAGGTTAGGAAGGCGTACAAAAGTGGGCGGTACCGGTAGAGACCAGGGGCTTCCGGCGGTATAGTGTCCTTAGTTATGAAGCCAGTGAGAGTCTGGCGTGTCCTCTGCGCTACTCGATAGAAGTCGCTTTCAGGGCGGTATCGAATTTTCCTGAGGAGCAGGTGGCGGGGAATGTGAGCACGCAAACGGAGGAAGTGCCGAGCCGTTTCATGTTCACGGAGAACCTCAATCGGGAGCTCACCAGCTACAACCAGTACTTGCCGTGTTTCAGCCATTCTTGGAACTCCGAGGCATCGACGAAGGCTTCGAGCAAACAGGGACCGAAGTGTATTTAATGAAGTTGTTGATATCTTGTGCAGAATAGGAAGGCTGTAAAGCACAGTCGCTCTCACCAATGCCGCGTGAACCGCGAGCAGGGAACGCTGATCACAGCCCCATCCTGAGCCAGAAAGATGTTGAATTGCGGGGAGCCATCGCTGCACTTTAGTTTGAAGGTGTTTAATGTGCCGAGCCCAGCGCATGCCCGAGTCGATTACCACGCCAAGGAAGCGGTGGAAGCGTACCGGCTCAAGCTTCTTTGTACCAAGCCAAAGAGGGAAATTGTCCATAGCTTTGCGCGTGAAAGGGAGCTCGACACACTTTTCGGGTGAAAGGTCCATGCCAAGGTGCGTGAGGTACGTATGGATATTACTTAAAGCGAGCTGCAGGCGGCGCTGTATGGCTGGGCGTGATTTTCCTACTGTCCAAAGGGCGACGTCATCTGCATACACGGAAAACGACACTTTACGAGGAATTACTGATTGTAGGCCGGCCATCACCACGTTAAAGAGTGTCGGGCTGAGAATGCTTCCTTGGGGGACTCCTTGTGGAACAGGATGCTGAGGGATTTGGCCTTGGGACGTACGAACAGCGACAGTTCGGTCCGTAAGGAAGTCTTGGAGCCAGATGAAGAGCCGACCGGATACCCCGAACGAGCGCAAGGCGTGCAGCACACAAATGTGCGAGACGGTATCATATGCGCGCTTGATGTCGAGGAAAACCGATAGGACGATCCGTCGATGGGCACGAGCATGTTGAACTGTAGAGACTAGGTCGAGAACTGGATCCATGGAGCTTCGGTGGCGACGAAATCCAGCCATTTCGTGAGGGAACGCATGTTGTTTTTCGAGCCACCAGTCGAGGCGATGCAAAACAATTCTCTCCATCAGTTTCCCCATACAGCTTGTCAGGCTCACAGGGCGAAAGGAGGATAGCGCATTTGGGGGCTTGGCTGGTTTTAGGATGGGAACAACCAATGCCTCATGGTCGATCCATTGGTGGACCCGACGGAAATGCGTTAACATTAACAATTGAAGGCCCTTTGGGAACACCCCTTCACAACGCTACACAACGCTTCACCCAACCTTCCTCCGATTCAGCTTGGCGGCGCCGTTCTTTCCTCAGCCTTCTTTCACCGCCGCTCCTCCACACAGCTTTTATAACCCATAGCGCGCCCACGCAGACACGTCCGAACTTGCTGACTTGCTGACCGAACTTGCTGAAGGTGCTGAGAGTAGTGCTTGCTGACCACCACAGTTGCACTACCGGCGCGCCGCGTCGCGCTCTGCACGTGCCCCCTCCTTTTATCCTTCCCTCTCCACTCACCGCGTTCGCCGTTCTCCTCTCCCTGTGACCTATTTCCGCGTGCGATCCACCTGTACGCTCCTTCTCCACTGCGCGCCTCCTCTCCCCAACCTTCTCTCCTCCTCTCCCCTCGGAGCTTCTATCTCCACTCCGTGGCTACAGACAGACCACGCCGCGATTCGTTCGTAGCGAGGACTGTAATGCTAACATATTAAAAAGGTGTGTGAGCAGCACATATATCGTTTTTTCAGTTGAGTTCTACGACCAGCCCGACATCCTCTTGAAGTAAGTGTGCAACTATAAGATGAGTAGTTACATAAAATTCATTAATTAACTTTTTAATTAGGGGATTTCGGGCAAAAGCGAGATGGCCGTTTGAGAGACGTCCTAGCGCAAGCCATTTCACGTTTAATAAATTCTGAAACACGCACATACGTTAAAATTTTCATCCCCGAATTTTGATATGCAAATGAATCGATATCGAAACCGCGGCGAGTACGGCGCTCATAACACGTCAGAGGGCCATGTGGCTTGGATCAATATACAGGGTGTCCCAGAAAACGTATCATTGAATTATAATAAAAAAACTACACCACCTAGAGTCATGCGGTCAATGGCATTTGTTCTTACTGGGTTTTTGCCACCTCCTCGTGTGAATGTCATGTACTCCAAGTTTAATTATGTAAATATTTGCGAGCGTAAGTCGGAAATTTGCCTAGTAAAGGTCACTTTTTTACCCCACCAATGTGAACAGCATGTCTAATTTAGTCAAATTAATGATAATTGACAGGGATGTTCAGAAGCTATCCCATCGGAAAAAATAGCCAAACATCATGCTCTACGTAGGTCGCACAGAATAGCGCACGATGAATTTTTCAGCGCAATCTTTGTCAGTCCGACGAAAGGAGGTTGGAAACCCAGCCCTCCCCGACATCGCAGAAAGAGATAAAACAGGCACGGCTTATCACGTCCGACTTTCGCTGGGGTAATGCTTTCCCTCTCCCAATTTAGGAACTGTTACTTTTTCTACTATCACTCTGTGGGCTGGCTTCGGAACCTGCTTTCGTCGCACTACGAGCGATTGCGCTCAAAAAGTCATCGCGCGCTATGGTCCGGTGCTCCGAAACGCATGATATTCGGCTATTTTTTCCGATGGGATAGCTCGTGAGTATCACTGTGAATTATCATGAATTTGAGTGAATTCGGCACGCTCTTCATATTGGTGGGGCAAAAAAGTGACCCTTACTTGGCAAATTTCCGAGTTCAGTTCGCAAATATTTACATAATTAAACTTGGAGTACATGACATTCACATTAGGAGGCGGCAAAAACCTAATAAGAACAAATGCTGTTGACCGCACGATTCTAGGTGGCATAGTTTTTTTATTATAATTCAATGACACGTTTTCTGGGACACCCTGTAGATGAGTGGAGTAGGTGCTGCTCAGGTGGACAGATCCGTTCGCTTTTAAGGCATGCTTCTGTCGCAGAAACGCGTTCGTCAGCGAAGGCGATGCGCTCCTGAGTAGATTTGCAAAAAAGCCGGAAAAATTGATTGAGCGTAAAAAAATGTTTTTCCTGTTTTTCCGGAAAAATTGGAAAAATATAAAAATATGTCGTGCGCAACGAAAAGTGTTTGTTTTCTATCAGGAAACAAGAAATAAAAACAAAATGAACACACCCACATACACACGTTCAGGAATCAGGATGCATTATTCCGGTCCCTCGCTATCTGAGGAAATGTCTCCAGTACATCTAACATCACGTATGCCTTCGCTCTTCTTTTTGAAGTTCAGGTAGGAGTGAACAAACTCCCGCTTTCCAAGTCTGTCATTTTTCAGTCGGTTCCTAACTGCTGCGTGGATGTTGCCAAAGTCTGGCCAGTTCCGTTCACATGCAGCCGACGGAGGCGGGATCTTCAGAGGCGAGACGCAATGTCTGTGAGTTGATGCGACGTGCAAAGACTGTCCCACCATACAGAGGGGGAACTATGATCCGCTGATTGCCACAGCGAAGGTCTGCTCCAGATTCCACTCGATGTGCGGCATTCCGCGAGGTTCGAGAGCACTTTCCCAACTTCCTGTCCACGACATTGACATTCCTGGGTGAGCCAGTCCATAGCGTCTACCACTTCAGAGTCATCAAGGTGTCTCCCTTTGTACCGATGGTCAACAATGTTCGCGGCTGCGTGTATTGGCTGAAGACAGAAGAGCTTACGGTTGTTAACAACGTCTGTAACCTTCTGTAAGTCTTCATCCGCGAGCTTCAAAACCGGAAGCTGAGATACCATCGCCTGCTGATTGTTCCAAAATGCATCTGGCATATCAGACAGGTGAGCTGTGTCTGCCTCAATTCTGGCAATCTCGTCGCACGTCGGCTTCAAGTGAGAAAAGCAAGGAAGGCTGGTCCAGAAATACTTGTTGTCGAGAACAACATCTCTTATGGGCTTGCTGACACAAAGATCCTCTGAACTAAAAAAGGTCCTCTAAAACACTCTCCTGTAAGGGTTTCTTGTTTTGCAGGAGGCTTTCAAATCACAACACAATCCCTCCCCACCTCGTCATGCTGAGCAACTTGAGCGTGATAGGAAATGTTTTGCCTTGTTTCTCTTTGAATGTCGCAGCAACTACATGCGTCCTTTTAACGTAGGTGATAATTTTCTTTGCACCATCTTTAAGCTTCTTTAGCGGTTCAATCTTGGCAGTGCCATTAACAAGAAGGTCAAGTCTATGTGCAGAGCAGCCCGATGGAGTTACACACCATGGGGCTTCACCATTTTCTAGGTGGCCTTCATGTTGCTGGCATTACCCGTGACAAGAGCAACCACCTCCTCAGCACCCACACTTTCTATCACGCAGCAGATTTCTGTGCCCATATATTCCGCAGTGTGTCGGTTGCCTCCTGAGATCAACGACTTGTAGAACACAGGCTGGGGAGTTGCCACAACGAAGTTAAGGATGGACTTGCCGCGGACCTTCGTCCACCCATCCGTCAGTACTGTGAGACTGAAGCGCTGCTGATAATGCTGTCGATTTCAAGTTGAGCCCTCTGGTATTCAGAGGGCTCAACTTGATGTCAGCATGTATCGCGTCGACATTTTGAACGAATGCCTTATCACTCGAAATAAAGACCCCCAGTGCTCTAAACTATAGGGCAACACCATAATGAACAAGACGTCAATTATAGAAGGGATTTGTAACAGGAACAGGACGGGGCTTATATGATTTGTATGGTTTTGTCACGACACTTTCTTTTCTCACTTAAGGCGCTTGAAAAATAATAAAAGAAACGTTTTTTATAATGGGTTTGCAACACCACTCCTGAGGCGAGCTTTTTCGGTTTCGGCTCATTTGCATATCAAAATTCTGGGATGGATAGTTTAACGCACGTGCGTGTTTCAGCATTTTTAAAACGTGGAATGGAGTTGAACGAGGATAGTCTCTCAATCTGCTATCCCGCTTTTTCCCGAAATTCTCTAATTAAAAAGTTAATTAATGAATTTCAGGTTGTCATCTGGTAGTTACATACTCTCTTCCAGAGGATGTCTGCCTGGCCGTTGAGCTCAACTGTAAAAACAACATCTGTGCTGCTCTCAGAGATTTTTAATAAAAATTCTGTTAAGACTAAAAATAAACACCCTGTACAGATAATGCAAAATGTGAAGCACTTTCTTTTGGGCAACTTCTAGGCGGTGGGAGTCAGTGTTACTTAGACAGTTAGATAGTAAGGATGCGTATGCGAGGCGGGCCTGAACATATATCTTAAATAGGCAAACAAAAACATCAGGATTTGGGAATAGCTTGCATTTGTATGACAGAAGTCCTAGAGTGCGCAATGCAGATGAGCGTACAGGAGCAGCATGTTCACTGAAGTATATTTCGAATCGAATGTGTTGCCAAATCTCATTCTTAGGAAGTTGCTAGTGCCGTCCCCCAAAATGGCTAAAAGTAGTTAAAATTGAAAGTGGAAGCCTCAAAAGAGTGGCTGCCACTACTGTGCACCTTTTGTTTGTTACATGTTCTGAAGTAATTAATGCGGTGACAGACCCACCGGGTATTTCGGCGAATGCGCGAACGCGGCTAAGAGAGGATGTGAAAAGATGGATGGAGCGGATAAGAATGAGAGAAAGTAAATGAAATTAGGAAGTTTGAGCACCTTCTGCATAACTACTTCGCGTTTTGTCATCAGAGGCACCGAACGTGATAGTGGTTTGCTTGGTGCTTGCGAAAGGTTCCGATGCCTTCTCGTGTTTTTGCGACCTACAATGCTTCTGTACCAGCTCCCGTGGCATAGTGGTTAGGATGATCGCCTTCCACGCCGATACTGGGAGGTGACACGGGTTCGAATCCTGTCACCGGCTGTGCTGCTTGAGGTTTTCCCTGGGTTTTCCGAATACTTTCCAGATGAATGTCGGCACAGTTCCCCTGGAAGTCGGCCCAGGATACGCATACTAGCCCCCTCCCCCACTCCTTCCTGCTGTCTTCTCTCAATCTGTACGCCGCTCACAGCCACAGTTGCTTCGCGGTGCTAACACGGAATTAAAAAAAAACAATGATTCTTTATGTCTGACAGCCTCGCATAAATCTACACTTGCAATTCATGCACCGTGCCCTTGCGTGACGGTCTGTGACTGGACGCAGCTATCCCTCGAATACTGGCAGCATCACCCAGCTCTTGCGGTACTTCTGGCATACTTGGGAGGCATTTTGGAAAGCGCATGCGCCCGTCGCGTGAGAAAGTGGGCAAACTGGAAACAGCTCAACGAAACTAGCGCTGCGAAGAGCAGCAATGAAACTGCACGCTCAGCGACAGGTGATTGAACCTGAGCAGAATGGCCGGCGAAATGTAGAGCGATTTCATATTATTCTTCGACAGAGCGTCTACCGACACGTAATAGGAAAATCACGATTCTCGCTGACTTCATGAAGGAATATTCGTGTCGCTAAACACATTGGAAACTCACCAAAAAATCCGCTAATCCCAAATACAAACTTTTGTCGCTAGACAGACCCCAAAATCAGCTAAATTTAGCGACCTTTCCCCAAGTTTGGCAACACCGAGTGACACCAAGGTCAAGGTACTATTAAGCGGCAGGCATACAATGTTATAGTGCTGACTGATTTGACAGCCTGGGTGCTCAGTATACAAACGGCACAAATTTCGTTAAAATCCACCTCGCAGTTTTTTTTTTTTTAGAATATTCAGGTTTAGTAGTATGGGCAACCCTGTGTCTTGGCCTGGGACGAGCTCCGCAGATCCCGCCATGTAGGGTGGCGAACATAAGCATGCCAATAACAATGGAAGCCTACAGCGCGCGCCGGCTTGCCGGACGTGGTGCATTTTTGCATAGGCTATTCTCGTGGTAATTCTGCTGACAGTTTGTTATCATTTACACGATGTACCAATCTTCTTGCATTTTGAGAAAATGTATGTCGGGAACTCTTTCGTTTGAATGTTTGAACAAACTTTTCAAAGAAAGTTCATGAAGGCAGCCACTTTAGAGTCACTAAATAAGCTACGCTAAATAAGCGTAGCTTATTTAGTGACTCTAAGCCACTTAGCACACGACTTAGCCGATAGAGGGTTGGGAGACATGTAACACTGTTGCTCGACGAATAGGCGATTGCTTCCCAGCAGGCGTCGCCCCGCGTCTTTTCACCGCAATTTCAATCGTGATTAAAAATTTTTAGATTTTTCTCTCGCGCATCAAATTAGCAGTGTGCGTTTCTCTCGTTATAAGCTTTCAAATGCCCCTATTAACACCTTGCCTGCTGCTTTACCGTATCTTTAACGCACCCACTGATTCCTTATGATGGAGGTCAATTCAAATTAATGCTTTCGCTAGCACAGACGTGCTTTTTGAGAAACATTTTCAGTCTTCCACTTCTTTTATTGTGTATTTTTGTGATGCGAGAGCCATGCTCGTGCCATGAAGCAACAGCTTTTATATTTGGTAATCCATCAAGAGTGATATAAAGTTCTTTCTCTACATACACTTTTCCCGTTATCTTTTCAAGCATCTCGGTTACCTTTCATAGTTACTGTATCGATAGTAGCGGAAAATGACACTCACAAGTAACCAATCAATCTTACGGCCGAAAGGATCCCTAGGAAAGTTCCTGGCTTGTCCGGTCCGATCGCCAGATTGCTCTCGCTGCATACTCCTCCTTGTTTGTCCGCAGAGCCTGTGGGAAAGATAAAGTGTCCATGAAGAGATACCCTCCCCCAAAATTGAGTTCTCAGTGGATAACGGCTCACAAGGAGGCCTATTATCTGAAATATACTTATTAATGCGTTAGCATTAGAGTCCTTGCTACAAAATAATCGCGGCGTGGTCTGTCTGTAGCACAGTCGTGGCATCAATGTATTCATGAAGAAGACCGAGAGACACGGACACAGAAGACGACACACGTAGGTTCTCAGCTCTGAGAACCTACGTGTGTCGTCTTCTGTGTCCGTGTCTCTCGGTCTTCTTCATGGATCTATACCAGCTAGCCTGCACCTTTTCCCTTGTTTCATCAATGTATTGCTCCATAGCTTCATGTATTGCGTGCTGATCGAATGCATTGCATCCTGGACAGGTACTGGACACACGGCACAGCAAACATCAACGCACACGTGACCTTCAAGATGGCCGCGCCCGTGATCGGCGGCCAAACCGTTTGGAAAATCGCGTTTGTTGTTCCTGTGCGATGTTTTGAACATCTTTCGGCATAGTGCATATTTTACCATATTTTCGTATGGCCAAGTGCGAGGGCTTCTGTGTTCTCTTTTCTCTTCTTCTTCATAGAAATTCTTGCTAGTTTCGGGAAGGTTTTGGGTCCTCTTCCGCGAAAATTCCGCGAAGGTATGAAGGTACCTCTCGGAAACCGGACACGATTCTGGTCATAATCGAACATTTTCTCATGTTTCGGATCGGGATATTTCGGAGGGGTGTGGCGTTCAACTTTCAAGTTCACTTCAGCTTCACCTCGAGGGTCGCCCCAAGGAATGGCGTCGGAGTATACGTTCTTGCGCATGCGTGTTTCATAGGCCGTACTCAGCCTTCGCAACTTTCTTTACCGTTCTGAAGACGAGCGGCATAGAACAAGTTAGAAGATTGGTATATTCAGGGCTTTCACTGCACATTACGAAGATTTTTAGCGCATACTTATCCGCGCTCTGCTGATCACGTCATGTGGCGCCCGTGCTCAGGGACGATCGTCCAAGGCCGTTTGAGTAAGTATTTGCGTAGTCGGTATCTTATTCTCGATGGATCATCATTGCAATTCAAATCATCATCATCATTCAAATAAAGATCTGATCATCAGAATAAAGATCATTCAAGTAAACATAACATTGACTCATCGTCATTCAAACTAATTTGTTGGAAGGGAGTTGCCTCAGGACAGAAGCCGCCAAACAAATTTGTTGTTTGACAAATCACGACATTACAAGCGTAATAAAAAAAAACATAATCTACTTCTTATGATTTCTTGATAAGCGCTTTGTAAGTACGTGAATTGAGGTAACTTTTGAATGAGCACGTTCGGTTGCGCTCACTTATTACACATGATACACGAATATCACATACCTGGCCATCGCTTCCATTCGTTTCCTAGTTTCATTGCCGTGTCGTACCTGAAGAAATACCGACAATATAGACTCCAGATTTTTTTATTTTCTGTTTCATTCAGACATCCACAAAATCACTAATGTCGTTTCATGCATTGTTACATCTAGGAGTTTGAGGAATGCGGGGCAATTTAGACCATGACTTGCACCCTGCTTCTATCTTGGCTCTGAGAGTAAAAATTCCGCGACTTTGATTAATACGTTAATGCAAACGGCTGATATATCTACAGGACAAGACACACTGCTTCACAATCTACATCCTGGCGTTCCCCGAACGCAGGAAAAATGTAGCTTCACACAGAATGGTAGCAGACGCGCACATTGAGAGACTATTTCTAAAAATATTAAGCTTTCCGAACTTAGCAAACTCGTAATACAATGTCTTGATTAACTTTCAATAATGAACTTTTAATTATAAAAGCTACGAAGTTGTCCCAATGAGGACATCTGATCTCTTCGGTCGCCTGATACCAAAACCGTTTTCAGAACAAAAATCCGTTCGATAGATCGTTCGCAAAAAATTCGTGAAGGAACACCATTTTTTCTTTATTTTGTTCATTTGTCTCTAGAGACGCTTCTTTCCTTCACCCCCCAAAACGAGACGATGAAAGAGCACACTAGCGCCTCTTGCGTCCTGAAAAAAGATTAAAAGAAAACAGAAAACGCAACCCAAGATAAGGGCAGTTGCGATAGAGTCACCCGATACATTTGTTTTTGTTTTGTTTCCGCAAGTTAAAACTCATCTACGACAGATGAGGCGGCACTGTGCTCTTTCACTCTCTCACACTGGGGACGAAGGAAAGACTCGTCTTCGAAGATGCGCAATGAACAAAATAAAGAGAAAAAAAGGTGTTCCTTCACGATTTTTTTTGCGGACGATCTATCGAACGGATTTTTGTTCTGAAAACGGCTTTGGTATCAGGCGACCGAAGAGATCAGATGTTCTCATTGGAACAACTTCGTAGCTTTTCTAATTAAATTACCGCTAATTAATTAACAAGGGTCGATGAAAAATTGTTTTTGGATAGACCACGCAACTGCCAAACACGTACAGTTGGTTCCATTTGTGTCCAGCACTCCGTTTTTCTTTAGCCCCTGGTCCTTTTTCGGTGGGACACCCTGTATATATAGGTTCCATCGCTCCTATTGATTTCAAAACAAATTCAGCTGCTCAGAGACTGCCATGCGAGCGCTCTTGTCTGGTCACAAGTAAGGTGTCGTGGAACACAAACTTTGCTAAACAGTATGTATACTCATAGATTATTGTATCCACCCTTTCGACATTAATAGTATTACTCAGGGATGCAGTGTTGCTCAACGCCTGTGGTGTGACTGGAGTGACCCCAGCCGGACGAACGTGTCCATTTGGTTCATCCGTCACCCAATTCCGTCCTTCGCCAAACTGTCACTTGCTCCCCCTCCTATCCCCCTCGTAGCTACTGCACTGTCTCCTTCACATGAAACTTGATTATGCATCGCTGTTCCTCAGGTACAGACACGCTGCTCGCCGCCACGATAGCTGCCGCTGCATGTGCTGCACGTGCCGCTAACACGACGAAGCGAGCGTGCCGCCAGCTTCGATGAACCCTTGTTCAAGGAGCTCCTCTTGCAGCGACTCCCACCAGCTGTACAGATGCTACTCGCAACAGCCAACACCCTTCCCATCTCTCAACTTGCGGAACATGCCGATAAGATCGTGGAGGTGGCAGTTTCGGCTATCTCAACGGTCCAGTTTTCCGAAACTCACTCGCCGTCCGCCGGCTCTGTCCCATGCCCACTCCCCTCTGTACCAGCGGAAGATCACGACAGCGGCCGTCGTACCGCCCTTCACGAGCTGCAGGACAACGTGCGGAACATAACGTCTCTGCTGCCATCCGTTTTGCCACATGTGCAGCCCAACACAGATGGCCGCAGCGTCGCGCGTCGCCGTCGTCAGGCAAGATCCCCCCGCGAAGCCCGTCGTTCCTCGCCGGCAATTCGGCGCCAGAGCTCCAAGGTGCCAATCACCTTGCGCCTGGCCGGGAAACCGCCCCGGGGGTGGCTAACGGCGGCGTGCGCATCCTCATCAACCTGCAGCAGCGATAGCCGCCGTCTTTACGTCTCCGACAGAACGTCCCGACGCCGTTTCCTGGTCGACACCGGAGCAGAAGTCAGTTAAATCCCTGCTACTCGAACAGAACGGTTACGACAACCCATCTACCACCTCGCAGCTGCAAACTGCACCGGCATCCCTGTTTACGGTGAACGTTCGGTGACGTTGTTGGCCGTCACCGACTTGGCCTACGGCGCTCCTTTCCCTGGGTATTCAAAACTGCTGCAATTAAGCACAGCATACTCGGTGCCGATTTTCTGCACCATTTTGGTTTGGTCGTCGACCTCTGTCGCAAATCGATCGTGGACCCAAAGACAACCTTACGTACTCCCAGACATCCCTCTATTGTCCGTCAGCCTCCTTCAGCCGTCACCATCTCCTCGCTCCAGTCGCCTTTTACCGCTGTCCTCAGCGAATTCCCGTCTTTGACGAAGCCTCCGGATTGGACCCAGCCAGTACGTCACGACGTGGTTCACCACATTCATACAACCGGTCCCCCCGTGCACTTTCGACCACGTCGGCTTGCGCCTGAAAAATTCAACATCGCCCAAGCTGAGTTCCAACACATGCTTGCCATTGGAATTGCGAGACCTTCTCAAAGTGACTGGGCCTCTCCTTTGCACATGGTCCCTAAGAAAACGGGTGATTGGAGACCTTGTGGGGACTACAGGACACTCAATGTGGTCACCAAGCCGGATCGATATCCCTTACTCAATATTCAGGATTTCACCATGAATTTGGCCGGTGCCCGTCTCTTCAGTAAAATCGACTTGGTAAAAGCGTACCACCAAATTCCGATGGCTGCCGAAGACGTCCCCAAGACTGCCATAACGACGCCTTTCGGGCTGTTCAAATTTCTGAGAAAGCCTTTCGGATTGAAGAATGCCGCGCAGACGTTCCAAAGATTCGTCGACTCCATCTTGCGAGGTTTGCCGTTTGCTTTTGCCTACCTGGACGATATCCTCGTGGCCAGTGAAACCGAGGAGCAGCACGTCCAACACCTACGCCAGGTTTTCGCACGATTACAACAGCACGGCATCGTCATCAACGCCCAGAAGTGCGAATTCGGCAAGCTTTCGCTGGAGTTCCTCGGGCATCAGATCTCTGCCGACGGAATATTCCCCCTTCCCCAAAAAGTGCGAGCGATCAAAGAGTTTCCGCTGCCAACCTCTGTCCGCCAGCTACGTCGTTTCCATGGGCTGGTAAACTTTTACAGACGTTTCGTCCCGTCCTGCGCGGTACTACTCCGACCCCTCGAAGAATTGCTGAAGACCAAACCAGCTTCCTCTCCCACGGCACCTTTGCCCTGGAACGAAGACCTGCGAGCCGCCTTCAACTCCGTCAAAGACGCCTTGGCTTCGGCTACAATGCTTAGTCATCCACGGCACGACGCTCCCACGGCCCTCGTCGCTGACGCCTCAGATAACGCCATTGGCGCGGCTCTACAGCAAGAGGTCGACGGTGTCCATTTGTCGCTCGCGCTCTTCTCACGCAAGCTCAGTCCCACGGAGTCAAAATATAGTGCCTTCGGGAAGGAACTCCTCGCGACGTACTCTGCTGTGCGTCATTTCCGCCATTTCTCGGAGGGCAGAAGCTTCACCATTTTCACCGACCATAAGCCACTCGTCGGCGCTTTCTCGTCCGCTAGCACGAACTACAGCCCTCGCGAGATTAGGCACCTCGCTTATATTACTGAATTCACCACTGACATCCGCCATATCAAAGGGCCCAGCAATGCTATTATCGGACGCTTTGAGTCGTGCTCACGCTGTGACCGAAGCGACAGTCCTCAGCGCCGACGCCATTGCCCAAGCACAATCTGAAGACCCTGAGATCGCCCACCTTCGTAACGGTCACTCAACAAGCCTCAAACTTCAGGACTTGCCCTTGCCTGGCTGTACGCGGCCCGTTCTGTGCGACACTACCAATGCTGAGCCTCGTCCAGTAATTCCCGCTACCTTGCGGAAGGCTGCTTTTGACTCCCTCCGTGGCCTCGCACACCCTGGAGTCCGCGCCTCCACGGCGTTGATTCTTCAACGGTTTGTTTGGCCAGGAGCGCGCAAGGACATCCGTCGTTGGACATCCGTCATCATTTTCGTTGCACTGCTTGCCAGCTCAGCAAATGCCATAGGCACACCGTGTCTCCTCTCGCCACCTTTCTGCCTCCCAGCGCCAGGTTCAGCACGGTCCATCTTGACATTGCCGGGCCTCTACCTTCATCACAGAGCCACCGTTACCTATTGACCTGCGTCGATAGATATACGCGTTGGCCAGAAGCCTCTCCCATGAAGGACTCGACAGCCGAGACCGTTGCGCACACGTTCCTGTCCACCTGGATTTCGCGCTTCAGCGTTCCAGATGAAGTCGTCACGGACAGGGGACCGCAGTTTGAGAGACACCTCTTCGCAGCCTTCCTGAGCCTCCTCGGGACCGAGCGCATTCGCACTTCCGCCTACCACCCGGCATGCAACGGCCTGGTGGAACGTTTCCATCGTCACCTCAAACGAGCCATTACGGCCCACGGTGATCGTGCGAGCTGGTCGGATCACCTCCCGTCCATCCTATTGGGCATCCGCGCGGCAGTTAAAGTGGATTTTGGCTGTTCGTCGGCGGAGCTGGTATATGGAACCCCGCTCCGCCTGCCCGCCGACGTCTTTGTACCTTCATCCGTCCCCTGCACGGATCAGCCTGCTTACCTCGCCCGCCTTAGACAAGCTTTTGCTACGCTTCAGTTCACTCCGACCCGAGCGGTAGCATCATCACCTGGCTTCGTCCCGTCGGAATTGGGTACAACGTCCCACGTTTTCCTCCGGACGGATCGTCTTCGTCGCGCACTCGAGCCTCCGTATTCTGGGCCTTACAAGGTTCTGCGCCGTTCCCCAAATACTTTTGTCATCGATGCCCACGGCCAACATCATTCCGTCTCCATCGACAGGCTAAAGCCTGCATTCATAGACCACGCTCCTCCCGTTTCCTCCCTCTCCGGACAAGCCTTTCCAGCGCCTCCTACGCCCGTACAGGTGAAGCACGTCACCTGGCGTGAATACCTACCCCATGCGCTCTCTCATCTGAAGACATGATAACCTTCCCGTACCGTCAGCACACTGAGAGGGGGTCAGCTGTGGTAACTGCCGACGACGAAGCCGGTCAGTTGGCGCCGCCCACGCATCGCGCCTCAGCGCGAGGCCGTGCAGAATAAATCATTCTTTCGTTTTTGGGCTCGCTGGCCGGACGCGTCTCTTTTATCTGTAGCTGGGATAGTTTCCCACACACTCACTGCTTTTCTGGGGCAAAAGACTTGGTCAACCTTGAACGACCCTTGTACGTGGTTCGCGGGCAACAACTCCATGTTATTAGTATACGCCACATGTTTCGCTCTCCCCATCCCACCCAAAAGATACACGAAAGTATGCGCACATGTGGTGCGCAGCAAACTACGGAAGTACTTACCCTGTGAGGACATATATTATTGGAGCCTGTTCCGATAAGTATGCACCAGAACTTGTGTTTTTCATGCATTTCTTGAACTTTGCCATTGATTGATTAAGATCCACGTATTTCAAGGTGAATGGCTTAAGAAGACGCTGGGTCGAGTGATCATGATAGACAAAGCAATTGTCTTCCACTTTCGTGTCCTGGGGAAATAAGACAGCCAGACAGTAGAATATCAGTCACTATGAAAGTACTAATGCTCAGGTTCACTACGGTACATTAAAGAAGTAGTGCAGGATCCCTTCACAAATTCTGGCGCTGGTTGTATGACAAATACTGCGTGCTGTTGCAAAAGCACAATAAGCCGACTAAATACTGTACTGTAGTGGACTGTAGTGAGGAATATGTGTTTCTTGGTCCCCTCTCCCTCTGGAGTGGTTTACACTTGTTCTGGGATTCGTAAGGGAAGAGTGGTGTTGATGTTACTCCGTGACGTAGCGACGTAGGTTGGTTGTGCGCCGTGACCGTGCAAGGGGGTACGTACCACACAAACTTTCAGTGGCAAAGTAGAACTCACAGCTACTCGTAACGTTCTTGGATACGTTATGGTGGGACTTGCTACGTCACGATAGCAGATTGGGTTGCGCTTACGAGTTGATACCGCTTCGCTGACGGTTTATTTTTATGGAGTTTTTGCAAATTGGATTGCCGAATGATACGAGGCCGTTGAGAGAAAATCAGGGAAGATCTGACCACCACTGTGATCCTCCCAGAAGACAACTGGTGAGACACTGTATTCCTGAACAAGTGTGAACATCATGCAAAGAATCAGGCCATGGTACGAAGCGTTTTGTGAATCCGTGCCACGACCCTATTCTGAAATCGGAGCGTTCACATGTCGACGATATATATAAATAAATTAATAAATAAATATCCGTTAGCTAGAGAAGAAAGGGCACAAATGGACGAGACGACCTACCGTCGATCTCTTTTGCTCGGATGGTGCCATCCCCAGGCTTTACGTATGGTGCATAATTGTGGCTCTAACGTTTGCACGAATTGAAAGGAAGCGTCGGGCACCGGTACGCACGTGCGCTCGAGATCAGAGCCAGTTTGCATGAAAGTTGAGTTGAGTCTCAGGTTAAATCTCAAGAGCTTCGGCAGCGCTTCCCGTCCGAGAGCAGAGTGCGTGCTCAATTCACTGCCAAGGCTATTGAGAGTGAGTCTAGACTCGTACTCAAGTTTTACGCAAACGAGCCCCGAGGCTTCGAGCTAGCAGCACTTCGCAGGGGCACTAGACGAGCAGTCACATGTACACGCTGAATCTGGTGCCCGTTGTGTACCTCTTGTGTACATCTCCAAAGAAGCGGGGATGTGTGTAATGACGTACACAAGCTTTACAGGGAAGACCTTTAGACACCGGGTACAGGATCATTCCGAGACGATGGAGCTGCGGAATCGTGAGGTACGCGGCAGGTGCTACACGCTGTACCATATTAACGCGACTTATACCACATACCTTCAAGTATCCCGTGCCGCATAAACCAGCTCTTCACGTATACTTGTTAATTACTTTTCCACATTATAGCTTTTGTGGGTATGGCAGGTGTGAATAAAATGTTTCGTTGCCCGCGAAGTTACGTATATAACTGTCTGGCCCATCATGAGTTATTTCGGAAAGGCTCACATTTTAGCTATACGAGCCATGTATAGCTCCTATCTCAAAACTACATTTTTCACGGCATTGGAAAAGCTGTTTTATTAATATTTCGGTATCCTATATCATTCCAAGTTCCGCCCGCCTAGGGCGCATACGAGGGGAAACACGGTGCCTGGTCTCGCCACGAAACAGCCATTGCCACTGATATCACCCGAGTTGTACAATGCATGTTCCAAGTTGCTCGGCCGCCTAAAAACAAAGGAGGATATCATTTACGTGGGGGTAAGCTCATTGTGTATGTTTTTTGGTCGTCTCTCAGCTTTCACCAAGTGTGTCATCACGCGTCAGATATATTCACCCACGGCTGTTTTCTATCGAGCAGCGGCTGTAGCCTCGCGCTTCCATCCTGTCCGGTAAGCGTGTACAGCTTGGGACAAAAGTTTACGGAACACCGGGGTGTCGCATTTCTCCAGTGGAGCGATAACCTAGCAGCAAAAAGGAGTGGACATACACACTGAGAGATGGACAGAATAGCCCGCCACCCGTTTCCTATTCGATCGCTTCGTGATAGCTAGCAGGGAAGCGCTCCGATGAAGAAATACGCAGGTGCCATGTTCCGTAAACTTTTGTCCCAAGCTGTACAAGTATAAGTTCGTGGCCAGTGTTGCTCCCGCTAATTTGAGCCTCGATTTTGCAGGCTTCGCTTTGTGGAAGGGCAAGTTGGTGAACCAACATACGGTTGGAACATTAATAATTTATGATTGAACATTCCATCTCAGACACCTTTCTGTTCAGTACTTCAGAGACTTAGATTTCTTCACGCGGCAATTCAATTGGATCCTGAAATGCCCCGAGAGTCATGCTTCATCGTAGCTAGATCACCAGAAGAACGCGGACTACAGCCTGTACATGGTGCGACACTTTGTGACATTGAAACGCGTACGTGTGAAACACTTCGCGACCGTGCGCGATATGGTTTCAACGTAGTGCCAACAATGGATACCACTTTCCAGGTATGAATTTATTCTCGTAATAAGATAGTGTGTTGCACAGTGCCTCGTTTCGTGTGTGTGTGCTTTATGCGCGTGGCGAGCGAGTGAAACTATATTTCAAATTGGGCTTCGCTGATGGCACGATTTCGTTTTCCACGTCACGTTTGGAGCTTGAAATGACACGGGCGAATGAGACCTGACAATCTGATACGTTTGTCTGACCATGCTCGTTCGTGCATATAGCTTTCTCCATTACGTGACACAGGCGCATCGCATCGCATGTGCACCTCATGCACGATACGGGACGGGGTACCTTATATTTTATCACGTTCACCGTACCTCGTCAATCATGAAGCGCATTCTTTCTTTAAATATACCACTTTCTCATGTGGTACGTAGGTGTTACTGGGCTTGGAACGTGCGGAGGCCCAGCTCGATCCCGATGTTTTGTGACTCGATTCCTGCCTGGTATCTTTTAGAACGTGATAATGACGCTGGGTACAAAAAGCACTACCATACGAAGTCCCGGCTGGGATACTCTGTCTTCTGGATCTCCCTTCCTATTAGTTTTACCCATCGGAGCCCATTATACCCGAGGTACTGCGCAGTAACCACGGAGATAGTCAACCTTGATTAGAACGTATCGTTCCATCCTAACCTCTACGCAGTGTACTCACATTTAGAATAGTTATGTTCACCAAATGGAGTGTCAGGTTTCTATGCGCAGATCGAAACCTTAGGAACACCTGAAAGAGATATCACACGTTACCGTGCGTGTAACTGAAATTTGTGGAGTTCTAAACCTGTTCTGAAACAGTGAAACAATGGCGAAAATTACAAAGCGAACAAGAAAAAAAAACAATGGTGACCATCAAGGGCTAGAAACATGAAGCTCATCTTTTGTTCCATTATTACCAGTGTTACTACATCACCTAGAGCGCGGGGATTCCGGGACAAAATGCCGAATATGCGAGTACATAGGGAAGTCCCCAAGCGTATTTCTGTCTTGCAGTAGAGTACCCATAGTACCCCAATTCTCGGCGTTTTCATCGTGTATACATATTAGGTTGTAACTAGTTCCTAAATAGTTGAGGAAGTGCTAAACCTCAGAGTTTTATAGAGGTAGTAAGAAATGCGTGAGAGATTTCTCACAGAAAGGTAAGAGCTGAAGGGGAGAAGTCCTCGTGAGACTTGGTTGCTCAAAAATAGTCCATTCTGCAATACACATGCGTCACGAACGCGTTATCTGTAGTTAGCGGACTTCATGTAAATAGGAATGAAATAATAAACAATCACTAGGATATTATTGATTGCCCAATGAACATGGAGTTCAAAATGAACAGGGGACTGATAGTCAGTGTAGAGTAAAAGTACGCAATTCGTTTCGGGCCAAGCTGCGGAATGGAGTATCTTTTACGTACCGACTTGAAGAACCTGAGCACGCACTGCTGTACCTCGTCAGAAGTATTGAAATGCCTCGTGAAATTGACATCCGTGAAGACGTGCACACCAAGGTTCATGCCTTGTTTAAAATACGGTGGTGCTGAGGGAATCCAGAAGAAAACATAAAAGTTGCAAATTAAATTTCGCTGAAGCGAGGAAGTGTCCCCTCTCTCTTCACCCTGGCTTTCTTAGACTCCATTCAACATGACGTAATACCTGATACCCCTGTGTAATCTATATTTTGCGACGATTGCAATCTGTAATTCTTCAGCAGCAATACCTGTGTCACACGGACTAATTTAGTGTCACTTTGGGCGAGTGTCACTCGCGCTTAGCCTCAGTCGTGTGCTGTCACACGGCATCTGCTAGTGGGACTCGGCGGAAAGTGCGCTAAATATTTAGTGAGTTTCCCACACTCACTTCACTTCACTGCGGCGGGCCGAGTGCGTAACCTCGACAGCAGGCTTTGACGTGCAGCTTGGGACAAAAGTTTACGGAACACAGGGGTGTCGCATTTCTTCATTCGAAGGGCGCCCTAGCAACAACCAGGAGCAGACTAATTAATTTTGAGCATTTTTAGAAGCTGAGACCAGCGTCATGGCTGAGCGGGTGAAAGCGTCCAGCTCGTTGGTGGTAGCTAAGCTCCTGCTGGAGACTGAGAAGTGGTGGGTTCGAATCCGACCGCTGGCTGTACTGTCTGAGGTTTTCCCTGGCTTTTCCGATGACTTTTCAGACGAATGTCGGCACAGTTTCCTCTGACGTCGGCACAGGACGCGTACTAACCCCCCTGTCCCTCTGCTTTCTCCTGTCCTCACTCCATCTGTCCACATCTCTACGCTGCTCGTAGCCACAGTTGCTTCGCCGCGCTGACACGAAAAAAAAAGAAGAAAAAGAAAGAAGAAACTGAAAGGTGGCGAGCCACAACATTCGCAAAGAACAAAATTGGAGCCGGCTTGGCGACAGATATCACGCGATATTGAACTACAACGTAACACACTTGAGACAGGTTACTAATTACCATTACACTTTTTTGGAAGAGCAAAGGCAACTCTTGGAAAGTTCTGTGTAAACTATTGACGGTTGTAACGTGCGAATTCTGTGCCCTTATGCGATCTGAGCCAGCTGTTGGCCTTTCTCCCTCTCCGCGTCTCTGTGTCATGTGCTCGCTTTATCGCTGCTGTTTGCAGAGCCTCGCATCGCAGAGTGATTGAAACGAATGCCTGGTTTGTGTTCTTATGATCCGGAATACACAAACCATGCACGTTTGCAATTAAATGTGTACTGTGCTCTCGTGAAACGCACGATATCGTCTGATGTATCGTGTAATTGCATGATGCGCGATTCGCCTCATGATTGGGGCACTTCTGGAATAGGCTAGATTGCTTTGCGCAGCAATCTTTAAAATTCGATTGCCGAAAAAATCCTCAGTGTACAATACAAGACGCAAACCACGAGAACTAGCCGAGGCAGGCCACAAATATGGGCCACACAAACACGTAAGCCTCGAACGCCATGTAGCGGTGGCATGTCCGATCGGAAACAAGATGTCCCAGGTTCGATTCCGGTCGACAGCACCCTTTCCCCGAGTTACTTGAATACAATAGAACAATTACGTATCTGAAGCGTCCAAACTACAAGCGTTAAGAAAAAACAAACAATTTCTGCACGTTTGCCATTCACTTTACAGTTCATCGCCTTACAAACCACAATATTTCCAATCAGTAGTTTCAATAGCCAGTATATTTCCTTTAAGTACATGGTCACATTCTGCTGGACAAACGTAATTACTGTCGTTAATAACGTGCGAAAAGCTACGCAGTGTGGAGATCTGCCCGCGGCCATATTTGTTGTTGCCACACAAACTACCCGAAACGGAGCAGCGCTGATACGCAGTAGGCATTTGTGTCATGTCGGAATCTAAAGGCACGCAATGAAACTTCTAAATGAAAGAAAAACGTTCTTACGACGAGATCGTGGAGCATGCCTGAAAATGTGTCTGCCATTCATTCTGGTCTATCGTCATTGCCATCATAGTTTAGTGACACTTACAAAAGCCGTGTAGCAAGCATGTAGTGGAAGTGACATATGCTTGGCATGAGTACACTTCCTGATTGCCCGTGTGACAAGTGTATAAGACACGTTGAGTAACGTCAATACCTGCTACACGGCCAAGACGTAGTGACATTGCATTACACATTGCTCCTCCACACAATGGCGGGAACGTTACTCATTAACGGATGTGTAATGCATTACTTTCCATATGTGCCTTTAATTATCAATCCTTTACGCTGCCCAAAGCGAGGCATTCTGTCGGCACTACACCCAAGCAGGGCACTCAAAGCGCTATGCTGTGCTTTCCTAACGTTGACAAATAAGCTAAAAGTTGACTAATAAGCTATGTGAAAGGAATTAGGTTCATTTTACCAGCGTGAATTGTTTCCCATTACCTCGCGGTCCTAGCACATAAGAAGGGGCAGTTATTCAATTTGCCATGTACCGTATCTTCCCACTTGTATGCAGAGTAGTCTGTTAACTACGCAAATCAAGCAGTATGCAAGTTGATGTTGCAACGATAATACTTACCAGACGGCCCACCGTTGCACGCTTCAACGGAGGTCCTCCCTGCAAGGGACAATGGAGTAAAATGAAGTAAAAATGTATTTTCACATGTACGGGATACTTCACTTCTGCAGATCCCAGAGCACTATAAAAGAGGCAAGTGCAGAAGGCGAAACCAAAGTTTAATTTAATTAAGTAATTTACATGAGTAATTTGCTAAACATGTAGATGTCCAGGCCATGTACAGAGCAAGGTTAGGCTCACATTTCCACACCTCACTTCTCCTTACATAACTGATCTATTGAAGAACATTAACATTAAAAGTATAGACATGTTGGACCTAATCGGGTATTTCAGCGAATACTAGTGAACGCAATTTTCCTAGAACCATGAAATGATAAAATCGCCAAAACACTGCTAAAAACAAGGAGGGCGCCGCAGGACGGACGCACTGCACTGTCAGCAAATGTTTAATGATCCACCACAGTACACACCTTACACAACACTTCAGCGCCACGTCGCGCCACTCAAAAAAAGAAAAAGAAAAGAAAAGAAACGTTTCTAGCTCATGTTTTCAAGGAATTCATTTATCTTATCAGAATAAAATACAGAACACGAACTAACATAATTACCTGCTAACAACCTGATCTGCCTCGTTTCCGCAAACTGTTCTACAATTTTAATTGTATAAAAGTTTGGAAGTTAGGGTAAGTTAAGGAATTTCATACACCACACTATCTTTACAATCCGTGAACTTTTCCTTGTGCCTGATGTTACATCACTTTTTTGTGTAGTTTAACGTCTTTATAGGTGAGCCTAAGCAATTGCTTTTGCGAAACACAACTTTAACTCAAACTTTTTCAGCGTTTTTTTTGCCCGATGGGAGGCTGTGTATATACCTAGACACGCCTATCCTTTTGTAATCTTCCACCTTTTCCTTTTTCTTCCTTCCTGTGACTTCACTAAACAGCCTACAAACAACATCGTAAATAAAGCTGCTAGGATAGCCCGCTTTTTGAACCTATCAATTTGACGTTCAAAACTACCATTATTCTATGTTGACCTACTCTAACGCACCTACAAGAGTAGCTGCTTTTACCGTTTTCGAATGATTTGTTTTGAACGGCAAGACATACTTTTTAATCTTCTGCTTACACTCCCAGCAAATCTCTTTTTCTCGTAAGCTTAACTCTAAGTCTAAAAACTGTATCATTCGTTAGGTACTTCAGCTATAAAACATAACCCATCTGAGTTCCTTTGAAAGATATCCAGAACGCGATCCTTGTGGTCCAAATTTTCGTCAAACATCAAGTAATCATCCCCGTACCTAAATACATTTTTAATTACTCCGTTCTTTGAACTATACCTTTCCGTCGTACGACCCTAAGGCAAAACAACTGAATATCGGCGCAATCCTAGACCCGATACAAATACCCTCTCTTTGAATGAACATGCTTCCTTTCCACTCAACAACTGTGGCCTCCAAATACCTAAATATCAAAGTCAGGAAGATTTCCACTGAGCACCCTACCTCGTTCTGGAAACGAATTACTCCAAACTTATCAATACTAGCTTCCACACACAGTCTTATGTGTATAGCCGGTATGTCGTAATCAGGGATGGGCAGTATTTAAATAAATTGTAATCAAAATACTATTTAAAATATAAATACATGTATTTATATTTTGTATTTAAATACAGACTAGAAAAATGTACGAGGAGTGTTCAAGTCAAACCGGGACTTTCTGCCTCCTGAGTGTCCAAATGGCTCGCGCGACTTCTGTTTCGTCATTTTCACACGCGACAGGCCTCCGCGTTCACCACGTGGTGGTCCAAAGTTTGTTCAGAACAGAACACACGTGCTGGACAAGATGTCCGACAACGATGTGAGCGCGCACATCGAGTAGCGAATTGTCATGAAGTTTCTCGTTTGCGTTATGACGTGAAAGCTTTTTTCTTTTTTTGCCGCAAAGACGGGGAGCTGTGGGGGCCTAGCCGAGGCGCCAGGCACTTTGAGGCTCGTATTGTGTTTTCCCTCTATGTGTTCCGGCCTCAGAAAAATTACGCTCCATCATGTTCACCAGATGCCACGCCTCCTTGTCGTGTGCATGTGTGTGTGATGGGACGGGGACTGTAGGAGAGAGTGTGAGAGTGAATGCGTGTCCCATCAGTCAAGTCGAGGCTCCTAGGCAAGTCGTCGGAAAGCAGATGCAAGCGTGGTTGAATTAGAAGAAACTGGGTGCACCAATCGATGAACTTTCTATTTTACAAATATCTGTCCGATACTACCTACAGGCTGCGTGCTGTGTGACTGAGTGGGAGGCGCTCATTATTTAAATAAAAATTCAAATGAGTTTCTCGAAAAAACATCAAACTTCTAAGGCAGGGCGCCGTCGGCATTAAAATTGGCGCTACCCCTTGTGGGACTTTCAGTGGACACCTTTTAGAGCAAAATCTGCCACTGAAGCGGGTCATTTGTTGCAGTGATGTATAGGTTTCGGTTTACATATTTTTGTTGTGGCTGGTAGCGGCGAAGCGCAAAAGGACGCTCTTCCACTCCCTTAGGGCCAGTTCTCAATTGGCGACGCCCGACGCGACGTTGCGAGCGGGCGGCGGAAATAGACGTGCATTTCCGGCGTTGGAAGAGGACAGACGTCAAGCCAAAAAAATTGCCATGCCGGTCTCTTTCACGACGTCGGCGAGAGGTGGCGAGAACGATACACTGACGACCAATAAGATGACAGAGAAAGGCCACGCCTCTTCAGTTTTCGTCTGCTTTGGGCGACGGAATGCCAGTGTGGTGGGAACATGAAAATCATGCGCCTTGACGGGGCGGCGGAAATGCCCGTCTACTTCCGCCGTCCGTTCACGACGCCGCGTCGGGCGTCGCCAAGTGAGAACTGGCCATTATCCACCAATGAATTACGTGTTCTTGAGCTTACTTCGCAACCGGGAGTGCTGAAGGAAAAGTAACAGCGTGAGACAGGCTACGCCAGTCCCCACATCGCTTATCTGACTGATATGCGCCCTTTCTCTGTTATGATCGCACGGACGAAACACAGATAATCACATAGTACCTTGATATCACATGCTTTCCATTTTTCTTCAGCACCGGCCTCGGTGGCTCAGTCGGTAGCGTGTTCGCGGGTTCGAACCCGGCCGATGACGCCAGCAACTTAGTGGCAGGGTACAAGTTGCTTAGACACGCCGTCTTCCGCGAGAGACGTTAAATACAGGGTGCCGTGTGCTGAGCTTTCATCGCACGTTAAAGAACCCTCAGGTGGGCAAAAGCAATCCACAGACCCACCGCTGTGGCGTCGCTCATGATCTCAGTTGTCTCGCGACGTAAACCCCCAATCATTATTATTATTATTTTTCTTCAGCACTCCCCTTTGCGAAGTAAGCTCAAGAACACGTAATTCGTTGGTGGATAAGGGAGTGGAAGAGCGTCCTTTTCCACTTCACCGCGACCAGCCGCGACAAAAATATGTAAACCGAAACCAATTAATTACTCCAACAAATGACCCGCTTCGGTGACAGATTTTTCTCTAAAAGGTGTCCACCGAAGGTCCCAAAAGGGGTAGCACGCATTTTAATGCCGACTGCGCCCTGCTTTAGAACTCATGTTTTTCACGAAACTCATTTGAATTTTTATTTAAATACTGAGCCACTCGTCCTCATTCACATGGTGCGCGGCTTGTAGGTGGTATAGGACAGATACTTGTAAAAAAGAAAGTTCTTCGATTGGTGCACCCATTCGCGAATTATTTAGCCCGGGGATTTAACTGAGACACCCTGTATATAGGTAAGAGAAATATTAAATGAAATTAAAGATTACCGAAGGTACCCCCAGGTTACCGGAGGTAATTAAAAGTATGTAACGTCAATTTAAGGTAAACTGAGAGTAAATAAACCAAGTAAACGTAAGTAAGCGCCTCCGACCTTCACAGTCTCGCATACATGCATTCATACTTCTGCATCAGGTTTGCCGTTTTCATTAATTTCCTTTTTACCTGTGCGAATCGCTGTTTAGCGATGCGCTCGTTGTTACCGAGCAAAACCTTTTACTTCCATCGGAGGGACATACAGTAACGATTGTCCTTGAAGGCTTTCGTCTTTTGGAACTCGTACCACGTACTGTTGGTGTCATGTTCGTCACTTTCGTCAGCATGAATACCAATACTGTCCAGGCTCCACATGTTGGTCATCAAGTCGTTGACCTTGCTTTGCAGCCCGTTGTTTACGTGCAAAACAAGTAAGATGGTTGCAGCAATTGTTGCAAATCATGCTATTCGTAGGAGAGCGAGGGCTTTGAAAAATCCATTCGAGGATCGTCTCCGAAGCTCGGAGTCCTTGGCATACGTTTTGGTTTTTCCCGGTGGCAAAACCACAGTAGTGGTCCGATCCGATAAGGATTGCGATTGGTTGGGGACCAGTCACTGTAGAAGTGTCAGCAAGCACCCTCTACGCATCTCCACCCTTTATCCTCTATCCTCCATCCGTCTTTCTTTCTTTTTTATTGGCTATAGTCGTGACGACGCCTACTTCTGTGTGGCCAACAACGACGAGCCGATCCTGCCGTTATCCCCCCCCCCCCCCGCCCTTCCAGCAACCACAAGTTCATTTTCTTGCATGTGCTCCACGATTTCCGTTTGAGGCACAGCCAGTGTTTGTGCACACATCCTGTGGACTACGAGTGCGACGATAGTAACTAGCTGTCTCCTGGATAATGGGAATTGATTTTTACTTAGACAGCGTCTAAGGTTTGTGGACGTCGAGGACAGTGACCAAAGGCACCAATTGACGCTGATTCTGTACGTATCTCCTGCAGCCGATGGTTTCAGACAACGTTCAGGTAATTGACCTGCGTTGACTTCCGCCGTCAAAAATGGGTGTAGCGTGTAGATGTACCTTTTGCCCCTGTGCCCGTGCAGTTGCGGTTTGCAGCAAGACATAAGGAATAAGGCCATCGTTCTTTACAAGTGCTTTGAGCGTGACTGGTTGTGAGGTCCTGGGGCTGTGTACCGTGGACGAGGGTGCTGGTGGCGTGTCGGCCAGAATAAGCTTTACACTTTGGATGTCTACGGCATTTTTTGACGGAGTGGTTTGGGTTCGTGCACCGGAAGCACAAACGATGTTCGGTCAGCAATTTCTTTTTTCTGGTCGAGCGGTTCTGAGACAGTACAATCGGACCGTAGAAGTCTTATGTCCTGTGACGCCGCAGAAGAGACATGGCTGTCGTTTCCATGGCTGTGTGACGTTTCGAAGGGTCGTTATTCGCGGAACGTTGTGTTACTTTGGACGTTGATTTTGCTTTGTCGGGTGCGGTAGATGGGCATGTTCCGCCATGCGTAGACCGACTTCGTCAAGGTATTTTAACTTCTGTCGCAAGAAATTGTATCAGCAACCTCGAGCGCCTTTCGTTGGTAGGTTGGTCCAGTTGTTGCGTTCAATGCAGGACTTTGGTCATGTGCACCCTGTATACGATTAAACTGCCGTGCCATATCAGGTGGTATTGCCCCCAACAAAAGTGGGTATAACATGCAGAAATAAGAATTCATGGTTGGGCCCAAGCAATCCAGTCCCCGCATGTGCGCTTGCACTGAATCGTATATTTTACGTAAACCGGATACATGTGGGCTTGAACGTATCGGCTGGAGGTCGAGTATTTTAAGATGTTCTTAAATTAGTAGATTATCATTGCCGTAATGATCACGTAGAATTTTGATTGCCGTGTCATGAAAATCGGCGGATGGCTGTAGACCCATGACTATCGCTGCGGCTTCACCCTTCAATGCACTCATGATATAATTCATTTTGTCAGCTGTCGGTAGGTTGTCGTTATCGTGAATCGCGGACTGAAACTGGCTTCAAAAAGGCCATCAAACTAATAATTCAAGCTTAGGAAGTCGAATGATTGCTATTTGACGGAGGCGCTATAAGCTCGAAGGAGGTTGTTGTGACGTAGACGACTCTTTATCAGTTGACAGTGTAGACTGTGGTACAGTAGCCGGTAAACCTTGAGTGCTTGCAACAAGTCTTTTAGTCTTGAATGTTATACTTGCTAGTCAATTTTGATATTTAAGCTGACGTGTGTATTCAGCTTCAAACTCATCTTCGGTCAGTTGCGGCTCAACTTGTCTGTCAACTTCAAGAAGCGTAACCTTAAGCTGGTTAAGAATTTCGATGCGTTCCTCAATCGGAGTCACATCTTGATTTCCCTCGGTAATTGTTATACATATAGCGGGTGATATAACACCATATGTACTGCTCGCGATACGGTTGTCTGAAATCGCCTGTCAGTAGGTCTGCAGCCTATATTTCCTTGACTGCCCTTGTCTCGCACATGTTGTTCCAGTATTCTATTTAAATGTGGACCATATGCTGCACGTGTTTCTTACTCCGAATAAATGACCTTGCAAACACCTGAAGATTTTAGATGGTTTAAACCACGGGGTTTCTGATTTCAGGCAACCGTGTCGACAGCAGTACACCAAACTGTTATGGGCTTTGCAGCGGAAAAGGCTGAGAATCAAATCACTCCTTACCCATGAACGGGGACAGCAGAAGGAGCAGTGCAATAGCATACATTCTGTCTTCTGAGGTATCGATTCATGTGAGACGAATTGACTCACTCGACAAATATATCTCATCGTGAGTTTTGATATTTTTTTGCCGCTATTGCAACCGTTTGCAACACCAGGACACTCTGTAATTGAATTTTCCGTGAAATTCACCAGTGCAGTAGGATGCAGCTCAAATAACACCGTCTCTGTGATGTCTCTATAGCACTACCCGCAGAAGAATATCGTGTTGCGAAAGATAATGGGCTTTGAATGACCTTTGTGACCGATGCAACGCCGTTACCCTTAACATTCTGCGATTGAATTCCAGTTAGAATGGACAGTGCGCGCTGACGTATTTGAAATTGGAACATCTGTTACTTTCTTCACATTACTTTCTTCTAAGAAATTAATTTCTTCAGAAGAAATTAATTAACTTCTTCTGAGAACTAGACCTGTCGACGTCAGGCGTGTGCTGCCGACATGATCCCCATGATTTTACCTCTGTGTTAGTTCCACGAAGCAACTGTAGCTATGCAGCGGCGCGCACACGTGGAGAAATGGAGAGAGGACAGCAGGAAGGAGGGAGACATAGGGGGGTCAGTATGCGTCCTGAGACGACATCAAGGAGCTACTCTACCTACATTCGTCTGGAAAACTTTCCGGAAAACGCAGGGGAAACCCCAGACAGCACAGCCGGTGCGTGTATTGGAACACGGGTCATATCCTTGTCTCGACGTGAAAAGCGGTCACCCTAACCACCATGCCCACGGGAGCTGGTCACCTGAGCTGCAGCGAAGTAAAGACATGCTAATATACAGGGTGTTTGCTCTAACGTGTCCAGAAATTATATTTAAAGCGACCGATAAAAGAAAAGCAAGTGGTACTTTTCTGCTACTTGAGCAAGAAGCAGGTACTGCTTCACTAGTATCTACTTAGTAGCTACTTAGTCAAGTAGCTGAAAAGTAGCGCACGTTTCTCTTCTATCGCTCGCTTTAAATAAAATTTCTGGACACGTTAGAGCAAACACCTTGTATACATTTACCAAAAGCAACAGGTTGGAGACCATATTAGTCCTATTGGTGCTATTACTGCGCCCAAGACATAGTCAAAGCGTTAATTCTTAGTGTAACATGGAAACGCGGGGGGACATGTCGCTCGTACTACGTTACGTCGGAGAGATGACCCAATCACATTGTTAATCTTCTTCCACTGCCCTTTTGACGCCCTGCGGACTATTTTATTGCGGTCAGCGGGGACGGCGGAATGATCCTATATAGATCCAGCTTCTTGTAGCGCTCCTTTTCACCTTGTGGTCTGTGATTGGGCGCGTTAAGTGGCAGCTGTCTCAGTCCTACTTCGGCGCTCCGAGTTTCATGCTCCTGGAGCAGCTATTCAAGAGCACATAGACGCTTGAACGCGCTCGCTGTGCTGCCGTTTCTCCGTTTCTTTTCTTTTTTTTTTCTTACTTTCCCTATTCTGCTTCCGCGTGGCTGTCCTGCGTTCTCTTTCTTCGCTTTAGTGGAGAGAAGAGGCCATCTGACAGAGCATGATACCTCTTTTCGTGCACCGTCCAAAAGTAGGTGCGTGAAGAGCTTGCTCGCGTACGAAACTGGGAGTACGAGCGTAACCACTTAACTGTAGGGGTGACAGCACTCGCGCTTCGGATCAACCACTTAATGGGCCAGTTTTCACATCGGTTCCATCGTCTTTGCATGCTCACTATGCGATTCAAGCGCCTTTGTTTGAGATACCTGGTGCATTCCACGCAAAGTGATCTAGCGGTGCTGCTCGACCATCGCCGATTATCACCGTTTGACGATAGAGATTCAAGACCATTTACGTCTTTTTGCCCGTTTTGAAGTGACAGGAACTGCTACCGTCGACTTATCGCCTACCGCAACGGCATTTCAAAAACACGTACAGAGGCAGGTGGCGCTCAGTCTGCTCCTCCAGTCGACGACGAGCATATCGACATTAAATGTTCGGTTTCAAACTCAAGTTCGAATTTGGTACTCTGCGCGAATGTTTCTCGTATGTTTGCTACGAGAAAGTAACTTAGGCGAATTGCGGTAGGTTCATATACGATTAATATACATCATGCAATGTAACATGAGACAATTGATGTTCTGAGGCTGGAACACATAGAAAGGACAAATACATACAAATTCTCAAGTGAATGAATCATGAAAGATCGAAGTCACGGAAAAGGTTAGCCAGCTTTAGGACTCGAACCCACATCTTCTGGATTACCGGTCCAGGGCTCTACCAACTGAGCTAAGCTAACACATTTTTTTTAAATCAAGAAAGTTTTAGTTCACACTGCTACAGTACAAGACGTAGATGTTATTTTCACTGCAAGATGCGGTATGAGATTGAGAGGGATGACACAAGAATACATTCTTGAGATGAAGTATGTACAAAAGTGTGGGTGTGATTTGAGGACTAGGGCCAGTTCATTAACACACCTCCTCAGCAACTTTCAAGGCTGCGTCATCTGAAGGGACAAACCAACCACTCCCTCACTCATCCCCCTTTCACTCTTACATTTTTCTCACTCATGCACACATTAATACGACGTAAGCGGCATCAGTTGAACATAAGACAATTGATGTTCTGAGGCTGGAACATATAGAAAGGAGAAGTGCATACAAAGCCTCAAGTGCCTAAGAAATTAATGATGAAAGATCTAATCTTTTCAGTGACGTCCATCTTTCATCGTGCTTTGTATGTATTTGTCCTTTCTATGTGCTCCAGCCTCAGAACATCAATTCTCTCATCTTCAAGTGATGCCGCTTGCGTCGACCCCGTCGTATGAATGTGTGTATGAGTGACAAAAATGTAGGAGTGAAAGGAGGATGAGTGAGAGAGTGGTTTGTTTGTCCTTTCGGACGACACACACTTGGAAGTCGCTGGGGAGGTGTGTTAGCTTGGCTCAGTTGGTAGAGCCCTGGACCTACAATCCAGAAGATGTGGGTTCGGGTCCTACAGCTGGCTAACATTTTCAGTGACTTCCACCTTTCATCATGCAATGTAAATTAAGATTCTCATTTGTTTTGCAAAAATGTAGGGTGCACGTATCTGCACGTACTAGCTATCTGGGCGGCTCGGTGTCCCGTAGCATGTCCCATATCCCCCTCAAGGGTTTTTGATCTTAGGTGACCGGGGGCTTTCACTATGTGGGCACGCCAGTAACACTGTTTATATTTTATAGGAGAGCAAGCTGTATAGCTTGCACTCCATCTTCGGTTGCTGCTTCCTTCAAGTCACATATTGTTTTTTTTTTTGTTAGGTTCGTTCACAATAATGGTGCTCATATAATGACAAAGCAAATTCCTCTGCACAGGAAAATTCTAAGTTTGCGGCAGTTTTAAAAGGACATTGTTTCAACTCGAGTGCTTTGAACATGTGAGGTCTGCTCATCCTGGTTTGGTAAACTGAGCACTTCTTTTTAAAGTGGGTGTGACGGAGCTGTCCGCTATTTTGAACCTATGGAAACACGTGGATGAAACTTCGGCTATGCTAGCACACCAAATAATATCCGCAGGAGCAACCGTTAAATCGCTTTTCATGATTTGCCGTAGCTTGTTGTACTATGAACTTTGCTCCGGAGACAACGAATTAGAGTTACATTCGATTATTGGGGTTCTCTACCCCAACAACACCGAACGTCTGTCAGATGTACATGATAGATCCGAATGACCGCAGTCCGCAGTCCGGTGGACGTACTTTTAGGAGCCGGGTCCGAGCGAATCACTAAGTGCTGTCCAGTGCGCGATCTGGCGCGCGGGGAAACGTCCAGACGGGATCTATCACGCAGGTCGGGGACAAAAAGTAAAAAAAGTGTGGCCGCATTAGGTGTAGTAATAAGAGAAGCTCAAATGTGTCATTAACAACTCAAAATGAGGTGTCGTTTCCACTGACGGACGCGTAATTTGAGAGAACATATCCGACAGCATAATTTGAAACTGCACGTCTACATGGCGCGTTAGCGTCTGCTCCTCTGTTCCTTTCCTACACTTGGTGCTGCTGTGTGTGGCGGGCTTGCCTTGCCGTTGTGACGCATCTGCGTGTGTTTCAGGAGCTCATAGTAACATAAATTCGTGTTGTAACTGCAAGGCACGACACGAAGGGTGCGTCAAATAGTGGAACGTAAAATTTGAACACTGTCGTGAGAGTTACGTGGTACGCTGCGTCGACGCCAATGTGGTGCGCGGACAGATGGACGCGCTACATTCAAGTAAACGCCGGTTGGAAATGACCCATCATAAGTCAACGATTTACCAAAAGCTGCAACGAAAGGTTCGTCACACTTTGTCAAATGCGTGTGCGGATGCTTCTAGCGGTTTCGCATGATGATTTTTTGCCCACACCAGTTGCCACGACATTTGGAGCTGCAGCGAATGAGCAACTGGGGGAAGCAACCAATTTCTACACAGTGCATCTTTTTCCATAATAAAGAAATGTTACCAATGAACGAGTCACGAGTCTTTCTAGAAGAATATAGAAGTGTGTAAATTATGTCAACATTAGGTTGCCCATACCAAACAAAAACCAACATAATTATAATACGCGAATATACGTCCCCTGCGTTGCCAGTTTTGATTCGATAAGGTCCGCACGGGACATCCCTGGGCACTCCAATGGCGCTGTCTTCCTGTCTCATTCTGCCCTTCTCTCACACATTAAACGGACCTAAAACGGATGCGCATGGGACGTCCGAATGTCCGCTGTCGGATATTCCATGCACATCCATACGAGTGCAATGTGTTGTTGGGGTCTCCTTCCCAGTTGCTTTCGATTGGCACTTGTCTGAAAGTTTTCTTTTTGTGCCAATAAATCCCGCCCCCCTCTCACAGTGCCTGGCACTAGAACCTATCATTATTTTGCTGCGGTCTCCTGTTGTCAGGTTGCTCCAAAGCTGACGTCATTCTCACCAAAAACGACAGTATTCCTTGACCATAAGGGGACCTTCTAGCTGTAGCGAATGTAGTTTGCATATTTCCTTCTTGGCGTTATTCACATAACGCATTAGAAAAACTTCAGCTTCGTTTCAGCAAGGTTTTCTTTGGCACAGAATATAACATATATAGGTTATAGCGCAAAATAACAGATAACTCAGTGAGAACCGCGATCACAAAGGAGGAGCCGAGCAAACCAAGATGAGCAAATTACACATGTCCAAGATAGTCGAGTTTAAATTATGTTCTCTTAAAACTGCCGTAAATATATAATTTTCGTTTGCAAAACAATTTGCTCATTTTCATCCGTCAAGCGCCATTGTTGTCAACGATGGCGAAAAAAATCTTTTGAAAACGCATATATTCGCATGCATTAACTTTGGTACACTTCAGGGGGCCAGATCCCATGGCATAGTGGTTAGGAGGACCGCTTTTTACGTCGAGACGAGGAGGTGAAGCGGGTTGGAATCCCCCCACCGGCTGTGTTGCCTGGGGTTTTCCATGTTTTTTTCGGCAGGTTTTCTGGACGAATGTCGGCCCTTAATGTCGACCCAGGACGCATACTCACTCCCTTGTGTCCCCTCCTTCCTGCTGTCCTCTCTCCATCTCTCCCCGTGTGCGCGCTGCTGCATAGCCGCAGTTGCTTCGCGGAGCTAACACGGAACCAATCAGGGGCCAGTGAGAAGGCAAGGGTGCACAGAACAAAATGAACTTCTACTACATGTACGTATGTCAAACATATAGAAATGAAACTGCAGGGAACTAATTATCAAAGTGCAAGTAAGGCAAGGAAAAAAATATATAACGTTGACTTTTGCGTCCGAATTACACTGCAACCAAACAATGGCTAGCAACTATGTCGGCAGCACACGCCTGACGTTGACAAGTCTACTTGTTAGAAGAAATCAATAGCAATGATAATTTAAGGTTCGACAGATGTTCCGACTTTGTCAGAGCGTACTGCACTTTCCAACCGGGATTCAATCACAGAATGTTAAGGGCAACGGTATTGCAGCAGTGGTAGGCCACTCAGAGCCCATTATCGTTCGCTAGACGATATTTTTTCTGAAAGTAGTGCTATAGAAACGTAGTGGAGACGGTGTTATTTGACCAACATTCGACCGAACTGGTTATTGTCACGCAAAATTCAATTACAGCATGTCCAGCGTACGTGTGTTGCGAACGGTTGCAAGACACACAAAAAACAACTTTCTGTTGTGCTTCATCCTGCTTGTCGTACCCTGGTCACTTTGCGTACGACAGCTTTTTTCGATCGATCTTTCCTTCGCGATGAATCCCACAAACCCGGTTGGACACTCAGTGGCAACTTTCTGTTGTGCTTCCTTATGCTCGTCCTTACCTTGGTCACTTTTCGCTACGATAGCTATTTTCTATCGATCTTTCCTTCGCGATGAATCCCACAAACCCGGTTCGACACTCAGTGTCAACTTTCTGTTGTGCTTCCTTATGCTCGTCCTTACCTTGGTCACTTTTCGCTACGGTCGCTTTTTCTATTGATCTTTTCTTCGCGATGAATACCAGAAACGAGGTTGGGATCTCAGGGCAACTTTCTGTTATGCCTCTTCCTGCTCGTCCTTACCATGGTCACTTTTCGCCTGCCATTGTTTTTTTCTATCGATCTGTTCTTCCCGACGAATCCCACAACCGAGGTTGGGCTCTCAGTGGGAACTTTCTGTTGTGATTCCTCCTGGTTGTCCTTACCCTGGTGACTTTTCGCTAAACACAGCTTTTTTTATCGATCTGTTCTTCGCGATGAATCCCAGAAACGAGGTTCGGATCTCAGTGGGAACCTTCTGTTGCGAATCCTCGTGCTCGTCCTTACCCTGGTCAGTTTTCAGTACGATAGCTTTTTCTATGGATATTTTCTTCGCGATGAATCCCGCACACTGGGTTGGACATTCAGTGGCAACTTTCTCTTGTGCTTCCTCCTGCTCGTCCTTACCCTGGTCAATTTTCGGTACGATAGCTTTTTCAATTGATCTTTTCTTCGCGATGAATCCCACAAACCTGGTTGGACACTCAGTGATAAATTTCTGTTTTGATTCCTCTTGCTCGTTCTTACCCAGATCACTTTTCGCTACGATAGCTTTTTTCTATCGATCTTTTCTTCGCAAGGAATCCCACAAACCGGGTTGGACACTCAGTGACAACTTTCTCTTGTGCTTCCTCCTCCTTGTCCTTGCCCAGGTCACTTTTCTTACGATCGCTACGATAGCTTTTTTGTATCGATCTTTTCTCGCGGTGAATCCCACAAAACAGGTTGAGCTCTCAGTGGTAGATTTCTCTTGTGATTCCTCCACCTCGTCCTTACCCTGGTCGCTCTTCGCTACAATCGCTTTTTCTATCGATCTTTTCTTCGCGATTAGTCCCACAAACCCGGTTGGATACTAGTGGAAACTTTCTGTTTTGATTCCTCTTGCTCATCCTTACCCAGGTCACTTTTCGCTACGATAGCTTTTTTCTATCGATCTTTTCTTCGCAAGGAATACCACAAACCGGGTTGGACACTCAGTGGCAACTTTCTGTTGTGCTTCCTCCTGCTTGTCCTTACCCAGGTCACTTTTCTTACGATCGCTTTTTTTCTATCGATCTGTTCGTCGCGATGAATCCCACGAACCAGGGGGCTTAATCGCTTCATCGTCGTTACGGTCGCTAAAAGCTAACGAGTGGCGGGAAATTCAAGAAGGCGGGCAGGAAATTTAAAAAGGTGGGCACGTGATAAAACACGTGCACGGCGCTCTTCGCGCGATACGTGAAGGCCGGGGTACACGTCACGCGGAATGTGTCACGTGCCCACCTTTTTGAATTTCCCACCACTCGTTAGCTTGTAACGACCGTAACGATGATGAAACGATTAACCCCCAGGCTGGGCTCTCAGTTGGAACTTTCTGTTGTGATTCCTCCTGTTCGTCCTTACTCTGTCCACTTTTCGCTACGATAGCTTTTTCTATCGATCTGTTCTTCGCGATGAATCCCAAAAACGAGGTTCGGAGCTCAGTGGGAACCTTCTGTTGTGAATCCTCCTGCTCGTCCTTACCCTGGTCATTTTTCGGTACGATAGCTTTTTCAATGGATCTTTTCTTCGCCCTGAATCCCACAAACCGGGTTTGGATCTCAGTGGGAACTTTCTGTTGTGCTTCCTCCTCCTCGTCGTTACCCTGGTCAATTTTCGGTACGATAGCTTTTTCAATGGATCTTTTCTTCGCGATGAATCCCACAAGCCGGGTTTGGATCTCAGTGGGAACTTTCTGTTGTGCTTCCTCCTCCTCGTCGTTATCCTGGTCAATTTTCGGTAGGATAGCTTTTTCAATGGATCTTTTCTTCGCGATGAATCCCACAAGCCGGGTTTGGATCTCAGTGGGAACTTTCTGTTGTGCTTCCTCCTCCTCGTCGTTATCCTGGTCAATTTTCGGTACGATAGCTTTTTCAATGGATCTTTTCTTCGCGATGAATCCCACAAGCCGGGTTTGGATCTCAGTGGGAACTTTCTGTTGTGCTTCCTCCTCGTCGTCGTTACCCTGGTCAATTTTCGGTACGATAGCTTTTTCAATGGATCTTTTCTTCGCGATGAATCCCACAAGCCGGGTTTGGATCTCAGTGGGAACTTTCTGTTGTGCTTCCTCCTCCTCGTCGTTATCCTGGTCAATTTTCGGTACGATAGCTTTTTCAATGGATCTTTTCTTCGCGATGAATCCCACAAGCCGGGTTTGGATCTCAGTGGGAACTTTCTGTTGTGCTTCCTCCTCCTCGTCGTTATCCTGGTCAATTTTCGGTACGATAGCTTTTTCAATGGATCTTTTCTTCGCGATGAATCCCACAAACCGGGTTTGGATCTCAGTAGGAACTTTCTGTTGTGCTTCCTCCTCCTCGTCGTTATCCTGGTCAATTTTCGGTACGATAGCTTTTTCAATGGATCTTTTCTTCGCGAGGAATCCCACAAGCCGGGTTTGGATCTCAGTGGGAACTTTCTGTTGTGCTTCCTCCTCCTTGTCCTTACCCTGGTCAATTTTCGGTACGATAACCTTTTCTATGGATATTTTCTTCGCGATGAATCCCACAAACCGGGTTGGACACTCAGTGGCAACTTTCTCTTGTGCTTCCTCCTGCTCGTCCTTACCCTGGTCAATTTTCGGTCCGATAGCTTTTTCAATTAATCTTTTCTTCGCGATGAATCCGACAAACCTGGTTGGACACTCAGTGGTAACTTTCTGTTTTGATTCCTCTTGCTCGTCCTTACCCAGGTCACTTCTTGCTATGATACCTTTTTCTATCGATCTGTTCTTCGCGATGAATCCCAGAAAGGAGGTTCGGATCTCAGTGGGAACCTTCTGTTCTGAATCCTCCTGGTCGTCCTTAGCCTGATCAATTTTCGGTACGATAGCTTTTTTCTATCGATCTTCTCTTCGCAAGGAATTCCACAAACCGGGTTGGACACTCAGTGGCAACTTTATGTTGTGCTTCCTCCTGCTTGTCCTTACCCGGGTCACTTTTCTTACGATGGCTTTTTTCTATCGATCTATTCTTCGCGATGAATCCCACAAACGAGGTTGGGATCTCAGTGAGAACTTTCTGTTGTGATGCTTGCTGCTCTTTCTTACCCTGGTAAATTTTCGGTACGATAGCTTTTTCATTGGATGTTTTGTTCGCGATGAATCCAACAAACCGTGTTGGGATCTCAGTGGTAACTTTCTGTTGTGCTTCCTCCTACTCGTTCATACCCTGGTCACTTTCCGCTACGATCGCTTTTTCTATCGATCTCTTCTTTGCGATGAATCCCACAATCCCGGTTGGACACTCAGTGGCAACTTTCGGTTGCGCTTCCTCCTCCTCGTCGTTACCCTGGTCAATTTTCAGTACGATAGCTTTTTCTATTGATATTTTCTTCGCGATGAATCCCACAAACCGGGATGGACATTCAGTGGTAATTTTCTGTTGTGATTCCTCCTGCTCGTCCTTATCCTGGTCACTTTTCATACGACAGCTCTCTTTTTTCTATCGCTCTTTTTTTTCGCGGTGAATGCCACGAACCGGGTTGGACACTGAGTGGCTAGTTTCTGTTGTGCTTCATCCGACTTGTCATTACCTTGGTCACTTTTCGTACTTCAGCTTTTTTCGATTGGTCACCTCTTCGCGATTAATCCTACAAATCGTGTTGGACTCTCAGTGACAACTTCCTGTTGTGCTTCCTCCTGCTCGTCCTTACACTGGCCACTTTTCGATACGATAGCTTTTACTATCGATCTTTTCGCGATGAGTCCCACAAACCAGGTTGGACTCTCAATGGCAGCTTTATGTTGTGCTTCTACCTGCTGGTCCTTATCCTTGTCACTTTTCGCTGCGATACCTTTTTCCTGTCGCTCTTTTCTTCACAATGAATCCCACAAACCGAGGGGGACATTCAGTGGCAACGTTCTGCTGTGCTTCCTCCTGCTCGTCTTTACCTTCACCACTTTTCGCTACGATCGCTTTTTGCATCGATCTTTTCTTCGCGATGAATCCCACACCGGGTTGGACTCTAAGTGGCAACTTTCTGTTGTGCTTCCACCTGATGGACCTGATCCTTGTCACTTTTCGCTGCGATCGCTTTTTTCTACCGATCTTTTCTTCGCGATGAATTCCACGAACCGGGTTGGTCAAACACCACCTAGATACACAAGCCCCCCCCCCCCCCAACTTTGTGACGTCACCCCATGCCGTTCGTTAGGGAAGGCAACATGGCGTCCGCTTGCTGTGGTTGTGCTCGGCAGACATGCTATTTCGAAGACGATTTCACCCATTTTCTCGATGTGAAACAGCGAACCACTGTACTTCCGAAGAACGGGATCCTACTGCAGTGTTTGTGCCCATAACTTACAGAATAATTGTGTACACAGCAGCAAGCCAGCCAACTTACAGCTTCTTCTGTTACGAGTATACGAAAGCACGAATAGAAGGTGAGTTGGAACAGCTTTACTACTCGTTTCGCTTGTGTAGCTTTTAATACTTTGTCCGGAACACTTCTAGAACGGTCTGTGAGTAGAATGACTTGCAAAAGTTACCTGTAAAAAAGTGCTTTGAGGCATACAATTCCTGGTGCAGATGTCTTTGGATGCAACATTGACTACGTTATGAATGGCGCCCGTAGAACGCTCTGATCAAATAGGACTATTATAGTTGTCGCGAAGTCAAGTCCCGACAATAGAGGAGACAGAGGCAACAACCACTTTACTGCGTGAGTGCCGGATCTCAACTAACGAATAATCGCACGAACAGTCAGCACGAGCAGGGCAGAGACAGGGCTCATCGTTGTCAGCAGGTGCCGCTACAAGTGCCCCCCGCCTAGACCGGAGGTTGACGAAGGCAAGGCCGAAAGACGTGGCGGAAGTCGGGAAGGCCGCGCACGGCTAGGTCGTCACCGCAGATTCCCGGATGGGTACGAAGCGGGAAAGGTGTGAATTTGCGGGGAGTCTGGAGCCCAATGGACGCACCGCGGAGCTGGGAGGGCAGCTTGCGAGGGTAAAGGGCGAGGGGACAGGAGCCGAGGGGTCGGTGCTGTAGAAGTGTCCAGGAATGCCGGCTTGACGCGGTCTATGGATACGACCTCGAGACGACCCGGAAATTTTAGGGTAAGGGTCTTGTCTTGCCTCGAGTGCACCAGGAAGGGGCCGTCGTAAGGAGGCTGGAGTGGACGGCGGATGGCGTCGTGGCGAAGGAAGACATGGGTGGCGGTGGAAAGATCTGGGTGCACGAATATCGGACGAGAAGATGAATGGCGTGGGACTGGCGAGCGAAACTCAGCCACATGTTCTTCGAGGCGTGTGGCGAAATGAAGAGGGTCGGGTGCGGGCTGGGCTAGAGTCGCTGCGTCGAAGAACTGCCCTGGGAGACGCAAGGCAGACCCGAAGACCAGGGTGGATGGTGCAACGCCACAGTCTACCTTGGAGGTTGCACGAATGCCAAGGAGCGTTAAAGGCAAGCGCTCGACCCAATGGGTCGGGTCTTCAGAGGCACGTAAAGCGGTCTTGAGCGTGCGATGGAACCGCTCGACCAGTCCGTTGGCGCTTGGGTGGTAGGCCGTGGTGAAGTGATGGCGAGCGCCAAGGAATCTGCAGACGTCGGCGAAGAGGCGGGACGTGAATTGGCGTCCGCGATCGGTCGTGATAACGGCGGGAGCTCCAAAACGCGCCACCCAGGAGGACAGGAACGCGAGAGCGGTTGTCTCAGCCGTGATATCCTTAATAGGTACCGCTTCAGGCCACTGGGTGTACCTGTCAATGCAGGTGAAGAGGTAGGCGAAGCCGGCAGACGGAGGAAGAGGACCCACCAGATCTAAGTGTACATGGCGGAAGCGGGCATCAGGGGTGGGAAAGGGCATCGACGGGGATGTCGTATGGCGCTGAATCTTGGAACGCTGACAGGCCAAACAATTCCGAGCCCACTGGCGGATGTCCCGATTCATGGACGGCCAGACGAAGCGGGTGCCAATGAGTCTCTGCGTCGACTTGATGCCGGGGTGATGCAGAGAGTGGTAGCGGTTGAAGATGTGGCGACGGAAGTCGTGGGGAACCAGAGGACGTGGGGTAGCCGTAGAGGTGTCGCATAACAAGAGGCTCGAGGTTCCAGGATAGGGAAGCTTGTGGATGTTGAGGGACGGAGATGACTGAACCATGGCAGGCATGTCGGGGTCGTTCGCTTGCGCTTCTGCAAGCTCAACATAGTCAATGTCTGGTGACAGATGGTGGGCCAGGCCAGCAATGTGAGCTCGAGAGAGAGCGTCCGCAACGACGTTAGCATGACCAGGAACGTGCCTGATGTCGGTCGTAAACTCGGCGATGTAGGCCAGGTGACGGATCTCTCGGGGCGAGTGAGAACCAGTGGCAGATGTGATTGCGTAGGTGAGAGGTTTGTGATCGGTATAAACAATGAACTGGCGTCCCTCGAGAAGGTGGCGAAAATGTTTGATAGCCAGGTACACCGCCAACAGCTCGCGCCCGAAAGTGCTGTACCGTGCTTCGGCGGGCTTGAGGGGTTTGGAAAAGAAACCCAGCGGCTGTAACTGGTCGTGCGGGCCGAGCTGGTGCAGAGCGGCCCCAACGGCTTCTGAAGAGGCATCCACGAAGAGTGCGAGTGAAGTGTCTGGGATGGGATGAGCCAATAATGAAGCGGAGGCGATGTCCTCCTTTATCTTCCGGAAAGCTTGGTCAGCGGATGGCATCCACTCGATGGTTTTCGACGGACCGCCAGGGCCAGCCAGCAAATGACAGAGCGGCTTGATGGTGTGCGCGCAGTGCGGTATGAAGCGGCGATAAAAATTCACCATGCCCAGAAATTCACGAAGCTTCCGCCGTGTGGTAGGGCGGGGAAATCGGTCAATGGCGTCAACCTTCTGCCGCAGAGGGGTGATGCCGGAAGTGTCAATGCGATGGCTGAGGAAGGTGAGGGAAGGAACACCGAGTTCGCATTTAGCCGGACTGATGACAATGCCATGCTGACGTAGACGCTCGAACAATTGGCGAAGGTGTTCGGCGTGGTCCTCGGGAGTGGAACTAGCCACCAGAATATCGTCGAGGTAGGCGAAACAATAAGGCAGACCGCGAAGGACCTCGTCAATGAATCTTTGGAAAGTTTGCGCGGCGTTGCGAAGACCGAAGGGCATTCGAACGTATTCGAAGAGGCCGAACGGGGTCGTGATTGCGGTCTTCGGAATGTCACTGGGCTCCATGGGGATCTGGTGGTAAGCCTTTATAAGATCGATCTTGGAAAAGTGTGAGGCACCGTGGAGATTTGCGGCGAAGTCGTGAAGATGTGGTAAAGGGTAACGGTCGGGTATGGTGACAGCGTTCAGCGCCCGATAATCCCCACACGGTCGCCAATCTCCCGGGTCCTTTTTGGGCACCATATGCAATGCCGAAGCCCATGGGCTGCTGGACGGACGAATGTACCCCAAGGCGAGGAGATGGTCGAACTCGCGACGGGCGATCGCAAGGCGATCAGGCGGAAGACGGCGAGGCTTCGCATGCACCGGGGGGCCTCTGGTGAGGACGTGGTGCGTGGTGGTATGGAGAGGGGGTGCATCTGTAGGTGGCAAACGGACGATGTCGGGGAAATCCTTAAGGATGTCACGGAACTGCACAGGTGCAGATGGGCGGGTGAAGACAGGGCCAATGGGGTTACAGAAGGCACGAAGTCCGCGGACAGATAGGCCTGTGCCGTTATCAATGAGGCGTCGTCCCTTCACATCGACCATCAAATCGAAGTGCTTGAGGAAGTCCGCACCGATGATGGCATCAGAGACGTCGGCTATGATGAAGACCCATTGAAAGTTCCGACGCAGGCCCAAGTTCAGGGTGAGGGATCGCTCACCGAAACATTTAATTGGTGAAGAATTTACAGCTTGCAATGAATGCTGAGAAGTGCGATGACGGTCCGAAGGATGGGGTGGAATGATACTGACTTCAGCGCCAGTGTCGATGAGAAAGCGAAGATGATTGATGGTGTCGTGGACGTAAAAGAGGCGGCTGTTATCAGGCCCAGCGACTTCGGCCGCGTTCAGTTGCCGGGGCTGTGGTTTCCCGGCCACGTACATGGTGGTTGACAGTTACGGGCCCGGGGACCGAACTTGGCATGGTACCAACAGTAAGGTGAAGACTGAGCTGGAGATGGAGAGCGGTGTCGTCGGGGCGAGCGAGTGTGTCGGCGACGGGTATCCCGGTAGTGCGGTGAAGGCGATCGATGTTGTCGCGCGGTTGTAGAGGCAACCAGAGTGGTCAATCCAGTTACAAGCTGTGTGAGCCGATCAACGCTGGATTGTAGGGTGTTGACAGTGACGGAAAGACTTGAGATCGAGCGCTGACCATCAGGATACTCGGCAAAAGGTGTGATGGCAGGAACGGGCGGCACCGTGTGAGCCGGGGGATGTACGGGGTCCGGATTGCCGTATGCATGAACGGAGCGGGTAACGCTTGCAACGGAGTCTGAGCGCAAGTCGAGGATACGATCCGCCAGCCGCGCCGCGATCCGCATCTCGCCGGCTGCGGTTAAGACCACCCGAATGTCGGATGGCAAGCGGTGGAGAAAGAGTTCTTGCAGGATGGTAGAGTCGAGAGGTGTATCACCTGTGAGATGGCGCATGCGGCGGAGTAACTGAGACGGCTTCTGGTCGCCCAACTCCTCAGCGCTAAGGAGCTGTTGAAGACGTCGATGAGTAGAGAGGGTAGTACGGGCGAGCAATTCCCGTTTCAGGGTATCATACGGCGCTTCTGCCGGCGGACGGAGAATGATATCACGAATTTCGGCAGCGGCATCCATGGGCAAAGCCCTGACGACATGTCCGAACCTGGCGGCTTGGGAAGTGACGCGGCGGGCGTCGAACTGCCGCTCGATTTGGGCAAACCAGAGCTCGGGGTCTTGGGTCCAGAACGGCGGAAAACGGAGACGAATAGCATCTTCGGGACCCCCGAGAGCTTCTGTGGTGCTGCGTTGAGCAATCTGCGCCGCAGCTGTGGCTGCCGCTGAGGTGTCGGTACCCGATCGGAGAAGTGGCATAGAGGCAGGAGGATCAGGCATCGGCATTCAGTGTTCAGGTCACCAGATTGTCGCGAAGTCAAGTCCCGACAATAGAGGAGACAGAGGCAACAACCACTTTACTGCGTGAGTGCCGGATCTCAACTAACGAATAATCGCACGAACAGTCAGCACGAGCAGGGCAGAGACAGGGCTCGTCGTTGTCAGCAGGTGCCGCTACATAGTATTCGCCTTGTAGGGCTTCATGTTTTGTTTCTGAGAAGTTGCTTCCTCCTCCCTGTGCAACTGATCTTCCGCAGCTTGATTTTCTTGTTAACAGCGCGTTTACAGCCAGAAAGTGGTGAAACAAAAGTTTCCGAATATGTCCAGAGTTGAACACCTATTGATATCTTCTTCCTCCCGAATGCAGTGAGCAGCGACGCTGAATGTTCCTCCTTTTTCAATTGTTTTAGGAGAGGAATCTCTTGTTTTCTTTTGCTCATGCAGAACTATAAAAGGGTGGGCTGAACTAAAAGTTTGTCCTTTGACAGTCGGACAGTCAGATACGATTCAGCATGTACTTCGGTTTGTGGCCTCTGTCTTGAAGAACAAGACACAGTTTTATAAATGGACAATAGCACCATCAAATTTTGACTCCACGAATGTCCATCTATTGCTCAAAGAAGAACACTGCAACCTTTAGTGCGTCGCTTGCCTCACTCGGAGTGACGTGAGGGGGCCTACTCAGCTCACCGGCAGGCACTCCTTCCGTGACGTTATCGGGCGGCGTCTGGGCAGACTCAATATGTTACACTCGGGAAGCAGTCAGAGGCAGTGTGTGGCTGTGGTCACTGAGCAGGACTTCAGCGCTTTCGCGTTTCGATAAGCGCTATACGTTACACGGAAGTCAACGACATCAGGAGTCATCCCAAAAGTTTACTACTACTCGAATTTTAAATGTGTGTCCTACCTGACGTAGTCTCTCGGGGTCAGTCTGGGGTCAAGTGCCGTTGTCATAATAACGGAAGAATAATACATGTGTTTGACCCTACTCGTGACGCAAATATATGTCGCGTAAGAGAATTGCATTCCTAAGAAGGTGGATTTACATAGCTGCGATACCGTTCCCAACAGAATCGGTCATAAAGCGAGCATGTCAGATTACTAACGAGGGTTAATTGCAGCACTAAACAATCGGGAACGTTACGGTAATACGGTAATTCAACTGTGGATAACAATTTTGTGAAGTAGCCATTCGTGTAATAAAATTTGTGAAAGAGCACTTGCGAAAGGGAACCCACTGACGCGTGCGTATATACAAAACGTTTTTGCAGAGACGATGACATAATACGTTTCCGACGTCTCTTACAATGATTATAAGTTTTCCGATTGAACGTCAACATGGTGATCACTGCCTCATGTCATGTAAATAAAAATACGTATTAAAAATAGTAAAAATAGTATTGTCGTAAATAGTATTGTAAAATAGTAATAGTATTGTAATAGTATAGTAAAAATAGTATTGCCGAAAGGACGTGGCCGTGATTAGAGCCACTAAGTAAGCTTTGCTTCCGAATAGCGGCACAGCGTTCCGTGGGCGATCTGGAGAACCATCTTATTTCTGCACCACGATAGCGCAACTATGCCATCTATCGAGCGCTCTCCGGAACGTTGCTCTCTGCTGCAGGCAGCTCATACCTTCATTGAGCTTACCTTGACATCCTTAGAACGCTATAGTTCACATGCTTGGCCATCCCATGGGGAGCTTTATGTTTGCTGTCTCTGATGCTCGACTGGGTATGGCGCTGGTGAGCTGCTGGAACGTGACGCCCCTGCTCGCCTTTGGACCCCAGTGTCGCCACTCTGAAGCGAAGCTTATTTAGTGACTAGCTGTGATTGCCCGACGCTAAATTGGTAGGGCGCCCTAAGGTCATGTCAATTCGAATAACTGTATTCGCCTCGAGATCGAACAGCGTCGCCACCATGTAGCTGCCCCATGAACTGCCTTTAGTGGGGATGCGCGGCTTGAGCCGGTGCTTTCGCTGTGGTCATAGCGCTCGAAAACGTGCTTACAAGGCTCAATTTCTGGGCATTTGAGCTTTAAAAATCCTTTAAAATGAGTGAAAATGACTTGGTGGAAAACTCTTTTGAACTTGTCTAGTTCTCTGCACCAGCGTGCTTTACAGGGAAGAAAATTACAGCACAGGCTTATGTTCCAGTATGCGGATTCTACTCGGCCTTTGTTATATTATATTTGTCACTGAGGTTCTGTGTGCCAAACAAAATGCACCAAGAGCTAAGGTCCACTTAACTGTAGGGGTGACAGCACTCGCGCTTCGGATCAACCACTTAATGGGCCAGTTTTCACATCGGTTCCATCGTCTTTGCATGCTCACTATGCGATTCAAGCGCCTTTGTTTGAGATACCTGGTGCATTCCACGCAAAGTGATCTAGCGGTGCTGCTCGACCATCGCCGATTATCACCGTTTGACGATAGAGATTCAAGACCATTTACGTCTTTTTGCCCGTTTTGAAGTGACAGGAACTGCTACCGTCGACTTATCGCCTACCGCAACGGCATTTCAAAAACACGTACAGAGACAGGTGGCGCTCAGTCTGCTCCTCTTGTCGACGACGAGCATATCGACATTAAATGTTCGGTTTCAAACTCAAGTTCGAATTTGGTACTCTGCGCGAATGTTTCTCGTATGTTTGCTACGAGAAAGTAACTTAGGCGAATTGCGGTAGGTTCATATACGATTAATATACATCATGCAATGTAACATGAGACAATTGATGTTCTGAGGCTGGAACACATAGAAAGGACAAATACATACAAATCCTCAAGTGAATGAATCATGAAAGATCGAAGTCACGGAAAAGGTTAGCCAGCTTTAGGACTCGAACCCACATCTTCTGGATTACCGGTCCAGGGCTCTACCAACTGAGCTAAGCTAACACATTTTTTTTTTAAATCAAGAAAGTTTTATTTCACTCTGCTACAGTACAAGACGTAGATGTTATTTTCACTGCAAGATGCGGTATGAGATTGAGAGGGATGACACAAGAATACATTCTTGAGATGAAGTATGTACAAAAGTGTGGGTGTGATTTGAGGACTAGGGCCAGTTCATTAACACACCTCCTCAGCAACTTTCAAGGCTGCGTCATCTGAAGGGACAAACCAACCACTCCCTCACTCATCCCCCTTTCACTCTTACATTTTTCTCACTCATACACACATTAATACGACGTAAGCGGCATCAGTTGAACATAAGACAATTGATGTTCTGAGGCTGGAACATATAGAAAGGAGAAGTGCATACAAAGCCTCAAGTGCCTAAGAAATTAATGATGAAAGATCTAATCTTTTCAGTGACGTCCATCTTTCATCGTGCTTTGTATGTATTTGTCCTTTCTATGTGCTCCAGCCTCAGAACATCAATTCTCTCATCTTCAAGTGATGCCGCTTGCGTTGACCCCGTCGTATGAATGTGTGTATGAGTGACAAAAATGTAGGAGTGAAAGGAGGATGAGTGAGAGAGTGGTTTGTTTGTCCTTTCGGACGACACACACTTGGAAGTCGCTGGGGAGGTGTGTTAGCTTAGCTCAATTGGTAGAGCCCTGGACCTATAATCCAGAAGATGTGGGTTCGGGTCCTACAGCTGGCTAACCTTTTCAGTGACTTCCACCTTTCATCATGCAATGTAAATTAAGATTCTCATTTGTTTTGCAAAAATGTAGGGTGCACGTATCTGCACGTACTAGCTATCTGGGCGGCTCGGTGTCCCGTAGCATGTCCCATATCCCCCTCAAGGGTTTTTGATCTTAAGTGACCGGGGGCTTTCACTATGTGGGCACGCCAGTAACACTGTTTATATTTTATAGGAGAGCAAGCTGTATAGCTTGCACTCCATCTTCGGTTGCTGCTTCCTTCAAGTCACATATTGTTTTTTGTTTTTTTTGTTAGGTTCGTTCACAATAATGGTGCTCATATAATGACAAAGCAAATTCCTCTGCACAGGAAAATTCTAAGTTTGCGGCAGTTTTAAAAGGACATTGTTTCAACTCGAGTGCTTTGAAGATGTGAAGTCTGCTCATCCTGGTTTGGTAAACTGAGCGCTTCTTTTTAAAGTGGGTGTGACGGAGCTGACCGCTATTTTGAACCTATGGAAACACATGGATGAAACTTCGGCTATGCTAGCACACCAAATAATATCCGCAGGAGCAACCGTTAAATCGCTTTTCATGATTTGCCGTAGCTTGTTGTACTATAAACTTTGCTCCGGAGACAACGAATTAGAGTTACATTCGATTATTGGGGTTCTCTACCCCAACAACACCGAATGTCTGTCAGATGTACATGATAGACCCGAATGACCGCAGTCCGCAGTCCGGTGGACGTACTTTTAGGAGCCGGGTCCGAGCGAATCACTAAGCGCTGTCCAGCGCGCGATCTGGCGCGCGGGGAAACGTCCAGACGGGATCTATCACGCAGGTCGGGGACAAAAAGTAAAAAACGTGTGGCCGCTATAGGTGTAGTAATAAGAGAAGCTCAAATGTGTCATTAACAACTCAAAATGAGGTGTCGTTTCCACTGACGGACGCGTAATTTGAGAGAACATATCCGACAGCATAATTTGAAACTGCACGTCTAGATGGCGCGTTAGCGTCTGCTCCTCTGTTCCTTTCCTACACTTGGTGCTGCTGTGTGTGGCGGGTTTGCCTTGCTGTTGTGACGCATCTGCGTGTGTTTCAGGAGCTCATAGTAACATAAATTCTTGTTGTAACTGCAAGGCACGACACGAAGGGTGCGTCAAATAGTGGAACGTAAAATTTGAACACTGTCGTGAGAGTTACGTGGTACGCTGCGTCGACGCCAATGTGGTGCGCGGACAGATGGACGCGCTACATTCAAGTAAACGCCGGTTGGAAATGACCCATCATAAGTCAACGATTTACCAAAAGCTGCAACGAAAGGTTCGTCACACTTTGTCAAATGCGTGTGCGGATGCTTCTAGCGGTTTCGCATGATGATTTTTTGCCCACACCAGTTGCCACGACATTTGGAGCTGCAGCGAATGAGCAACTGGGGGAAGCAACCAATTTCTACACAGTGCATCTTTTTGCATAATAAAGAAATGTTACCAATGAACGAGTCACGAGTCTTTCTAGAAGAATATAGAAGTGTGTAAATTATGTCAACATTAGGTTGCCCATACCAAACAAAACCAACATAATTATAATACGCGAATATACGTCCCCTGCGTTGCCAGTTTTGATTCGATAAGGTCCGCACGGGACATCCCTGGGCACTCCAATGGCGCTGTCTTCCTGTCTCATTCTGCCCTTCTCTCACACATTAAACGGACCTAAAACGGATGCGCATGGGACGTCCGAATGTCCGCTGTCGGATATTCCATGCACATCCATACGAGTGCAATGTGTTGTTGGGGTCTCCTTCCCAGTTGTTTTCGATTGGCACTTGTCTGAAAGTTTTCTTTTTGTGCCAATAAATCCCGCCCCCCTCTCACAGTGCCTGGCACTAGAACCTATCATTATTTTGCTGCGGTCTCCTGTTGTCACGTTGCTCCAAAGTTGACGTCATTCTCACCAAAAACGACAGTATTCCTTGACCATAAGGGGACCTTCTAGCTGTAGCGAATGTAGTTTGCATATTTCCTTCTTGGCGTTATTCACATAACGCATTAGAAAAACTTCAGCTTCGTTTCAGCAAGGTTTTCTTTGGCACAGAATATAACATATATAGGTTATAGCGCAAAATAACAGATAACTCAGTGAGAACCGCGATCACAAAGGAGGAGCCGAGCAAACCAAGATGAGCAAATTACACATGTCCAAGATAGTCGAGTTTAAATTATGTTCTCTTAAAACTGCCGTAAATATATAATTTTCGTTTGCAAAACAATTTGCTCATTTTCATCCGTCAAGCGCCATTGTTGTCAACGATGGCGAAAAAAATCTTTTGAAAACGCATATATTCGCATGCATTAACTTTGGTACACTTCAGGGGGCCAGATCCCATGGCATAGTGGTTAGGAGGACCGCTTTTTACGTCGAGACGAGGAGGTGAAGCGGGTTGGAATCCCCCCACCGACTGTGTTGCCTGGGGTTTTCCATGTTTTTTTCGGCAGGTTTTCTGGACGACTGTCGGCCCTTAATGTCGACCCAGGACGCATACTCACTCCCTTGTGTCCCCTCCTTCCTGCTGTCCTCTCTCCATCTCTCCCCGTGTGCGCGCTGCTGCATAGCCGCAGTTGCTTCGCGGAGCTAACACGGAACCAATCAGGGGCCCGTGAGAAGGCAAGGGTGCACAGAACAAAATGAACTTCTACTAGATGTACGTATGTCAAACATATAGAAATGAAACTGCAGGGAACTAATTATCAAAGTGCAAGTAAGGCAAGGAAAAAAATATATAACGTTGACTTTTGCGTCCAAATTACACTGCAACCAAACAATGGCTAGCAACTATGTCGGCAGCACACGCCTGACGTTGACAAGTCTACTTGTTAGAAGAAATCAATAGCAATGATAATTTAAGGTTCGACAGATGTTCCAACTTTGTCAGAGCGTACTGCACTTTCCAACCGGGATTCAATCACAGAATGTTAAGGGCAACGGTATTGCAGCAGTGGTAGGCCACTCAGAGCCCATTATCCTTCGCTAGACGATATTTTTTCTGAAAGTAGTGCTATAGAAACGTAGTGGAGACGGTGTTATTTGATCAACATTCGACCGAACTGGTTATTGTCACGCAAAATTCAATTACAGCATGTCCAGCGTACGTGTGTTGCGAACGGTTGCAAGACACACAAAAAACAACTTTCTGTTGTGCTTCATCCTGCTTGTCGTACCCTGGTCACTTTGCGTACGACAGCTTTTTTCGATCGATCTTTCCTTCGCGATGAATCCCACAAACCCGGTTGGACACTCAGTGGCAACTTTCTGTTGTGCTTCCTTATGCTCGTCCTTACCTTGGTCACTTTTCGCTACGATAGCTATTTTCTATCGATCTTTCCTTCGCGATGAATCCCACAAACCCGGTTCGACACTCAGTGGCAACTTTCTGTTGTGCTTCCTTATGCTCGTCCTTACCTTGGTCACTTTTCGCTACGGTCGCTTTTTCTATTGATCTTTTCTTCGCGATGAATACCAGAAACGAGGTTGGGATCTCAGGGCAACTTTCTGTTATGCCTCTTCCTGCTCGTCCTTACCATGGTCACTTTTCGCCTGCCATTGTTTTTTTCTATCGATCTGTTCTTCCCGACGAATCCCACAAACGAGGTTGGGCTCTCAGTGGGAACTTTCTGTTGTGATTCCTCCTGGTTGTCCTTACCCTGGTGACTTTTCGCTACGACAGCTTTTTTTATCGATCTGTTCTTCGCGATGAATCCCAGAAACGAGGTTCGGATCTCAGTGGGAACCTTCTGTTGCGAATCCTCGTGCTCGTCCTTACCCTGGTCAGTTTTCAGTACGATAGCTTTTTCTATGGATATTTTCTTCGCGATGAATCCCACAAACCGGGTTGGACATTCAGTGGCAACTTTCTATTGTGCTTCCTCCTGCTCGTCCTTACCCTGGTCAATTTTCGGTACGATAGCTTTTTCAATTGATCTTTTCTTCGCGATGAATCCCACAAACCTGGTTGGACACTCAGTGATAAATTTCTGTTTTGATTCCTCTTGCTCGTGCTTACCCAGGTCACTTTTCGCTACGATAGCTTTTTTCTATCGATCTTTTCTTCGCAAGGAATCCCACAAACCGGGTTGGACACTCAGTGACAACTTTCTGTTGTGCTTCCTCCTCCTTGTCCTTACCCAGGTCATTTTTCTTACGATCGCTACGATAGCTTTTTTGTATCGATCTTTTCTCGCGGTGCATCCCACAAAACAGGTTGAGCTCTCAGTGGTAGATTTCTGTTGTGATTCCTCCAGCTCGTCCTTACCCTGGTCGCTTTTCGCTACAATCGCTTTTTCTATCGATCTTTTCTTCGCGATTAATCCCACAAACCCGGTTGGATACTAGTGGTAACTTTCTGTTTTGATTCCTCTTGCTCATCCTTACCCAGGTCACTTTTCGCTACGATAGCTTTTTTCTATCGATCTTTTCTTCGCAAGGAATCCCACAAACCGGGTTGGACACTCAGTGGCAACTTTCTGTTGTGCTTCCTCCTGCTTGTCCTTACCCAGGTCACTTTTCTTACGATCGCTTTTTTTCTATCGATCTGTTCTTCGCGATGAATCCCACGAACCAGGGGGCTTAATCGCTTCATCGTCGTTACGGTCGTTAAAAGCTAACGAGTGGCGGGAAATTCAAAAAGGCGGGCAGGAAATTTAAAAAGGTGGGCACGTGATAAAACACGTGCACGGCGCTCTTCGCGCGATACGTGAAGGCCGGGGTACACGTCACGCGCAATGTGTCACGTGCCCACCTTTTTGAATTTCCCACTACTCGTTAGCTTGTAACGACCGTAACGATGATGAAACGATTAAGCCCCCAGGCTGGGCTCTCAGTTGGAACTTTCTGTTGTGATTCCTCCTGTTCGTCCTTACTCTGCCCACTTTTCGCTATGATAGCTTTTTCTATCGATCTGTTCCTCGCGATGAATCCCACGAACCAGGGGGCTTAATCGCTTCATCGTCGTTACGGTCGTTAAAAGCTAACGAGTGGCGGGAAATTCAAAAAGGCGGGCAGGAAATTTAAAAAGGTGGGCACGTGATAAAACACGTGCACGGCGCTCTTCGCGCGATACGTGAAGGCCGGGGTACACGTCACGCGCAATGTGTCACGTGCCCACCTTTTTGAATTTCCCACTACTCGTTAGCTTGTAACGACCGTAACAATGATGAAACGATTAAGCCCCCAGGCTGGGCTCTCAGTTGGAACTTTCTGTTGTGATTCCTCCTGTTCGTCCTTACTCTGCCCACTTTTCGCTATGATAGCTTTTTCTATCGATCTGTTCTTCGCGATGAATCCCAGAAACGAGGTTCGGAGCTCAGTGGGAACCTTCTGTTGTGAATCCTCCTGCTCGTCCTTAGCCTGGTCAATTTTCGGTACGATAGCTTTTTCAATGGATCTTTTCTTCGCGCTGAATCCCACAAACCGGGTTTGGATCTCAGTGGGAACTTTCTGTTGTGCTTCCTCCTCCTCGTCGTTACCCTGGTCAATTTTCGGTACGATAGCTTTTTCAATGGATCTTTTCTTCGCGCTGAATCCCACAAACCGGGTTTGGATCTCAGTGGGAACTTTCTGTTGTGCTTCCTCCTCCTCGTCGTTACCCTGGTCAATTTTCGGTACGATAGCTTTTTCAATGGATCTTTTCTTCGCGAGGAATCCCACAAGCCGGGTTTGGATCTCAGTGGGAACTTTCTGTTGTGCATCCTCCTCCTTGTCCTTACCCTGGTCAATTTTCGGTACGATAACCTTTTCTATGGATATTTTCTTCGCGATGAATCCCACAAACCTGGTTGGACACTCAGTGGTAACTTTCTGTTTTGATTCCTCTTGCTCGTCCTTACCCAGGTCACTTCTTGCTATGATACCTTTTTCTATCGATCTGTTCTTCGCGATGAATCCCAGAAAGGAGGTTCGGATCTCAGTGGGAACCTTCTGTTCTGAATCCTCCTGGTCGTCCTTAGCCTGGTCAATTTTCGGTACGATAGCTTTTTTTTCTATCGATCTTCTCTTCGCAAGGAATCCCACAAACCGGGTTGGACACTCAGTGGCAACTTTATGTTGTGCTTCCTCCTGCTTGTCCTTACCCGGGTCACTTTTCTTACGATGGCTTTTTTCTATCGATCTATTCTTCGCGATGAATCCCACAACCGAGGTTGGGATCTCAGTGAGAAGTTTCTGTTGTGATGCTTGCTGCTCTTTCTTACCCTGGTAAATTTTCGGTACAATAGCTTTTTCAATGGATGTTTTGTTCGCGATGAATCCAACAAACCGTGTTGGGATCTCAGTGGTAACTTTCTGTTGTGCTTCCTCCTACTCGTCCATACCCTGGTCACTTTCCGCTACGATCGCTTTTTCTATCGATCTCTTCTTTGCGATGAATCCCACAATCCCGGTTGGACACTCAGTGGCAACTTTCGGTTGCGCTTCCTCCTCCTCGTCGTTAACCTGGTCAATTTTCAGTACGATAGCTTTTTCTATGGATATTTTCTTCGCGATGAATCCCAAAAACCGGGATGGACATTCAGTGGTAATTTTCTGTTGTGATTCCTCCTGCTCGTCCTTATCCTGGTCACTTTTCATACGACAGCTTTCTTTTTTCTATCGCTCTTTTTTTCGCGGTGAATGCCACAAACCGGGTTGGACACTGAGTGTCTAGTTTCTGTTGTGCTTCATCCGACTTGTCATTACCTTGGTCACTTTTCGTACTTCAGCTTTTTTCGATTGGTCACCTCTTCGCGATTAATCCTACAAATCGTGTTGGACTCTCAGTGACAACTTCCTGTTGTGCTTCCTCCTGCTCGTCCTTACACTGGCCACTTTTCGATACGATACCTTTTACTATCGATCTTTTCGCGATGAGTCCCACAAACCAGGTTAGACTCTCAATGGCAACTTTATGTTGTGCTTCTACCTGCTGGTCCTTATCCTTGTCACTTTTCGCTACGATACCTTTTTCCTGTCGCTCTTTTCTTCACAATGAATCCCACAAACCGAGTGGGACACTCAGTGGCAACGTTCTGTTGTGCTTCCTCCTGCTCGTCTTTACCTTCACCACTTTTCGCTACGATCGCTTTTTGCATCGATCGCGATGAATCCCACACCGGGTTGGACTCTCAGTGGCAACTTTCTGTTGTGCTTCCACCTGATGGACCTGATCCTTGTCACTTTTCGCTGCGATCGCTTTTTTCTACCGATCTTTTCTTCGCGATGAATTCCACGAACCGGGTTGGTCAAACACCACCTAGATACACAAGCCCCCCCCCCCCCCCAACTTTGTGACGTCACCCCATGCCGTTCGTTAGGGAAGGCAACATGGCGTCCGCTTGCTGTGGTTGTGCTCGGCAGACATGCTATTTCGAAGACGATTTCACCCATTTTCTCGATGTGAAACAGCGAACCACTGTGCTTCCGAAGAACGGGATCCTACTGCAGTGTTTGTGCCCATAACTTACAGAATAATTGTGTACACAGCAGCAAGCCAGCCAACTTACAGCTTCTTCTGTTACGAGTATACGAAAGCACAAATAGAAGGTGAGTTGGAACAGCTTTACTACTAGTTTCGCTTGTGTAGCTTTTAATACTTCGTCCGGAACACTTCTAGAAAGGTCTGTGAGCAGAATTACTTGCAAAAGTTACCTGTAAAAAAGTGCTTTGAGGCGTACAATTCCTGGTGCAGATGTCTTTGGATGCAACATTGACTACGTTATGAATGGCGCCCGTAGAACGCTCTGATCAAATAGGGCTATTATAGTATTCGCCTTGTAGGGCTTCATGTTTTGTTTCTGAGAAGTTGCTTCCTCCTCCCTGTGCAACTGATCTTCCGCAGCTTGATTTTCTTGTTAACAGCGTGTTTACAGCCAGAAAGTGGTGAAACAAAAGTTTCCGAAGATGTCCAGAGTTGAACACCTAATGATATCTTCTTCCTCCCGAATGCAGTGAGCAGCGACGCTGAATGTTCCTCCTTTTTCAATTGTTTTAGGAGAGGAATCTCTTGTTTTCTTTTGCTCATGCAGAACTATAAAAGGGTGGGCTGAACTAAACGTTTGTCCTTTGACAGTCGGACAGTCAGATACGATTCAGCATGTACTTCGGTTTGTGGCCTCTGTCTTGAAGAACAAGACACAGTTTTATAAATGGACAATAGCACCATCAAATTTTGACTCCACGAATGTCCATCTATTGCTCAAAGAAGAACACTGCAACCTTTAGTGCGTCGCTTGCCTCACTCGGAGTGACGTGAGGGGGCCTACTCAGCTCACCGGCAGGCACTCCTTCCGTGACGTTATCGGGCGGCGTCTGGGCAGACTCAATATGTTACTCTCGGGAAGCAGTCAGAGGCACTGTGTGGCTGTGGTCACTGAGCAAGACTTCAGCGCTTTCGCGTTTCGATAAGCGCTATACGCTACACGGAAGTCAACGACATCAGGAGTCATCCCAAAAGTTTACTACTACTCGAATTTTAAATGTGTGTCCTACCTGACGTAGTCTCTCGGGGTCAGTCTGGGGTCAAGTGCCGTTGTCATAATAACGGAAGAATAATACATGTGTTTGACCCTACTCGTGACGCAAATATATGTCGCGTAAGAGAATTGCATTCCTAAGAAGGTGGATTTACATAGCTGCGATACCGTTCCCAACAGAATCGGTCATAAAGCGAGCATGTCAGATTACTAACGAGGGTTCATTGCAGCACTAAACAATCGGGAACGTTACGGTAATACGGTAATTCAACTGTGGATAACAATTTTGTGAAGTAGCCATTCGTGTAATAAAATTTGTGAAAGAGCACTTGCGAAAGGGAACCCACTGACGCGTGCGTATATACAAAACGTTTTTGCAGAGACGATGACATAATACGTTTCCGACGTCTCTTACAATGATTATAAGTTTTCCGATTGAACGTCAACATGGTGATCACTGCCTCATGTCATGTAAATAAAAATACGTATTAAAAATAGTAAAAATAGTATTGTCGTAAATAGTATTGTAAAATAGTAATAGTATTGTAATAGTATAGTAAAAATAGTATTGCCGAAAGGACGTGGCCGTGATTAGAGCCACTAAGTAAGCTTTGCTTCCGAATAGCGGCACAGCGTTCCGTGGGCGATCTGGAGAACCATCTTATTTCTGCACCACGATAGCGCAACTATGCCATCTATCGAGCGCTCTCCGGAACGTTGCTCTCTGCTGCAGGCAGCTCATACCTTCATTGAGCTTACCTTGACATCCTTAGAACGCTATAGTTCACACGCTTGGCCATCCCATGGGGAGCTTTATGTTTGCTGTCTCTGATGCTCGACTGGGTATGGCGCTGGTGAGCTGCTGAAACGTGACGCCCCTGCTCGCCTTTGGACCCCAGTGTCGCCACTCTGAAGCGAAGCTTATTTAGTGACTAGCTGTGATTGCCCGACGCTAAATTGGTAGGGCGCCCTAAGGTCATGTCAATTCGAATAACTGTATTCGCCTCGAGATCGAACAGCGTCGCCACCATGTAGCTGCCCCGTGAACTGCCTTTAGTGGGGATGCGCGGCTTGAGCCGGTGCTTTCGCTGTGGTCATAGCGCTCGAAAACGTGCTTAGAAGGCTCAATTTCTGGGCATTTGAGCTTTAAAAATCCTTTAAAATGAGTGAAAATGACTTGGTGGAAAACTCTTTTGAACTTGTCTAGTTCTCTGCACCAGCGTGCTTTACAGGGAAGAAAATTACAGCACAGGGTTATGTTCCAGTATGCGGATTCTACTCGGCCTTTGTTATATTATATTTGTCACTGAGGTTCTGTGTGCCAAACAAAATGCACCAAGAGCTAAGGTCAATGTTGTAACAGTTTGTTTAAATCATAATTATACAACTATGTCACAGTTATTTCTAGAATGGTTTATGTGCTAGCAATTCTTCATAATGTTCAGTTCAGATACACTGCACGCACTAAACACAAGTTGTATCGAATGTATTAATATATGGAATATATGAATGCATGAATATATATATATATATATATAAAGAGGGGGGAAAAGCCATTAAAAAATAACTTACTTATTTTTTTAATGGCTTTTCCCCCTCTTTATAATTCACTGGCTTGCACTGTGGCATTGAGGAGTGCTCAGTCACCCTCCCAGGTGTATGTCGCTCGCTGAGTGACCCCTGGTTTGCCAATCCCGAACGATGCACAGCTACCCAGGGCCGACGAGCCGCAAACACGGCGAAACACCTGTCCTCTGGTCAGACTTGTACATATTTGGAGTATTGTATTTAGAATACTGTATTTTAAATACAATTTGCGGTATTTTGGTACTCTACTCAATACTTTTTGTTTTGTGTATTTATACTCTATTTAAAATACATTTTATGGTATTTTGTACTCAATACTCTAATTACATATTTTGGATCTCCCTCTCAAACTTTCTGTGTCTCGTCTTTCCATTATCTTGCTTGTTCAGTGGAAATTTCCTGAGTCCCTCGGACATGACCCGGACATTGGCCCTTCTTGGAAGTCCCCATTTAGAGATCTTGCCTCGTGTGTACTAATCCTTGGCCAGTGAGGGTTCTATTCTGTGTGCCTTGACACGGTGACGCCGAATTCTGACCTCACCGTGCAGGGACGTCTTAGAAGTTTGCTTTGTTCTGGGTCACATACTTAGTGGAGTTATGTGGTACCTCCTTGTCATCTTTTTGGGACTTGTGTTTAGATGACTCCTATCAGACAGCGGCGGCTAGCGTAGTGCGCAAGGTTTACGTGATTCATGTCACATAGCGGCGACTTGCCGCATTGACCAGTGACCCGTGACTTTTTGCGTTCAATGATAAATAGTATCTTAATTGTATTTCAAATACTTTTTGAAGTATTTTGTACTCTATCTTAATTACTTTGGTTTTCATGTATTTATACTCTATCTTAATTACATTCTAACGTTAGTATTTATTATCCTGTCTTAAATACATTTTTGAGGATCTTGTACATGTCTGCCTCTGGTGCTGTCGCATCGTGCAATGAGTATCTATCTATCTATCTATCTATCTATCTATCTATATATATATATATATATATGAATGTATAACTGAGTACAGATGGACGCGAAAACAAATAGACTACAAGTAATGAAGTGACTTGGGAGGCCGTATAAGGGTTAAAAACACTTGCTACTTTTATTACATTAATAATTAAAGGGGCGCTAGGAATAGATTTACAGTTAGGGGTCGACGTTTCGGCAGTCAGCGCTGCCTTCAACAGAACTAAACTTGGAAATAGGTGACAAGGGCTTATATACAAGGGAAAAGGGGAAAATGAGAGGGGAACAGTGCACGTGGAGCGGAGTTGGTGATGTTGCAGGAGCATTGTTGCTAATGGTCCATTGAGCACTTGCAGGAGCGTTGGCTGTCTTCCAGGAGAGTTCTCCTTGGTCGTCTGATAAACCTGAAATGATAACAGAGAGACGGCAGAAAGAACGAAAGAGGGTCGGGGGACTTGGTCTAGGAGCTAAGGCTGCAAACTGTAGACAATACGCCGGGGTCTTCGTTTATCGTGGACTGGAATTTGTGGATTAGGAATGATTCACGCTGTTGCCTGCTACGGTCTGAGGGGAAACCAGATTGTAAGATGTACACGTGGATGTCCTTGAATGAGTGGCCGGTTTGATTGAAATGACGCGACACAGGGAGATTTGGTTTCTTTGTAATATCGGACTTGTGATTATTAAAACGAATTCGGAATGATGTTGTAGTTTGGCCGATATATTGTGCTTTGCATGCGTTGCATTCCAATAGATATACTACGTTGGATGAGTTGCAGTCAGAAGTAGTTTTGATTTTTACTTGGAAGTTGCTGTTTGTGCTTTGTACCCTGTCTGCAGTCTGCATTACAATACAAATTTGGCATCTTCGTCCGTTGCATGGGTGGCAGCCTTCGGTTGTAGGAGGTGGCTTATTGACTTTTGCGTTGACTAAGTGGTCTTGAAGATTCCTTGCACGACGATATGCTATGCGAGGCGGTTCTGGGAATATGGAGGGCCTTGGAGAAATATTCCCAGAACCGCCTCGCATAGCATATCGTCGTGCAAGGAATCTTCAAGACCACTTAGTCAACGCAAAAGTCAATAAGCCACCTCCTACAACCGAAGGCTGCCACCCATGCAACGGACGAAGATGCCAAATTTGTATTGTAATGCAGACTGCAGACAGGGTACAAAGCACAAACAGCAACTTCCAAGTAAAAATCAAAACTACTTCTGACTGCAACTCATCCAACGTAGTATATCTATTGGAATGCAACGCATGCAAAGCACAATATATCGGCCAAACTACAACATCATTCCGAATTCGTTTTAATAATCACAAGTCCGATATTACAAAGAAACCAAATCTCCCTGTGTCGCGTCATTTCAATCAAACCGGCCACTCATTCAAGGACATCCACGTGTACATCTTACAATCTGGTTTCCCCTCAGACCGTAGCAGGCAACAGCGTGAATCATTCCTAATCCACAAATTCCAGTCCACGATAAACGAAGACCCCGGCGTATTGTCTACAGTTCGCAGCCTTAGCTCCTAGACCAAGTCCCCCGACCCTCTTTCGTTCTTTCTGCCGTCTCTCTGTTATCATTTCAGGTTTATCAGACGACCAAGGAGAACTCTCCTGGAAGACAGCCAACGCTCCTGCAAGTGCTCAATGGACCATTAGCAACAATGCTCCTGCAACATCACCAACTCCGCTCCACGTGCACTGTTCCCCTCTCATTTTCCCCCTTTCCCTTGTATATAAGCCCTTGTCACCTATTTGCAAGTTTAGTTCTGTTGAAGGCAGCGCTGACTGCCGAAACGTCGACCCCTAACTGTAAATCTATTCCTAGCGCCCCTTTAATTATTAATGTAATAAAAGTAGCAAGTGTTTTTAACCCTTATACGGCCTCCCAAGTCTCTTCATTACTTGTAGTCTATATATATATATATATATATATATATATATATATATTTATGACACGGGTGTGTTTAAACGTGTGAATTTCAAGCTTTCATCCCATTTCATCTAACCGTATGACAGACTAGACTTTTATCGTTCACATACGTCATTGGAGCATCATTGGGGCACGCATTCAAGGTAAAATGCTATTACCCCCCCCCCCCCCCCGAACGTGATATGTAAAATACGCGCGTTTTTCGGGGTGTGAAGCACGTGTGCAACAGCGTGTTTCAGAATATATACCTCCCGCTGGAACAAAAAAACTTAGCTTATATGTAGTTATTACCTGACCGGTAGCACCCCACAGAAATTCAAGTCCACCACACAGGTGTGGTAATCGCGTAACATATTTTAGCATCATTTAGTGAATGCCCGCTCAGGAGACGAATCAAACTTCGAACCTCTGCCGTACTCACTCGACGCAAAATTGCAAAAATTGTCGCGAAGGGCTTCAATACTTACTGGACTATTCTGCCCTTATGTTAGATTTTTGCACATTTGTTCATTTAGATTCATTGTTATTGTTGATTAGTACATTGTACATTTAGATCAGTGGAGACAGGAATTTTGAGTGGGTGTTTTTCTTTCTTTTTTATCCTTGTTGTCTCGACGTAAGATAAAGAGGTACAGGGAAAGACAGCAATACACAAGCGACGAATAAATATTCGAGCGAGAGCAGCAGAAGACTAAAACAAAATCACGCTTGGAACAAAAGAGGCAGTGTTTCCCTTCAAAAGCACACAGGATATTTTCTTTTCACAACTTCGCGACTTGTGCGTTTCGCAGTGCAGCAATATTTGTCAACTTTCACACCTTATGAGCGTTCCAAATATCGCATTTCAACACGTCCGCAATATGTGAGGCACTGACAGCGGCATTTCATCCAGAAACACTGCGATATCTGCGTAGAAAAGCCAGAGCCTGCTGCGTACGATCATGCTGTACCCCCCCTAGGGCATCCGTCGCAGCGCCAACTACAGTACGATCTCGAGGCGAATACCGGCAGAGTACAGCAGTGCGTCTCGTACGCCGCCATCACGAACAGTGAAAGATGAAAGTCACTGAAAAGGTTAGCCAGCTGTAGGGATCGAACCCACATCTTTTGTATTGCCGGTCCTGCCGGTCCTGCTGGTCCTGCCGGTCCTCAGAACATCAGTTTATCTCTTGTTCAACGAACAGTGCTTCTTACAGACACGAAGACAACTGGGCTGCATTTTTCACAGAATCATTCTGAATCTTGTTTCTGCGGATGCTACGAACATTTTAGTCTTTCGGTAGACATGAAATTCCTCATTCCTTCAACCGGCATTCCCATGGACATTGTGCATAACTTGTTCTTGTGTTAAGCTTTCCGAAGCTACTCGTTGACGTGTTTTTGAGCAGCAACTGCATACGGCACAAAAATAATGGGAGGTGAGCTGCCTTGAATGGAGTTTACAGAGTTCAAGCACCACTTATCCTTCATCTACGCCATTCTGTCTAAGCGCTGCTTTGCTGAGAATGCTTCGACATATTGTAGACGTCACAATCCCGTTTTTTTAACGTTAACTTTTTTGCACCTAATTTCTTACCCTCCAATTCTGTGCACGGCACATCGACTGTACAATTGGATGTATTGTATGCATGAGCATTGTCACAGGTTTTCCAGTCGTATTTAATGATATACCGCCTACTTTAATCCTCATGCTGCCACTTTTAATCCTTATGCCGTGGAATTTAATCCTTCTGTAACATTTAATACAGGTGCTGCCGATTTTAATCCTTATGCTGTGGAATTCAGTCAAATGAAATTTTGAATCAAATGGAATTCAAATTTTCGGGTTATCTTTCAAGTCACTTTTTCCGCTACAATGGGATAGTATGGGATTGCGTGTACGATATACGTGTTGTTATAACCATTTTCTTGTTTACAGCTATATATTGTGACGACTACGACTTCGACTACTTTATGCACTACAATGAATACAACCGGACTACCTTCATGATTTATGACCTGGTAATGCTTTTTCCTTGCTGTTCATTTCCTTTTAGTATGCAAGCAAACTGTCCCTGCATTTCACATGTCACGGCCCTTTACAGCATCGTCTAGGTACTTGAAATGATTGCTGTCGTAGGCCACATAGTCTGAATTTTCCCCACTGCTTCTTTCTTGACCTGAAGAAATACGTTGCAGCGGTCTTCTATCATACTCACATCTTGCGGCGTTGCGAGAATTTCGTCCTGCCCCTCAGTAAGGAGGAACTTTACTCGTAGAATTTGGAAAACATTTCCTCACTGGGTTGAGGAACGGGCTGTAAGGGGTAGATACTTTGTAGAGTGTCGTGTGCTTAACCACGCGTCGTGCACGGGTTTGTGTGCAGGCGCGCTGTTCATCAGAAAGAGCTTCTTGATTCGTCTCGGACACTTCCGCAAGGCACGACGCCTCTGCTATAAATTCGTCATATGTCTTCCACGAAAGTTTGTCCGAAATTTGCCAGTGCAGGAGACCGCCCCATGACATACGGGCAATCAAGTTAATGTTCGCACATTTCGAGCCTACTTATAAGCGCACAGCTTTTGTTCGCCGTTGCGAGCTCCCATAGCTTCTGCTACACCGTATGTTAAAGTTTGTTTCATCCACATAGTAACGGAGCAGCTACAGACTCTATCTTTGCTCCATATTGTTTCCTTTATTCTTTGACGTCAGGCCGGTTTCGGTTGACAGTTTGACACGAGAGTAGTTTTATGGTGTAGCCATGACCATCTAGGAGTCTGTTCACAGATGATGTGCTGATGGTGAACTCCGGGGAATTGCTGCGTTGCGTTATGACGCCGCAGATCTGTACCAAAGTTAAGCTTGCATTCTCGTCTACAGTTTACTTCAACTTGCGCACTATCTCATCTCGATACCTAGTAATTGCCCCAACTCCCTTCTTTGTTTCCTCTTTGTTTCCTCTTTGTTTCCTCTTCATTATCACCATTCACTCGGTGGTCTTCACATTCACTTCGAGCATTTCGGCAAGCTAAAGTAGATCACAGCCGTACCTTGGGCAGTCAATGATCCTCCATGAATATTGGGGCGACACGCGTTTTCTTTTTTTTCTCTTTTCTTCTTCTGGTGTTTCCTTGGTGCTTTCGTGAAGGCCCTCGTGCATTGCTACTTGGTGCATTCAAGCATTCATTCCGCTACCAGGTTCAGCGCTGATTGATATCAATGTGAAATGCAGCACGGACGGTATGGTTCGCTGCATGCTCGTCTGCATGTCGCTCACTTATACGCTCAGTTTGCGGTGCACATTTTATGAGAAAAAGTGAATATACAGCTGTCTCATGCAAAAGCAACTGGTATTGGCCGACTTTCAGTTTTGGGTCTTCTGTAAGCACGCAGACGACACGCAGCAACGAGTCAACAGCCGGCAGCATGGTAGCAGACCGCGCTGCGATGCGATACGTCCGACGTCTGCGCGTATGGGGACCTGTTTTACTGTCGTCTGCAGTTCCCCGTCACTGAAAGTGAGAACGAAATTCTTGCTTTTTTGTTTTCCTGTGTTAGCGCCCGGAAGCAAATGTGGCTATGAGCACCCTCGCAAGGATGCATGATGTGACTGTAAGTGAATACTATTGCAACATATTGGTTCGGGTTACGGAAGAAATAATGAGGAAAATTCAACGTTCGGACTGTGCGGCCTACGACCGCAATCACATCAAGTACCTAGACAACGCTGTGATTGGCCGTTACATGTAAGACATTGAGAAAGTATATTTTTATACTACAACAAAAAAAGTTTAGTGGTCAAAGTGTGGCCTCTTTTTATTGAATGCCTTATCATCTTGCAATGTTAATAGTCGGCAATCACTTACGAATGGCCCCAATTTTCAGCTCGCTTTGCGCTCATTATTTAACAAAAGGGACATTCTTGAAATTACAACATTGTAGCTTCAAATAATAATACTAATACTAATAAGGATGATATTACACATAAGGAGTGACTGCCCACTGTGGCAACATTATATCTTAATCCTAGTTTTTTCTGAGCTATATCAGTCGACACAGGGACTGTCCTGACCTCCTTATCATTTGGCCGTATGTGTCCAGTGTTGCAACCACATATCCATGGTCGCAGTAGGGCGACTGCAGAAAGTCAGCCCGTTAATTGGTTACCCTATATTTGCCTAAGGGTTTCAACCCGTATCCATCATTCACCACGACAAATTGTGTCAATGAGCTCATAGTACATTAAAAGGAATATCACGCCCCCTTCTTTTTCACACCTCTTTCCAAATGTAAGTTGGTCAGCCTTAGAGGTTGGTCAGCAGTAACAGGCACATAATCACAGAATAGAATAGAAATAGAAAGAAAAAAACGACAACGTAGGTCGCACTAGTGCGATCATTCTGTTCATCGGTTCTTTATAATGCTCTTCATGTCCTCTTGTAGTTTATCACTTCATTAATCTCCTTGCGCGTCACAGGTCTTCTATCTTAAACTCACCTGGGCCTCGATCTTGAATTCTCACATAGCATGCGTTATCGTTATGTTTAAAGTTCGCACGCTCCAAACGTCACGGGGCGGCACGTGAGAACCGTTTTAATGGGCCGATATTTAAAATTAACGTTGCGATTGGCCTTCGCACGGGAGCTCGTGGCGAATAACGGGCGGAGTGAAATTGAAGATCGGGCGCCTGATCCCTTCTGTTTACCACTGATTATTTAGCGACATAATCGGACAACCGCATACCGCAAGGCGCGTTCAATTCTACTGCTGGGATTAGTCGCTGAACTTCGGCCTATCACACGTTACAGGGTAGTATCGCTGTTAGTAGGAAAGGTTTAACTCTTAATCACGCGTTGAGTATTTATCACCAGTGCACGAGAGGCTCGCAACAATGGCCATGTATATTTACAAGTCCGGAGCAACGAATCTTGAAAAAGATTGCATCGAGCGGCTTCAAAAAATGACTCAGAAATAAATTGGACGATACGAAGTGCGAAGTCAAATACAAAACAATGGGCTTTGTGTCCACCTCCCAGCTACCTCAAATAAACTTTGTATCACTGCACACCGCTAAAACGTATTCATGACTTGTTTTAACATGATAAGTGCCCTGTGCTGTCAAAAGAAATTAGCAGCCTAGCTGCTGCAGACAAAATTAATTGCCTTAATACTGCATATAGATAGAGAAGTATAAGTTACGATTCTTGTAAGAACCACGAAGGCACACGCTGTACGAAGAAACTGAATTTCTAAAAACTGGTTCATAGGTGTATACATGAAAAGTAAAGCGACAGGTATTTCCTATAGATTGGATCGGTTGACTTATATGGTGAATGACGATCAAGTGGCATAATTCATACAAGTGGTCATGACCTCCGTACTGTAATGCACAAAATAGGCCTAAACATAATTACCGCAAAAATGGGTGTCAAGGTGCGGAAAGGATAGAGAGGCAATGTTTCCGACAGGCAATCAGTCTTTACCACAATATAAGCAAACAACAGCCGCAATTGCGCGAAGTCAACTGTTAGCTGCTAGTATTGAGATAGTCATAAATATAATATTACAGAGGGAATCGTACATCAAAGCGTTGTTGTGCCAACAGAAAGACAATTTCTAACTGTCAACAGGTCCTACATCATGCATGTAGCCTTATACTATCCCAGCGTTGTGCAAGGAGTAGTCGTAATTATGAGAAGTTCATTTATAGAACGATGTAAGGATTTTTTTTCCGTTGGTGGACACTAAGGACACTAAATACATAGTTGCAAACAAAGAAATATTCATAACAGGTCATAAACCATGCAGGTAGTCTCATGTAATCTCAGTAGTAGTCTCAGTAATAGTGCATATAATAGTCGTAGTTATAAAACATGAATATATAGCTGTAAACAAGGAAATAGCCATAACGGGTCATGAACCATGCAGGTAGTCCCCCACTATACCATAGTAGTGCATAGAGTATTAATAGTCGTAAAAAGTCAATTTATAGCTGTAAACAAGGAAGTAGTCATATCGGGTCATAAACCATGCAGGTAGTCCCATACTATGCCATAGTAGTGCATAGAGTAGTCATAGTCACAAAAATCAATTTATAGCTGTAAACAAGGAAATAGTCAAAACAGGTCATAAATCATGCAGGTAGTTGCGTACAATCGCATTGTGGTAAAAAGAGTAATGAAAATATTCAAGGAAGTTAGGATTAAATTTCACTGCGTATGGATTAAAATCGGTAGCACGAGGATTAAATTTAGCAGACGAAGGGTTAAATACCATAGCAAAAGGATTAAATCCCGCGGAATAAAGACTAAAGTGGCGGCATGATGATTAAATTCCACGGTATAAGGATTAAATTCCGTGGTATAAGGTCTAAATAGAACGGGAAACCTTGTAGTTGTGGGACGTACTGCGGAGTCCTGCCGCTGACCACGCTTTGCTTCAGCCTCGGCAGCTCGTAGTGCGGGACCTTCACGGCGTTCCGCTTCGCTGCTGCCTCGGCGGTACGAACTGTTTCATCGTCATGCCAACGCTTATCCCTCTGGTTGCACGACAGGATCTTGTCGATGGGCATGCCTAGCACGAGCCCAATTTGTGCGAACCTCTGACTTTTGCAGTACAAGGCGTTTGCGCTCCCTATCTCTCTCTCTTGGCGCTTGGCCTGATATGCTCACCGGAAGTAATCAAATAAATGTCCTGTCCTTGTGAGGTGTTGCTGCTAGTGTTCTGTGGATGGTGGGTCATAGTCCGTAGGGTGCCAGATGGAGAATCCCACAGGATGAAAGCTCCTGCATTTAGTTTAATTGGAAACACGAGAACGTTACATGTGTGAGAAGGAGTGTAAGAAAGTGAAGAGTGTGAGGCACAATCGCTGCTTTCACAGCTAAACATCACAAGTGATTTCCAGCAAATTGTGGCTATTTTGTTGTTCAAGAACGACACTCAATATCTAACGCGTGAGGAAAAGAGCTCACAACATTCGAAATCCACTTTATTGAACTGAACTCAAACGGTGTCGATTGAACTTGTCGCATCCGTGGTCGAGGCTAGTTTCGAAGGATTGGTGTGTCTTGTCTGCACTCGCCAACATAGCACCGACCATTACTCTGAAACGATGATTAGGCAAGCCTTGTAGCGTCTGATACATTGAGTTGTGGTGCAAGGCAGCATTTGTAAAAGTCCACGCTCCCAAATGTTTGCGCAAAATGGCAAAATGTGAGGTTTTTGGTGAAGCCCGCCTTCGACTAACTATAGGCTTCATGTATTGCGTACACTGCTACGTGCATAACGCTATTACCATGTGAGTAACAGAAATGTTCTCTGGAATTGTTCAATAGGATATAAAATTGATTAAATTACTAAATTGGAAATATATGCAAATATTTGAGCGGTTCTATATGGAAATTGGAATGGGGAATTCCGTGGACCTTGTGCTAAGCTTTCGCGAATGCGACACTCTTCACTACCAGCGAGTGTAAATTATTAACTGCCTACCAAGGTTCGCTGTTGGACAGCCTTGTTATGGGAATATAATCGACATTTGATTGCTGGCATTGGGATTGATTTCCAGATCGCAGGACCATGTCGCTGCTGCTGATGGTCAATTGCAAAGAGCTGAGCCAGCATCTGTCGTCTTCATTGTCTGGCTCAGTCCGTGACAGAATCAGACAATTTCTCCGCACCACGCTGTCGCTTTTCTCTTGGCTTTCGAAAGCATTGCAACAAGTTGAAAAGTCGGAGCTACTCTCCTGCCTAAATGAACTTTGGATTCACTGGCATCAGTACGAGCCTTCGATTCGTTATATCGGAAAGTCTTTTGAAACAACTGAATGAATCCCAAACCTCAAAGGACATCTTGGGACGGAACAATAAACATAAGTATAGAACCATTCCTCTCACGCACACACCCTACGGGAGTTTGAGACAACAGAGCAGACCTACGGAAATGCGTCCAAAAGCAAGTAACTTCGCAATACAACGCGTCTGTATGACAAGTATTAGAAACAGCACAGCCGGACAGCCGTTTGATGAGCCAATTCAACAGTCAGTAACAGTTGAACAGTTGAAAAGTAGTTTCTCTGACGATAGTTTGGTGAAGTGCTTCTACGCACGGAGCCTACAGAAATGTATGCATGAGCAAGTGGCTTTGCTAAATAATGCATACATACGAAATATTATTCGACAGCCAGAGAGCAATAGAGCAATTCCACAGTGAGTTACATGGTTGAAAAGAAGTCGTCTAGAGCAAAATTTGACGAAGCACTTTCAAGAATAATGTGTGTTATGAGAGTATTGAAACCCGACAGCCTTTTGTTATGACAATTCAACAGTGAATTACCCGTTTGCAGACTTGTCAATCCGAGATAAAATTACGGAAGCGCGCCAGCCAGAGGGAACACCCAGATGTTCTCGCACGAGCAGTAAAATTTCCAGGACAAGGCATGGCATGAGTAGTATACAGTGAATACTCGTTAATATGAGCCCCACCCTACCCGTGGATTTTGCTCATAAAGCGAATTGTCATACTAGGGAGAAAGGCACCCAGCAGACAGACTATTGCGCTACGCCGAACAAAAGCCTACGTAATAATGATTATTTATTTCCTAAAGACGTCCGCTACTAATGTCTACTTTTGCGCAATTATCAGTAACCAAGTTTGTGGTATTAGCCGCACCCGTGGTATTATCTCAGCTGATATCACTAAGACTGTTCGCGTCACTTGACACGCGTGATGTAACCAGCGCACTACAAAAGTGCGGGCTGAAGTAAACGCTTGTCTTTTGAGAGCCCGACAGTCAACAAGATTCAGCACGTAATTGATTTGTGGCCTCTTCCATGAAGAACAAGACACAGTTTTCTAGATGGACAATATCACCACAAAATGTGGACTCGATGTTAATGCATTTCTATTGCTCAAAGAAGAACAGTGCAACCTTTAGTGCTTCACTTGCCTCATTCGCAGTAAGGTGTGGAGGCCCACACAGCTCACCGTTAGGCATTCCTTCCGTGACGTTATCACGCGACGTCTGGCCAGACTCTGCATCACTCTCGGAAAGCAGTCAGCAGCACTGTGTGGGTGTATATATGTATATATATGTGGGTGCACTGTGTGGGGGGCTATACTTAATCTCGAAGTCAACGACATCAGGAGTCATCCCAAAAGTTGTTGGTCTACTTTAGCATATCTGGCCTTCTGCCTGACGCGCGTGGTAGTCTCTCCTTGGGGTCAGTCTGAGGGTCAAGTGTCGTTGTCATAATAACCAGAGAATAATGCATGTGCTTAACCCTACTCATGACAAAAATATATGTCCGATAAGTTTATTACCATCCTCACGAGGAGGATTTACACAATAGCGATATGGTTCCCATAATGCGAGCATGTCAGAGTAGCGAGGGTCATACTAACGAGCGTTCACTGTAGTACTAAAAGTTTAGGTGTATCTTGATACAATAACTCAACAGTGAATAAGAATTTTGCAAAGTAGCCACTTATATAATAAAATTATTGGAAAAGCGCCTGCCAGAGGGAACTCGCAGACGCGTGGGTATATGCGAAAAGCTTTGGCAGAGAGGATGACTGAATACTTTTCCGACGTCACTTACAATGAGTATCATCACCCCAATTAAACATCAACACGATGGTCACTACCTTGTGTCATGTATGTAAAACTACATTTCCGAGGCTAGTGTTGCCGAAAGGATGAGGCTGCGATGAGAGCCACTAAATAAGCTTCGCTTCCGAATGGACCATTTCCGACAATGCGTATACGCATGCCCAGCCCTTGAGTCCGCCATTTTTGAGCGGAAGACATCGCCATGAACCCACCTGCGGGCGACTGTCATGTTCATTGTGGGGAGATAATCGGTTTCAAGGTTACGCGGACGTTTGAGGTCTGGTAATGAGTACAATGCGCTTTCACTCTTTCCGCATTCTTCTTCCAATCTTCTCTTGCTACTTTCCCAAGCAACGTACGTGCCAGTTCGTAAAGCGTCACCATTATTGGGGGGAAAGACACGACGTTCGACATTCCGCCGCCAGGGGCGACACGAATATGGAAAAGGTCCATTGCGCCACTGCGTTCTATTGGCGAACAGAAGCGCCATCTTGTTCCTGCGTCACCCTTGCGTAACGACGCCATCTATCGAGCGCACTCTGGAACATTGCTCCCTGTTGCAGGCAGCTCATACTTTGACAGCCTTGAGCTCATCTTCACATTTCTGGGACACTATAGTTGGCAATACATGGATTATTGCACAACCACACACGCTTCTCTTTCCCATGGTGAGCTTTATGTTAGCTGTCTTTGAATCTCAACTAGGTATTTCGCTGGTCTGCTACGAAAACAAGATGGCGCCCCTCTCGCTCTTGAACCTTATTGCCGCCATCCTGAATCCAAGTTTATTTATTGACTGTAGCTGTGATTGGCCGACGCAAAATTGGTTGGGCTCTTCAAGGTCATGCAAATTGGAATCACTCTATACCAGGAGAGTATCGTAAATAGCGCGCCTCTTACGGCGCCATTTGTCACCTATCACGGACAGTAATTCCTGCAGCCACAAAGACCAATGGGTTGCGTTTCCGGCGCGGAAAAGTCCCGCGGTAGTCTTCTAGGTAAATTGACTCTGATGTGAATTAGCAAGTAGTCCTTATTTAGCCGTGCATATACACGCGGAGAAGAACTAGAAAAGTTAACCAAACATTACCTTGTCGTTGCAAGGCATTCCGTCAAGTATCGCGTACTCCTCTACTGGTCCAGTTGCGCGTGTGGTCTGACATCCAAGCACACATCTGTACTCGTTTCCCTGAAGATATATTGCAAAAATAGGTACGACGCTTACGTTTTGACCAAGGCCACCTATGACAAGCGCAGTTCGACCACTGAAATCTGAAAGCGACATTCTACGGGGTATTTTACCTAGGGATTAAAAACTTCTATGGCGAAGTCGTTCGAAGACGATGTGGTGAATCACGTTTACCGTCAGTGAACTCTTTTGCCACGCCTTGTGACTGCTCAGTTCGTTCTGTTTTCTGCCGCATGACATTGGGTTTTCAGAACTAGCCTTGCAGGATCCCCAAGTTCACGAAATGTTTTTGTCAGAAACGAAAAGGGTATGTCTGATTTACCCCATTCCATTACCAAAGGTATTAGCTACTACGGGGTACTGTGTTAATTATGCCGCTTCATATTTTAGAATAAATCCGTTCAGTAAAACTTTCAAAATACATTGTTTTACAAACCACGTAAAATTCCCCGATAAGGAATCAGAGGGTAAAAAATTCCCGGCCAAAAAACAATCGAATCCGCCATGAAAAATATATGGTTGCGAGATATGCCGCAAAAAATGTTTGAAGATACAGCGTTAATAATAAATTGTTTCATAATGTATCCTGTAGTGCGATACGACAGTGAAGTAATACATGTGTATTTCTATGCAGAGGATAGCAGTGTAATGTAGACTGCATTAGTGTCTTTGCCCTTGTCAGCACTCACCTAGTTGACTGTCGTGGCGTGGCTATGTTTTTTTTCTCTGTGTGTGTGCGTGGTTGCTACATTTTATTTTCTAGTGTAGAAAGGTTACGCATTACACGCATGTCTCGCATTGTTTCGCTTAACAAAGAATCGATATTGGAAGTGTCTTATTGTTAAGCGGTCGTTCGTTCGTGAATGTGTCCTGAGTACCGGCCTCGGTGACTCAGTCGCTAGCATGTTCGCCTTCTGATCCCGAGATCGCGGGTTCGAACCTGGCTGAGGACGCCAGCAACTTGGTGGCAGGGCACAAGTTGCTCAAACATGCCGTCTTCCGCGAAGGACGTTATACAGGGTGCCGTGTGGTGAGCTCTCATCTCACGTTAAAGAACACTCAGGTGGGCAAAAGCAATTTACAGATCGACCGCTGTGGAGTCGCTCATAATCTCAGTTATCTCGCGACGTAACCCCGCTTATTATTATTTTGCGCTGAGTTCATTTTAGACTGACGTTCAAGTGGAACACGGTTGTTTTCGCGTACGAAGTATCAAAGTACGAGGTATACTCATGCTCATAGGAGCCAAAATGAAATTCGCCCACTGCAAGACTATTTCTCGAAGGTGATTGTCCATCCATTGTCCAGGATTTCTTAGCGTTTTTATTTACACTGTGGGCATTTCAGCGATTATTTGATTATTGTTGTGCATTTATTTTGTGTGTATATTATGAGAGATTTATTGCTGACAGTTGCTACTTACGCGTTTATTTTTTAAAGGTTAATTTGAAAGGTTGCAAAAGGGCCCCTCGACTACATGGACATAGCTGGAAAAATGTGAACTACTGCTTGTCGGCTGCCATGATTCCTCCGTTAAGCTAATTCAAGCACCGTCAAGAGGAGGACATGGAAATGCTCCTTCAGTCTGCTTTTAGTCGCTTATGCTGATAACGGCTGCAAGGCGACAGGCAGTTACCTGAAACAACTGTGAGGAGGAGACTAGGAAGACGCAGGAAGAACGCAGCTTTCTTCCGTCGTTCTTCCATGAACTTGATGGACTGATCTGAGGGCGGCGGACAATTTGCGTGTCTCGAAAGGTCGGCTTTCGCAATTCAAGCTATTTGGACTGTAGCGAGAAATGTATTTTGAAATGGAAACTGGTTAACCCGACACCGAGTTTCGGTTTCTGGAAAAACATCTTTACGCTCACTTTGAAATTTCAGAGTTCAGGATTTCATTGGTAAGAAAGCTGAAAATGTGGCTGGAGCTTCATGTATAGGCATGATCGAATAAATGCGAGAAGCTTTTTTAATGTACGGCTCTGGGTTGATGCAGCTTAGCGCATGGACAACGCCGACGACAAACTTTAATTCCTGCGAGCGCACGGAGGATTCTAGCAAGGTTTAATAATCCCCCTCACTGTTGGACTGATCTCCATATACATGGCATAGAAACATGTTCCACATACGCTGGCATAGAGCTTGTAGTGAATTCTTTTGCACTGGTTGTCACGGCTCAAATCTTTTCCTGGGTAATGAACGTCGCTGCCAATATCAATCTTCTTGCCACTCGCTTTGGTACACGCGTAGCTTCTGCAAGAAAAGAACGAAAACGGTCGTAATTAACGAAGTTAATTACATAGCACAGCCACGTTCTATTGTACAGGGTATCCACCCTAACAGTGGGCAGAGTTCATTAAAAATCTTAAAATCCCTTCTAATAGATGTGTATTACACCCCCCCACCCCCCCGCCCCGGTTATGACTCTGAATCCCTCGAGAGATATTTCCTTCTTCTGTGTCAGAAACTTGTCCATGTTACGTTACAAAACTTTTATCTTAGGTGGCTTTCCCACTCCTTGCATTGACTTCAGTTATGACAGGGCAAGAAGTGGCTATTGTTCATCTCGCCTCGGTCGTCAGCTCCTTGATTTAGTTCGCTTTCATTTGCTTTTTTTTTCAGCCTAATAACGTGCCTAAAGGGGTTGAGAAACCACACGGATAAAACTTTGTCTCTGGCAGAGCCTGTACGCCTTACTCCACGCACTTCGTACGCAATGTCCCACCTTCCACCTACTATTAGTTTTTATGCTACAGAGTTTTAAAAATCTCAAACTTTTTAGGCCCCCACCGACCGTGGCGCCAAACGGTGCCGGGCAGCTCCATGAAGTCGGCGGGCATGTCGGCCATGATGACGCCTTGTCCAATTGCCCTTCCGCTCGTTTCACTTCGCCGCGTCCCTGTTTACTGGCATCGTCATGAGGACGGGAACTCCGCAGTTCCGTGGCGCGCTGCGTACTACGTCATACCAAGATCGGGAGAGGAGGAGGCGAGCCAAGTGTGAAAGGATTTCCTCATATTCAAAGCGCCATAACTCCGTGGCGCGGGAGCGCAGCGTGAAAGGGCTTCGACGGAGATGTTTGGCACCCATAAATCTACATTTCAAACATGATTTTGTGTAATATTTGGATTTGGATTCACAACCCCTGTAACAGGGATGGCCATACCCCTGACTTATCCCAAGCACCACGTCAATATTGGTCTTCTATTAGACCCATATTGGGTGCCAAGATTACCAATATTGGTTCAATATGGGCTGTCCATATCAGCAAGCCCATTTTGCCCATATTGCGCCAATATTTACTTCATAACGTCAACGGAGAGTCCGTGTAATACTAAGTCATTATCCGGTTAATATCGACCACTGATATTGCGTCTCTTCTCTTTGCTTTTTCATTTATGCAGATATTATTGATCCACGTTGTATACGCTCCGTGCGCTGACCAGAGGGCACGGCGAAAATTTGGCACACACGCCACTTGCGGAGAAAATCGGTATGATTGAACTGAGAGCTGGCTGCTGTCGTGTGCTGCGCAATGGCGAACGCTGCAGCCAGCATCAAACTCAGATGCAGCTTCCGACCTCCTAAAGCAGTTTCTTTTCGTTTTATGTACAACTGTATAACTGTTGACCAAGGAAGGCTTTATGAGTCCTGACATGTTTCTGAAGTGGAAGATGTCTTTGAACACCCTGGAGGGGACAGTGCGGTGATAGCAACATGGCTTTTCTTAACTAGTCTTCTCGTTTCCGCTTGATGCATTTCTCGGGCGTAGGTTTTGTGGTTTTCGACATTTTCCGAAAAATGCGCAAGAACGTCCCCCGAAAGATTTTTTTTTTTTTGAAATTCGGCAGATTTCGAAAAAGTGGACCGCTATGCCAGATGTGAGTATGATCATGTACACTTGCATCTATTACAAGAAAATATTTTGCTTGCTTTCTTGCTTGCCTGTTTTCTACTGACGATAGACGGCATTGTTCATTTTGCTAGTTCTAGTTGGTGCTAGACGGTTGGCTAGTTGGTACTGCATAAAATAGGCATTGCTTCGCGTGCAATTAAATAGACGCCCGCATTCGGATGTGGAGGAGGCTATACACGGACATCCCGTCCGTTCCGACGGAACGCAGCCCCTGAAAGAAGTCGATCTTTACTAAACCACATAAATGACGGTAAACACACCCGGAGTTAGCTTGAAAGTAAATACCGAACACCACAAACCCTACAGGCTCTTTCACACATGCGTTTCAAAAAGCTGCGCCGCCTCAGCGTTCGCGCGCCGCCGAGAGGGGCCTGTCACATATAGCCGAGCCGCCACCCTGAAAACGCGCTTCGTTTGTTGTTGCTACTTCAAGATCGTACCGACACTTTCAGCTCTCTTCCTCAAAATTTACATTGTGAAGCACGCTATCCATTTTATAATTATCGTGAAGCATTTCTGCTGGAATCATCAATCGTTGGAACGACAGACGCGACACAATTGCAGAAAAAGAACGGCAGAAGAAGCGAGACACATGTTTACCTACCGACGACCAACACACGGTCACACACAAGTCGTATTTATTTTGGTCGATTCCGTGGTTTGCGCAAATTCCCAGCTCATCGTTGACAGCTCAGACACCAAACAACTATTGGTGACAAGAAATTGACTCATGCGGTAGCACCAAACACACACACACACACGCACAAATGACAAAAGATCCCAGCGCGGTATCGGGAGGCCAGCCGTTGCCCGCCGGCGCCAGAAGAAAGCCACCTCCACCTCTCCGAACGCTCCGATTGGCTGGATGAAAAGCGTTCGCGTTTCTGCCCTCCGAAGCTGCAGCACGGAGCGGTTCTCGAAAAGTGGCTGGAAACGCTCTGCAGCTCGCGTTTCGCGCGCCGCGAACGCGAAACGCGTTCAAAAAACGCATGTGTGTATCCAACTTACGTGTGATGAAGGGACACTGCGAGTGTAAAGCGTGAGCGGCCGCAAATGTAAACATTGTGCGGAACTGTCTATATTCGTCATTCGGCACGAATATGCGTCTCTCACAGATTTGCCAAAGTGGCGCCTTATTGTTTTCAACGCCAGTTATTTTTTGCTGCGATGAAAACGGTTGCAAGCATCATGCACAGCAGCTGACGTGTGTACAGAAGTTTCACCTGGATGCTTCCTATACAATGTAGTAAAATAAATGACATTCAGGTTGCATAAATGAAGACGTTCACATTTACTGTAAAACAGGACACGGATGTTACATGAGTAGAATATGCAGCATAGCTCATGCTACGTTGGCGCGCAAAATATATTTACGTTGCCTGCGGCCGCGCTTGTACAGCCGGGCAGGGAAACAATCCCTTGCTTCTCCGAGCTTCCAACGACGCGTTAATATGAGCCACACGGATCTGGGGTGCCCGAAACGTACTGGTCATTGCAAAAGTCGCAAAAAAAATCAACAGCAAGTTGCGTACTGTAGAAAAGCGTTAGCGGATTAGCCTTCAGTGTGGTTTCGCACCTCCTCGCCGCTTGGGTGGCTTCGGGCGTCCCCTCGAAGAGTTGCCTGAGAGGTGCCTATGAAACATTTTTTTATTTGTTCTGACGGAATCCAGGTCTCATTAGTGGAACGAGCGACATTTTAACCCGTATGAAACGACCGATTCGAGTGCCGCGCATACGCATCTGTTGTAGGACGCGCGATTCCGCCCAAGCGACCACGCTCTCAGTCGGTCCGACCGATTGGCATTGGAATGACGAAGCAAGATGCCGGCTGTTGAAAGCAAGTGGAAAGTGGATATTTTGAGTTGCAGTAAGTGTTACAGTGGGATCGCCACGCAGGTTGACTGTTTCAAACAATATATATCAGCTACGGGAAGTTGTTCAATGAAACGAGGTAATTGAATTGGGCACCTCACACACTTCAACGTCCAAGGCTGCCGTGCTGCTGGGGCGTTTTTACAACACGAGTACGTACCATTTTCTGCATTTTCAGTCTGTACGGGATGTACGTGGGCAAAACGGGTCCCATATTGGACCCGTATCGCCAATGACCAGCCAATATGGGTCCAATATTGTGTGCTGCTTGGGATGCATCTCCAATTTTACCGTGTCTGTGGAGCGTGCTCTCTCACCTCTTGTCTCTATTGATGACTACCATTCCCCTTCTTTGTCTGTATTTCTGCCACGTATTCGAGCTCATTCCCTGTCTCCTGACCCTCCCTGGCTAGGGCTGAAGAGACTTGGTTACGTTTGGCGCTATCATCACCTTGTTTCTTATGATTTCTCTTCAGTAGTTCGATGTACTGACCCTAATAGTGCATTTTGTTGCTTTACCAAGATTGTTCCAGGTAATATTGTCTACTTTGTCCCGTATTACATCCCCGGTCGTTACAAATAACGTACTTGGTTTTCATTAGAAGCGTGCATGTACTTGAACAAGAAAAAATACTACGGCAGAAAATTAAAAAAAGCACGAACACACGTGACACTATGATGATGATGATGATGATTGAAAGAAAAAATGGGGCATACTATGATGCGTTTGTTGCTTTTCCGGTTACTTTTTAAGAAGGCTGTTGTAAGGGACAGAAAACAGCAATATAGAAGCTGACTTATGTGATAATCCTGGGAAATTTTGCACAAACAAGATAAGTGTGGTCGCGCTGCAATGCCAAATGCTTGATGACAAAGTGGTGCAGTCAGATTCCCTAACTCAGAAGAGAAGAGTACCGCTAGCACACGCGCCGCCACACTTTTGACAGCCAGGCTGCGTCCAAGCACCGCTATGATGACTCCCATCGGCGTGTAACCTAGAGTGCATGGAGGAACGCAGCCTTCAACTATTGGACTTTTTCCCCTTTTTTTTCTTTGTCACCAATTAAGGGCCGTACGTGCTTTCCATTTATGTTTGCGCGTATGCCAACGCTCATGCCGACCTTCGGAGCGTAACTCCTGTCTGTGTAAATTGATACTTGAACTTTGATTCGTAATAAACCTTATGAACCAGAACTTGACTATCTGAAATGTAATATGAATCCAGGAAGGAACGAAGCTCCGCTGTCCGCCCTCGCTGCGCTCGTCACGAACCGGCCGCGGCAGGTGTGCGCGGAAACGCGGAAATGAAGTCCAGACTTCTCTGAAGTGATTTTCGTTTTCACTGCACTATGTGCGCTGAAAATTGCGAGGATGTGCAGTGCTTGAAATGGTCATTCTTGAATATTACTTTTTAAAAAACAACTATCAGATGTTTTCATGCTATTTCGTATCCCAATGGACTTCCTAACGACTAGGCGTCAACATATGTTGGTACGAAAAAAAATTGACAGGACGACAGGACCACTCTGCCTAATGTGAAGGTGTAGAGAGGCAAAGACAGATTTTCATCTGATGGAGAAATTGATTTGTTTTCCAATTCCAATAATTATATTCAAATCGTGCAGGTCATGTTATGCACGCATTAAAAACCTCCTTGCGCGTCTCCTTAGTAATGAACGCACTGCACTAAGGCTCCTGCTGTGGGCGTATGTGACAACCCTATAGTGGAGATATAGCGAAATGCCAGAGTTAAGATAACAGAGTAGAGTGCCCTAGAATAAGTGCATTTTCAACTATGCTCATCAGATCAATACAATTCAACAATTCAAATGAAGAATTCAAATGAAGTTGCTGGCGGTGATAGCAATGCAAGTCTTATGGTTTCATTCAAGGCAATCATTGAATGACAGAACCTTTTTTCTTCAAAAGCGTTGCAGCTTTCGATTACTGATTCAGTCATGCAGTTTTCCGAAGTAATTACCACAGTGACCGAAATAGAACGGATACAGATAAGGGCAACCGGTTTTTTTTTTTATGACGAACATTTCCGTTGCGGTTCTGCGTCCCTAGAGCTGTGTATACGATTAAAAAGGAGTGTGCATTTACACGCTGAGTTTCATAGTCTATTTTGATCACCAATGATGAAGTATGCACCCGAAGGTCTGGCATCAGTTGCTGCGCAGTAGGAGCTTATATACATTATAAACGAATGTATGCAAACAAGTTAACCGTTCACCTCAGATAAAAACTGCCACAAATCAGAAGGATGAAGAGGACCGTACAAATTGCACGTGATCCAGCGTGGGCACCAAATTAGCAATGTCCGAGCTCTGGTCCATGTTGCCACGGAATGAGTACCAGAATTCGCGAATAGATACATCTAAAGCCACTCTGCTCCCTCTGTTTTTCCACATTTTCCGACACATGAAGTCTCGCGCGGGACCATTTTTCCCTACACTCAGTAGCATGACAGCGTGTCAAGGGGAAGCGGTTGTGATAAATCTGAAAAAGAAAGAAGCTGCTTGATTTAGAGAAATGATCAGTTGTATATTGTTGTATATCAGTTGTAATTCTTACCCAACAGGGTATGAAGCCAACGGAGATAGTCGAATGCACGGTGGCAGTTTACGGAGGGTCTTCTCCTTTATATTACAAAGTGAAATTTCGGATAAATCAGTTGAAGTGGGGAAGAGTGTCGATCACAGAAGACGCGTACACTGGATGTACTGCGGGAGGCACTCCTAAAAAATGTGCCGGAAATTGTAACGCTGGATTTTTGCAGATCGGCGAATGCAGGTGTCCCGAATAGCGAAGGAGCCAGACATTATCGCAGGGTCAGTCTTGGCATCAAGCATGAAAAATGGGACATGTCTCAGGTAGCAAGGCGGGTACCGAGTACGGGTATGCGGGCATAAGAGATGATATAGGGGATAGAAAAGAAAAGGTATGGGCGTACTTTATTGGTAAAGTGCTTCTACGGTGACTTGCGATTTCTTGATACCGAACGGGCGAATGGTGTGGAGCTTGTATATGAGATAAGACTCCTTATCACGTCTGTCACGTATGGATCTGAACACGGTTTCTAGAATATATAGTTTAATGGTGTCAAATTTGTGACCAGGAACGTTAAAGTGTTCGGCGACTGTTTCGGGGAGTTTGTTGGAGGTGTCGGTTCTGTGTCCGGTAAGGCGGTTCTTCATTTGTTGGCAGGTTTCACCAATGTATTGCATAGAGCAGTAGCCGCATTCAATGCAGTATATGACATTGGAGCTTGTACATGTGAATGTGTGGTTAATGGAGTGGGTGTAATTGGTGCTTTTGATGGAGTTAGCGTGTTGAACGTGCTTGCATGTTTAGCAGCGCAGGAGGTTGCAGGGGCGTGTATCACTGTACTGAATGTTCGCTTTGTTGATTTTTGCGTTGACCAACGAGTCTGCTAGGGACTGGGGACTAGGGACTAGGGAGCTGACCAAGGGAGTCTGGGTACTCCCTTTGAGCAAGTGTACAGTAGAGTTCGTCAATCTTCTTCTCAGCTTAATCTGTGTCGTTTGAACAAATTCTGCAGTCCTACATTCTGGCCATTACGAATTCCAACCTTATAGTGGCGCGGGTGGTGACTCTTAAAGTAAAGATATTTCTCAGTTGGCTTTTGTGCAGGGTTGTGATGAGGTTGCCGTTGTCTAGTGATATTATGGTGTCGAGAAAGTTGATTGAGTGAGTTGAGTGTTGTGATGTGAACTTTATAGTGTTATGTGCGCTGTTCAGTAGGTCTGCGAACTTTTGAAATTAATGGTCCTTGTGTTCCCATATTATAAGTATATCATGGACGTATCGAAGGTATATAGTGGGTTTAAGTGCGAGGGCGCTAAGAACTTTGTTTTCTAGGAACCCCATGAAGATATTTGCGTACGTGGGTGCAACAGGTATGCCCATACTCGTACCACGTACTTGTAGGTGGTATTCGCCATTGAACTCGAAGTAGTTCAATTCAAGGACGAAGCCCATTAGAGCGAGGATGGTTTCCGTGTCTTATCTGGTGTTAGTTCTAGGAAGGGTATTGCAGAGGGCTGTGATTCAGTCGTTGTGTGGGATGTCAGTATATAGAGTGATGCCACTTCTAGCGTAGCGAGTATTATGTCCCTACCAAATGTACGCGTGTTGTTTATATCTCTGATTATCCTGAGGAGGTGTGGTCTGTCTTGTACATGGGATGGCAGTGTGGTCGAAATATGATTTAAATAGTGGTCCAGGAATTTCGAGAGTCTTTCTCTTGGAGTATTGCTATCAGAAACAATAGGCCTGCGGGGATGTCAACCGTATAGAGCCTTATTTCGTATTTTGTATTGATTTATTTCGCATTTATTTTCGTATCGTTTTGATTTCGTCTTTCTATAGTGCTTTATTTCGTATAATCATTTGAGCATGCCACACTCTACAGGTGCCTTCCTCAGAGGTAAGGGCAGCTCAACCACTTCAAAGGTTAGGCAAGTTCTGGTTTTGCTACTGAACGGCATTAGCCACCAGTTGGATCTGTTCTACCGCCGTCTACTTTACTCGTCGCTCACCGCAGATTATAGAGAGCAAAAAACCCCGAAATGAGGCCTGACGGCAAGCATTTCGAGTAGTTCGGATCCTATCGATCGTGTTTTCTTAGTAATTTTCCAGCACACACCATGACACTTGTACTTTCACAAATATCCACGAGGCTCCCAACGTAGTAGCCGTGTCCCGTACAAGGAAATGCAACTAAAGTTATTGTTTTATTGCATGGCTCCATATTGTCATGTACTTCAGTGAAAATACCTACGAAGCCGTTTAGTACGTGTCAACTATGCACGACAGAAAGAAAGAATGTCCAGTGCGAACAATAGTTCGCGTGTATCCCCGGCACCCCGCGCCACATAACATCCTCCCCCCGGATGACCATTAGCTGATTTCCATGGGCTAGCATTCTCCGTGCATGCCGATAACGTTGCTCTTTGGACAGTAGGCAAGTCACGACCAGCCATTCAGCGCCGTTTGCAACAAGCCGTACAAAATGTTCATTTCTACCTTACCCCTCTTTGGGTCGGAGCAAAGAAGATCGACCCTTTGTGTTTCTATCGTTTCCTTGGTGTGGTCCTGTACTCGAACCTGCGCTGGGCTCGCCACTTTAGTGTGCAGCGATAGCTCCCTGCCATTCAGCATCTTTCAGGCTTCGGCTGGGGCTGTGGTCAAACTCCCTTCTAGCCGTTCACGCGGCTTTGGCGAGCGCGACTGTACTTCACAGCCTTCCAGTCTTGCACAGGGTTTCTACAACATCGTTAAATACCCTTCGGATCCTGTTCGCCCGAAGCCTTCGTCGCTACCTAGGAGTTCTAAGAATGGCAGAAACACGGCAGGTGGTAGCTGAAGCTGGTGAACTCCCGGTGGAGGTCCTCCGTGAGCGGGAAACGGCTCCACACTTCCTACGTTTGCGTGCGCACATTCCCCGTCACCCACTTCTCAGGAAAATTCGATACCGTCTTGAAAGTGATTTCCATCGCGTAGCGCAGAGGACACGCCAGGCTCGCACTGGCTTCATACCTAACGATGTCACACCACCGAACGCCCCCTAGTCTCTGCCTGTGCAACCCACCTTCGCACGCACTCCGGACCTCCAGGACCGCAGCTAGATCAGGTTCCCCCTCAAGTCATTCGAGCGAATTGTTATGCTCTAGTAGACGCGAAGGTTTCTACCTCTGCTGCTTCATACACCGATGGCGCATCTCGAAATGGCAAGTTCCCGTCGGCATTCGTCATCCCATTCAAAGCCGCAGTCGAACGACGTCGCCTTTCGCATCAAACTTCATCCACAGCTGCAGAACTCTATGCCATACTTTTCTTTCTGCAGCACATTGTTCACTTTACCACACGGAATTGGGTGGAGTAAAGTGAACCCCCGTCATCATCCCGTAATAAAGTTGTTGTTGTTAGTGAAACTATCACAGCTATATCATCCAATTGACTTGCTTGAGTGTAGCTTCCATCTCGGACTTTGAACACCAAGAGAATGTGTGGGAGTCTGGGGAGTCTTCATAGTACGACATTATGTGTTTTCTGGCTTGTTGGCAGTCCGGGATATTTGCGTTTGCACCACTCCTCCTTACATCATAATCAGATCCCAATCTGAAATATAATGAATAGGGAGTTTTAGTAAATCGCTTTCGCTGAAACGAAACGACTGATCCGAGTGTCACGCGTTCGCATTAAGAAATTAAGAGTCAGGGGGAGCGCGTTTTCGTTCGAACGGCCCACTCGCACTGAGTCGTTTCCGTTGTACACAGCGTCTACGACCAATTGACATCGCGAAGCAAACTGACGGTTCTTTGGACTAGCGGTGCTACAGTAGAACTATCCAGGTGTTTGCGGACGGTGATCTCGGAATTCTTAGATGGTGACTACGTACTAAGGATATCATTTCACACGTTTGAGCGCCCAGTTTTGGCGGCAGAACATGTTCCTCACGTGAAAATTTGTTCGGATATGCAAGTCGCATTAAAGGGACGGTCACGTGCATTCCAGTCCATTTCGAAACAATAGTGTCATTTTATTGTCCCTGGACCCTTACCACGGTACAGAAAATACCACACAAAATACTGACGCAGTTTGGCTGTTATTCGACAGAATGCATGACAAGATCAGACGCCGGACTTTGAGAGTTTGCCGGAATTCTCTCTCTGGAGAAAAAACGTCACTCCTTCAGAGCCAATGAAAGCGCGACCTTGAGAAAAGGAATGCCGCGGTCGTGAGGGCTTCATATTCAGTTACGGGGCGTCTGGAAGGCGACTTTCCTCCTCAGAGCATAGCCCCACACTCCTCCTCCTAGGGAGTAACGTCACGCCGCCGGAGCTTCGGCCGCAGCGGAGGCAGCGCCGATCTTTCAAATTCGCTTATTTAACATCTAAGCACTTTTGGGATGCAGAACGTTGCCTGTGTAGATTGTTAGACTGCCGGCTGATTCCCAACATAGTGGCACTGCATAACGGTTGCTTTGAATGCATCGAGGTAAACTAGTACTGCAAACGAGTACAGAAGGGAGAGAGGAAAACACTGTGCTAGTGGTACCGGTTTAGTAGATGGGTTTCCGGATGCGACCGTCCGTTTAAAGCCACGCAAGGTGTCTCATCCCTGCAGTTTCCTGTTCGGTCATCGCAGTGTAAGTGTAACTATGGAGGGAGGCTCGCACACTGGTAATCGACAATCATTTTCAATGCGGAACTGCCTGTGACACCGTCCTGACTCATCAAAGTGAGATCCCGTTTCCGAACTGCCGGCGTCTGCATGACATCACGTTGGATGACAACATGACTCATGTAGTTCGCTCTCAGCTCGAGCCTTCCACGAAGAGAGCCCTAAAGTTCACTGTGACGTGTGATGTTAGCTGCCAGGAAAAATAATACACGACGACTACGACTCGTGTATCGCGAAATTCAGCGTCAGTTGTGTGTTTGGTGAAATGAGGCCGGATGAAATTGTTCTGACAAATTGATTTAAAGTAGCACAAAAGTCATTTTTAACACCCTATTTTCTTCCTATAAAACTGTTAAGTAGTTCAGTAAGACACAACAGAGTCATAATTATCGCAGAAATCGCCGCAAAACGCGACCGTGCGCAATGGTGGTGAAGAGCAGTACCTTGCCTATGATCTGCCTAGAACCTCGCGCTGACGCTATAAGGAGAACGCTCGCTGATTGGTCTAGAGAAATGTTGTCTGCTACTCCGCTGTCTTCTGCTACTCGGCTGTACGGGGTTCTGAAAAGCCTTTCTCCTGGCTTGGTAATGATTCGGCCGCTCCTTCTATCCCAAATTCTCCGGGAGAACTGGCAAAACTGGTTTACGCCGGCAAAGGAACAAGGCGCTGACCCCCACTGAGCGGCGAACCAGAACGCGTTCTCCTTATACCGTCATCGGTAACGTGGCATCATACCTTCTCATCCTCATTATACCTGGAGTGGCGAGTTAAGGGTGAAAGCGCGGAGCCATGTTGATGTGAGTTTGTTTCTGGGAAACAAATTGCACACATCAAAACCTTTCGCGGTATGCGGTAAAATGACGCACACTTTCATCAGACGTCTTAATCTGAATTATTTTTTTTATGGCCCTGTGTACTCCTTTAAGCGTGATAGTACCCCTTGAGCGATGGGGCTGTTCTGGAACACCTCGTCTATGCATGAGCCATATCTAGTTGTGGGTTGGCGGATGTTCGTGCACAACGGGAGGTCCACTTGTTCGGACATATCACTGAGGAAAGTGGTGTTCTTGGCCAGTGAAACGTCCACGTTGAAGTCTCCGACGCCGAGAAGTAAGGCGCGATTACACACACGTTAAAGAAGCGTATGCGTATGCTGGAAATACGTAGTAGACGTGTTCTCGTTGACTTCTCCTCGCAATTTTAATGAGATTCAATGACAAATTAGACTGCGAATTCGTTCAACGTGTGAAAGTGTTCAACGTGTTTCTCATTGACTGAATTCGAAGCTAAGCAAGGAAACTGCCTTCGCAAAACCGGGCTCTGCCGTGTTGTGTGGCGAAGAGCACATCATAAGAACCAATTTACCGAATTCGCTTAATGGTCGTCAATGAGAAACTCTGACTTCCAATTGATTTAATGGGATCCAACATATTCTGTATTACAGACTGCGCCAATAGAAGGAATGAGAAGCCAGTTGGAGGATCCTAATGTGTATTAATGAGAAACTGCTGTCCGGTGGATTCAATGGGATTCAAAATATTGCATGGCCCCCAATACAATAAGTGAGAACGCAGATGCTGAAAGAACTAGCGTAATGGCGTGATGGGAACGGTACATCATCACTCTGAAATTAATTAAGAACATCATTAGGTACATCGCGCCGTTCGTCGGTGTCGAAAATGAACTAAATCGAGGAACCTGTCCATTTCGAACAAGTGTAATTTCAGAATACGCATCGCATCGAAAAATACTGCAAGGCAAAACTGAATGAAATCTGAAATTAAAATTTATTCCAAACAAATCAAATGAGCAGGCCGTCCGCCGATGTTGCCGCTGGCCGAGTTCTAAGAGGGCGCGTTGTAACACGTTTCCGTGCCGCACCACATTGCGGCTCGAGAGCGTTGAAAATAGTTCGCGTTCATTTGAAGTGTTTGTGAACATATTCGCAAAAGTGCGTGTGCTGTGGTAACTTCGTATTACACCTTTTACTTTAAGCCATTGTTTCTGCATTCCGTACAACATTGCAGTAAGTAGACGTAAGTGCGGCGCTTTCGCCACTCGCCAACGAATTAGTCAGTCTGCTGCGAAATGTCGAAGTGTTCGGACGTGCGCCATGCCCCGCAGTGGCTCACGAGCAGTTGGCGTCATTCGGACTTCATTTTGAGGATTTTACCCGTTTCTAAAGTATGTAGTCGATGTGTCAAGCATTCCCTTTTTCTTTCTACGCCGTTTCACACGTTGTTACCCCGGCTAATAGCATTACGACCGCCGATGGGAGGACCGCGAGATGGGCAGTCACACTGTTACCAACTGCGCTGTGTGCAACGGTATGTAATATATTTTGCCGCCCATCCACAGTGACATACTGCTGTTCCAGCCTCTTTTGAAACTGTATGTCTTGCATGTTATGCTCCTACGACACGCCTGGCATAGGGGCGCCGGCATTTGTCAGCAGGTGGTTATAACGGAATGTTACCGAAGTTGGATGCTGTTAAATTTCCCGCAAGGAAGGCTAGCTGGACGAGTCATCGCGAATCACCTACCAAGCAAAGAAGAGCACGATCGCCGTGGCATTCAGTGTTTGAAGAATGTTTTATATATCCCTATGAATTATGATATGAATTATGAATTATTATGATATAGATTCCTATGAATTTACTCATTATCGATTTATGTTGTGTGTGTTGGTGATGGACGGTATGCTTTCAAAACATGTAAGTGCTGAATCAAGTTTCTATTCTGGTAGTCTTCTATGCTCTGCTAGCGAGTTTCAACTGATTGGTGAATATTCACACTTATACAAAACATTTGAAACAACTTTCAGCGTTGTATCTGCCACTACTGTACTATTATATATGTAAGAATACATGTTTTCACGCAGAGACGGCATCTAGCGTAACTTCTCTTTACAGCAAAAGCATGCAGCAGAATCGTATGTTTCGCGCTCAGTTTCACGCTCACGCTCGGCTGCTGAGAAACGGCGTTACGTTGACATGTAAGCAACAAACATCCCAATAAACCATAAAAAGGCCATGGACGTCCTCATCTGGTCCAGACGTCCTCGTCCAATTCAAACATCATTAGGACATCCATAGGTAGTGTCACAAAGGCTGTCAATTGTATTACATCCTGAGGATTATATTTTGACATTCTGCTCTGGACGTAATGTGGGGTGACTGTTACTTCAGTGGAATTAGATATGATACCAGGCACGTGCCCGATACAATATTTTTCAGTTTAAATTGACAAAAATTATTATGTACAGTTTCCTATTTTTGCTTCTTGGGCCGCGATGGCTGCATTGACTGTATGCCAACACGAACTCCCGCGTCCTTGGCTGTTCACCATGCCACCAGCCAGCGCTGTCAGTCGCGCATGCGCAGTTTTGTTCGCATGGCGCTGGTTCGCTTTGCTTTGGCTCTAACGGACATTTCTCATCGCGACGAGTGGAGCGCATGATCTCGAGCAAATTATTGTTCCGCTAAGTCTGCAGCTATTAGAGGGTGTGTACTGTCGTTCCCAGTTTATGCTGTCGTTCTAGCGACCCATCTAAGAAAGAGCCCGTAAGGGGAAATGTTTCTGCAAACCCACAGCAGACCTGTATCTGAAGCCAAAATCGCTCTTCACCATCAGGATTTTCACCAGGTAAGGTGTGTAATCAATATAACTGTGAAATAATATGTTCGGCTATGCCATATGCATTGTCATTGTAGATTTCACTCCATTTGCAGGCAATCTGACCAACGACAGGGATTACACTGAGTGAAGGAAAAACGGGTAGGAACACTTTATTACAATTAAGATGAACGAGGCTTTCGTGCCGAGTCTGCACTTCTTCAGGTTAAAGAGTAGCCGTACAACCGGACGTATATATACCAGTAGAAAGGGAGGGAGAAAGGGAAATAGACAAGCAAAAACACAATCGAAGACACTTATCTAGCTGAGGGAGTTGAAAAAACAATAAGTAAAATAAACAAAAAGCGAAGCAGACCGGACAAGACCAAAAAATACAGCCCAGGGTCCTGTGTCACAGACACATAACAGGGGATAGTTCACAGCGCGGACAGCGGAAAAACGCAAGGCGACCCTTCCGATGCTCCCTGTAACAAGGGGTTTCGGGGAAGGCTCAAGGTCGCTCCGCGGTCCCCAGCCGGCCGCGCTGCCACCCCCACCCCCCCGGCCCGCGAATACATCCACCCCCAACATCCACACTTCTTCGATAACGGAAGGACGACCCACTTGAAGCATAATTAAAACTTGAACAACTGTAACGGGCCAGCGTATATGTTTAACCCGTGTGGCTGAAGGGAGCAAAATTTAGAGATGTAGTAGGATTCGCGATTTTTTCGTTTTATGTCATTTGTATGTCCGGATTCAAGGAGAACAATTGATAGATGAGTATTAAAGTCATGTCCCGATATATTAAAGTGTACAGAGACAGAGACAGGGGTGGGGCGATTATTAATTATGTCAGATTTGTGGCCATAAAATCTTTCTCGCATGGAATTTGATGTTTCACCAATATATTGGACGTTGCATTTTTTGCACATAATCAGATAGCATAAATTAAATGAATTGCAATGTAAAGAGTGTCGTATCTTGAATATAAAGGAATTAGCGTTACTAGAGATAGACGTACATGGATTTATGAAATGACATGTTTAACAGCGTGTTTAATTGCAAGGAGAGCAACCGGGTTGCTGTCCTTGCAATTAAACACGCTGTTAAACATGTCATTTCATAAATTCATGAATGAAATCAATGAAAAATTGGGTTGCTGTCTCACTAAGCGGGAGGAGGTGAGGATGTTGCGAATACTGCGAGATCTGCGGAAAGTTACAACTGGAGCAGTTGGGAAAATAGCTTTAAGTTTTTCATCGCTGTGCAGTATGTTCAGATGACGTTCAAAAATGGATCTAGCGTTGTTCAATGTTTTGTTCTAGACGGTGACGAAAGCGATATCATCGCGCTGTTTAATAGGCTGGTGGGAGAGCAATGTATCTCTCTGCAAAAAACTACATTTTAATAGGGCGTTCTCTATCAGTTTCGGCGAATAATTGCGTTTCTGAAAGTCAACTGACATTTCTCTAGCGCGTTCAAGAAAATCGTTTTCGTTAGAGCATATGCGCTTAAGGCGTGTAAATTGGCCGTACGGTATATTCCTTTTTTGGAAATTTGGGTGGTGGCTTTGGAAGTGTAGGTATTGACGTTTATCAGTTGGCTTCTTGTAGAGGTCGGTAATAAGTTTGCCAGATTGTATAGATATATTAACACCGAGGAAATTTACCGAGGTGTTAGAATGGTTACAAGAGAATTTGATTGTATCATGAACAGAGTTAAACTGTTCAACAAACGAGCGCAGTGAATCTTCATCGCTAGACCAAATAACAAAAATATCATCGGTGTATCTAAGAAAAACTAAAGGTTTCGTCGGGAAAGAGTCCAGTGCTTTCTGTTCGAATTGCCCCATAAAAATATTTGCATAATTCGGGGATACACGTGATCCCATAGCTGCACCTTGCACTTGGACAAAATGGTTGTCATTAAAAGTAAAGTTATTATATTGGAGAACGAGTTGAAGAATGTAAATAATGGCGGAAGTTTGGAGGATCTCAGAAGGGAAGGAAGAGAGGTAAGATTCCACGGCGCTAAGACCTTCGTCATGTGGTATATTGGTGTATAGTGATGCAACGTCCATGGTAACGAGAGTCATGTTACTAAAGCCCATAAACTGGTCGTTTAACGAGTTAATTTTGACTAGGAAATCATTGGTGTCCTTGGCGTATGATGGACGAAGCAACGGAATGTGTTTTGTGCAGTGGTCAACAAGAAGGGATATGTTTTCAGTCGGTGTGTTGATGCCTGAAATTATCGGTCGGCCAGGGTTGTTCTCTTTATGTACTTTGATGAGGAGGTAGAAGGAACCAGGTGTGCAGTTCTTTGGTTTGATGAAGTCTGCAATGTTGCGTGGGATCAGGTTTTTGTCAAGGAGCTCGGTAATACTTTTGTTGATAATTTTACAAAACGATGCCGTAGGGTCTTGGTCAAGGGGTATGTAGAACGAAGGGTTAACCAGGTGCTTGTTGGCCTCACTAATGTAGTCTGAGGTATTCATAACAACGAAGCCGCCGCCTTTGTCAGCGGGCCTAATAATGATATCATTCCGAGATTTAAGATTTTTCAATACAATTATTTCTGATTTTGACAAATTGCAAATAACTTATATTGTTATTTGAAGACGTTAGTGTGCGTTTCATGTCATTAAAGACTGCTTTGATGTAATTATCAATTTGATGGCTAGTTTTGGAAGGGTCCGGGGTCCAAATGAAAGGTTTTTTGAAAAGAGGTAGACCTATCTGTTCGTTACCGTGAAAGAATGTTCGTAGGTGCATTCTTCTGCCTAAATTTTGTAGATCGTTAAGAATATCAAACTCGTCAATTGGTGGCGGGGTAGGGACGAAGCTTAATCCTTTAGAGAGTACATTGATTTCCGTTTGGTCTAAGGTGGAACTAGACAGATTGAACACAACATCCTTAGCGTTGGCAATAGGAGCGGATGGAGATTCAGACAAGACACTGGATATGTTAATATTGCTGATATTTGTTAGATTAATGTGGTCACGTTGGGCTTTTTATGCTTAACATGTTGTAATTCAGACAATTTGTGAGATGCGAACAATTCAAGTGCTTCAATCTCGCTGGCTGTTAGGGAATGAGCAAGTTGTCGAAGCTGGTTGTCAATATCATTAATTTTTAGGGAGCTCTCTGATCGCAGAATTCTGATTAGGTCTATAGACGCACGTGTCAAAGTATCACACCATGTTCTGGAGCTACGAGGGGAATGGAAATCAAAAGTAGCGAACAGTTGAAGCCTTTGGCCCCTGGGAACAACTTTTTGTGCAATGCAATCAGAGTAGAAATGGAAATGTGACATAAACCTAGCCTTTTTATCAAACAACTTACGGGCCTTGAGAAACACAGAAGACGGGGTACAGTCCAGTGGTTGTCAGCAAGAGTCTGTCTTACGCTTCTTTTGATGCTTGTGTAGTTTGTTGGTCCTGACGGTCGAGGCATAAGTAACAGGGGCAGCGGAATGGACAGTCCGGTGCGGGGTTGCCGACTTCGGCCTGGAAGTTGAGTCGACCGAAGCTCTGGACGAGGCCACGGAAGAGTCTCGTGGTGCGAAGTTGGTGTATCGTAGAGGGGGGTGATGCTTACGTGAACGACGAGAGGAAACGGCGCTTGCTGACGCCGAGGATACAGGTGGACTAGGATGGGAGGGTGTGTGTGTGACCTGGGTCACATGTGCCGAAGAGGTGGAGGACTGGTCCAATGGTGGGAAATCCTGGGGATTAACGTTAAAAGATGAGTGCTCTTTACGGGGAAAGATGCAGGCGGGAAGTGCAGCCTAATGCAACTTCTGTAGTGGGAAGCGAGGACTTTGGCTCCTTGAAAGTCGAGGTGATGGCCATCCAAAGCGAGGAATTCAAACGGGCACTGCTCAAAACGGTTATGGCGGATAGACCCAATCCGTTCGTTCACGATTGAAAGATACCAGAAGTGTTGGTTAATTAGTCGAATCTTGAGGTTGGTCTCTCCGATGAAAGCTCGTTGGTCCACGGGGACGTACATCGAGGGAAGACAAGGCGGGATACTTGACAAGACCACAAAAACATGTGGGTGGGAAGAATGAATGTGAGACAAGAGCACGTCGAAGCGTTCCAAACACGTGAAGATCGAGGTATCAGCGACATCAATAGATCCCACTTGAAGAAAAATTACATCCACGTCTTCGGGAAGATCCAGACGGTGTGTATGTGTCTTGACACCTACTGCACACGGCTATGTTGTCATCGTGTTTTATGAAAAGATATTTCTTGCAGATTAGGCGTGTATGGCGCAACGTGCACCAGGAAGAAAGACGCAAGCATTGTGTTCAGTGTGGCGGAGACTCATGCACGTCATTACAAGATTCGCAAATGCTTTGAGATAGACAAGTTGGACCGGAAGTGAGAATCTATGTGCTTTTTTTCATTGCTGTTCATTGTCCGATCATTGCGAATTTTGTGCCTTGGTGAGACGAATGCTCAGATGTGTTGATGATGAATGGGGATGCTTTCAGAGGTACTTACTCGTGAGTGGTGAATAAAGTGATTTCTTGCGACTATATCTACTGTTTCGCGTGGGTTTTTGCGGGTTCTCATCTCCCCAGACATGAGCGTCTTACTTCGCAGAACATTTCAGAAAGCATGTAGACAGCGACGGGGACGGGCGGTGCATAGCTTGCCGTTGCTGGCCACACAGCAGCATTTTCAAGACTGCCATAACCAGCGTCAATGCAACTATTGTGCCGCATCAGCATTAAGGCAGCCCTCATGTTAGCATCAGCATCAGCGAGGCTCTAGTGTTAACATGAGCCTGAACAGTTCTGTTAATATTAGTATCAGAGCAGCACCACGTGTTAACATGAGCATCAAGACAGTGTCCCCAATCACATCAAACCTGATACCACTCGTCAATAGGGAACACACCCATAAACGTGTGTTACCACGACAGTGCCTCTGCCACTCTGGTTACATGCTATGTAGTACAATGTGGCTTAACATTGTTCTCTACACAACCTGCATATTTTTTTCTTCATTCTTCTAAAAATGCTTATAAACCCAGCATATGTATAAGCTCCTCGCTGCTGTGGTACTCTTGTAGTTTGCTATCTTACTTTTGATTCATAATAGTCGAGAGTATTTTTATGAAAAGCTGTCTTACTGTACTCAGTCAGTGCAACAATAGACGTTGAAGCTGAACCACATATTTGCACCATGATATTGCTCAAAGTATATACACCTAGCATAACATAAAAAACGTCCCAACGAGGTACCAGATCATGTCTCTGAAAGACATCCCAGTGACATGATATGGATGCTTGTTTTAACATCCATGGGATGTCCACTCTGACCTCATTGGGAGGATTGCGGACGTCCACAGGTAGTCCACATATCCTGGTAAGGATGTCTTGCAGTCATCCCAGGGGCATTTATGATTTACTGGGATTGTTCATTCTTTGTTAGCTGTTGTGTTTTGTCTCCTTCTGGGTTACAGCGGTTAAGAATCAATCACCCGGGATTTGTGTGGCGCGGTTCCCACAAGCGCTGCATACCTGCGCAGTGCTCACGATGTAAAACCAGAACAATTGCCGGTGGTGGTCGTGGTGGTGCTGGTGAAAGGACTCGCCGTTGTCGGCCACACAGAGGTGGGCAACCTCACAACTGACGCCCTGGGGGAATGTGGGGGAACGCGGGGTGCGACGACGTTTGAGTACTTGTAAACTCCTACACCACGTGCCGCCAAAGAACTTACGACTTTCTTTTTCTATATGTACTCACTAGCTTCGAACAGGGCATTCACTGGTGAGGCAGTCACTCTGATGGCGGAACATCGCGCTCCACGCGAGTTCCTGGCACCACCCACTCAAACGTTGCCTATCTGCACACTGCTGAAAACAGTTCAATAGGCCGAAACAGCTGTGAAGTAGTAGTACGGAGACGCAAACTCATAATTCATTTGTTTATTGAAGTAGAGCTTGTTGCATCGACGCATGACCCTCTTCAGGGCACCATTCAGTGATTACTATGAGGTCATGTTCGGAAAGGTTCAGGTTGTGCTGCAGTTCGCAGGCGCTAATGGTCAAGAAGGGCTTTAAGTACGACGACACCGCCTAGGCACACTCCGACTGTTGCAATAATGCGCTGCTTATCTCAAAAAGTCTTCAGCAATACGGCGGCCGTAGTTGTAACGTCAACGAGCGCGGCATCGATATTTTGAAGCCGTCAGGAATTATGAAGAGCACTCTTTTAAATGATCTTTCCATATTGCCTCTATCTAACAGAAGCCAGAAGTGATACCTACAATCTCGCAAGTAATCGGGCGGCCGCAAGTATCCCAAGGAAGGTTCCCGGCTTTTCCGGTCCGATGGCCACGTTGTTCTCTTTACATACTCCACCTCGTGCTGAATAGCCTGTGAGAACATTATACGCACACATTAGTTTGCACAATGTCTATAATCGGTTTCAGAGCGACGCAATATCGAGATATCTTAGACAAGGGTGTAAGCGAAGAACACAAGGCTGATGAGAGCCATGCGCAATGAAAGCATAGCGGCTAGGTATTTGTGAACTTTAGGGAAGCACATGGAAAGAGTACAGTCAAGATATTCGTAGATCTCGTACGTTCGTTGTTGTCGGGAACGACAGTGCTCCACAACGGTTGACATACCCCATATGAGGCGCACGACTGCCTGACTAATACAACGCAGGTGCGGCTAATACGTGGCGAATCCCAGGAACCAGATAGAATTCCGCCGGCAAAAATGGTCAACAAGCGACGAAACCAGTGTAACTGCCGCATAATCTAAAACCACGAGACAAGAGAACACGAGGGGCCAGACACAACACGAAGTCTCCCTAGTGCTCCCTAGTCTCGGGTTTTACATTATGCGTAATCTTCACCAGCTCGCTTGCTTCCTGGCCATTTTTTCAGTGTAACTGCACCGAGGAACAAATGTTTACATCAAGTTTACACATGCTATTTGGTGAAATGTGTTTGCGTTGCCTGTGTTCGCTGCCACTGGAAGTTGAATAACTGGTAACGTCTAGGGGCAACATGAGCCATCTACGTTCAAGGAGCGTCCACTGGATATAAGATTCTGGATATCCACTGGAGTTTTGTGAGCACCCATCCCACGTCTAATTAATATCCGCAGGAGATGCACTTCAACCCTGTTTTGATATCCAGGAGATATCCACACGATTAATTTCGTGGATGTATCCTGGAGGTCAAAATACTGCACGCCTGGTTGCTCCTTCGAAACACCGTGCTACGTGTTCGGGCTCTAGTACAAGTCTGTACACTGTTCTCATTCCACATTTTATTTAAAACCAGGGCCAGAACAACATTAGATATTTCTGAAGTGTAACAATACTGCCCACAAGTATACAACGCTGCACCCCATCAGCCTGTGTATCGCCAACAGTTGGGCGTTCCCGGAGGGAGGCCACTTGGGCATTCTTGCACTACTGGATAGAACATATACTGAAATACAAACTGTTAGGGCACGTTTTTTTTAAGGGTAGCCTGGCGTGACACGTTTGCAACGGTGAGAACGAGAATACGTCGTTCCTGTTATACCGTACATCGGCGTATACAGGGTAGTCCACCAGCCATGATAGAAATTCATAGTAAAAAACGTAGGCCCCGGAGAGACATGCGGTCAAGGAATTTTTTCTGCCAATAACCACCTGCCACCTATGCTCTGCCACCTATTGGTAACATTTTTATTTCATTTCAATTGACGAAAGTTAATTTCTTGAATTGAACTCTGAAATTGCTCTAGGCAACCTGACGTTTTCTTTGCGGAAATGGGTTCCCCGTGGTCATTTTACTCAGTATAGCACGTAATCCTACTCGCAATGCAACGGCAATTGCCGAAATAAATTCGCCGAAAATCTGTGGAAATCGGCTCTTGGCTCCGCCTCTTTTTTGACGGCTGGTTGTTTGAGCGCAAAGCTGCGAAGAAAGGATGTTACATTGACATGACTCGCGAGGGGGGAAAGGGTTACAAGGCTTACCCCCTGAACAAACATGTGCAGTGAATGCGGGAATCAGAGCTATCTTATAAAAAATGAGGTCACTCTCGGCTTGTAATCCGTTCCCCCCTCGTGTGGCGTCAATGTAACCTCCTTTCTTCGCAGCTTTGCGCTCAAACAGCCAGCCGTCAAAAAAGAGACGAAGCCAATGGCTCATTTCCCCGTATTTTCGGCGAATTTATTTTGTACAATCGTGTATGACTAAAAACGCTGCGAAGGTACAGCGTAGGAGCATCCAACCATCCGATTTCTGAGTCGTTCTTCGTCCCTTCTTTCGTGTTCGCCCAAACCGACGGTAGCCACTGTAGAAGCAGCTTTACCTCGTAAGTTGTATTTTTACCCCTTACTCTACATTGCATACACCTTCGAAAGTTGGAGCTGCAATTGGCATCGCTACTGCTTTGTCTCCTGTACCGCATATCCATTTGCCCAAGCAGCACAGCCCGTTTACAAGTGCGCGAGCCGAAGACGAGGGAAGATCCTGTTAAATGGGGCGCGCGTCGCCTCCTAACAACGGTCCTACGTACGTTTTGCAACCACAGGAGGACAAAGGCCTGATCACAGTTCCCGATATCGGATACGAGCTCTTTGTTGACAGAGCCCGTTACCTTGCCCTCCATGCGCTCGTGTTGCGTTTCCTCTTTTGTTTGCGTGTGCTTATAGGATTTGGCTAATAATGAGCACAAGTGATGGGAAGAACGTTAGTTGCGAAAGTTAGTTTAATGGGAAGCACGCGCTCAAACACGATAAATGGTACTAGAGTCACTAGTACCATTTATCGTGTTTGAGCGCGTGCAAGAAACAAATAAGGTAAAAGTGAAACACGTGTTCGTCCCCTGATGTGTCATAACACTGTCCTAAAATTGTCCTCAATGAGGGTCTGGGGTCAATAATAGCATAACGGATAGCCTGCACAATAACACGATGAGAATGATTTGAGGATCAGATTTGACGTTCCTAGGGACGGCACCCCTGTCCGTGCAGATGCTCTTGGATATCCCTGGGATGACAGTCAGATGACAGTGACATGATCCCTCTTTTCCCTGGGTTGTTCCATCCCTGGGATGACAGTGTTCTTTTGTGACTCTAAATGGTACGAAACTACACGCAGTCCCGATAACTTCTGCTTTACTGCTTCCATTCATCTTGGTAAGCTGCCGCATGAAGTCTAGCTGTTCGTTTCTGGTCCTTTCCATAACGGACAATGAAAGCGGCGCTTTAAAAGAAAGTAGAGAGAAATAAACGCAGCTCGAAAGGTACTGCAGATATTCACTTCGTATTTAACCCTTATACCGCGGAATTTAATCTTTATACCGTGGAATTTAATCCTTACGGCGTCATTTTTAATCGTTGTTCCGCTGGATTTAATCCTTACGCAGCCTCTCCTAATTCTTATACAGGGGGATTTAATCCGTCTGTCAAATTTTATTTTCATGCTACCAATTTTAGTCCCTATGGCGTGGTATTTAATCCTAAATTATCGCGTTACCTTTTCATAATTCTTTTCAATACAACGCGACAGCGTGGGACAACCTGTATGATTTGTGACCTGTTTTGATTATTTTCTTGTTTACAACTATGCACTGCCTTTTTCTGACTATCAATATCCTGCTGCACTCTATGTACTAATGCTCTATGAATCAATGCACTTCTATGTGATAGTATGGGACTACCTGCATAATCGATTATCTGATATGATTATTTCTTGGTTTACGACTGTAAACTCACATTTTATAACTATGCCTACTCTATGCAGTACTATGGAATGCTACGGGACTACCTGCATGATTTATGACCTGTTACGACTATTTCCTTGTTTATTGCTATAAATTGACTTTCTATGGGATGACCGCTATGGGATGGTATGGAGCTCCCGGCATAATACCGGCATGATTTCTTACCTGTTTTGACTACCGTATGGACTATCTGCATCGTTTATGGCCAATTTTGACTATTTCCTTCTTTATGGCTATAATTTGAATTTTTATTACTAAGACTACTCTTGCGCTACAATGGGGTAGTATGGGACTACCTGCATCATATATGACACGGCATGAGTATTTCCTTGTTTATGCCTCTCAATGGACTTTTTCTGACACTGCTACTACGTGCACTACTAGGGGAGCAATAGTATGGGACTTGCTGAACCTACCGTGAACTACCTCCAAAGTAACTGCTCTGAAGCTAGAAAATACAAACACAAAAACACAACACAAGCTTCAAGTTGTCTGGGAACAAGAACAATTGAAATATAACATTCACCGTAAAAGCCCCTTCTTTTTCGGGTCTCTTTCCAAATGTAAGTTGGTCAGCAATGACAGACACATCACAGTATCGCATCCTGGTCATCAGGTCTTTATAATGCTCTTCATGCTGCCCTATAATATATCGCTTCATTCATCTCTATGCGCGTCAAAGGCCTTCTATGTTAAAATGACGTGGGCCCTGATCTTGAATTCTCAAATGGAATGCGTTATCCTGAAGGCAGCCTTATACAATCTCATCAGGGTGTAAGGAGTAGTCGTAATTATAAGGGTCCATGTAGCTATAAACCAGGAAATCGTCATAACAGGTCATAAATCAGACAATCTTATATTGTCTTATTAGAGTACGAGACGTACTAGTCGTATTTGTAAAGAGTTCATTTGAAGCTGGGAACATGCAACAGTCATAACATGTCAAAAATCGTGCAGGCAGTCTCATACTATTCCTGGCCGAGTCCAGCCCATCAACGCTCTGCGCTCAAAGCTCTTTTTACCTTTCTGCGCACAATGTGATTTCGATCCTTATTGTAAAGGGGCTCATTATTTCATTCATCACATCATCACCAGCAATGTGGTAGAGTATCGCCTCTTGCGATGAAATTCCCCATTCATCACCTCAAAATACAGTTGTTTTATCTGATTGTAGTGCACAGAGTAGTCACAGTCACAAAAATACAATTCGTAGCAGTAAACCAGGGAATTGTAACAACACGTCATATATTATGAAAGTAGTCTTATACTATCCCTTTGTTTTGCAAAAAATAGTCGTATTCACAAAAATCAATTTGCAGCTACAAACCAGGAAATAGTCATAACAGGTCATAAACCGTCCGGTTATCCTAAATTATACCATGGTAGTTGAAATACTACACATCGTCATAAAAAAGTCCATTTATAGTTGTAAACAAGGAAACAGGCAAAAAATAAGGCAGGTAGTCCCGTACGAACCCATATAGTGCGTAGAGCAGTCATAGTCATAAAATTTCAGTTTATAGCTGTAAACAAGAAATATGGCATAGATCATGCAGGTTGTCCCAGACTGTTGCGTAGTATTGCATTTACCTGTGTTAGTCACAAAAAGTACACTTAGAGCTGCATACGAGGAAGTAATCATAACTGGTCATAAATATTGCAAGTAGTCCAATATCATCTCACAGTAGTGCGTAGAAAAGGCATAATCATAAAAAGTCAATTTTTAGGCCCATACAAGGAAATGGTCATAACTGGCAACAAATCATGCAGGTAGTCCCATACCATCCCATACTAATGCAGAGGGTAGGCACAGTCATAGAAAATTTGTAGTTACAAACCGGGAGATAGTCATAACAGGTCGTAAACCATCCAGTTATCTTAAATTATACCATGGTAGTTCAAACAGTACTCATAGTCACAAAAAGTCCATTTATAGTTGTAAACAAGGAAATGGTCATAACAGGACAAAAATCATGCAGGTAGTCCCATAATAACCCATAGTAGTGCATAGAGCAGTCACAGTCATAAAAAATTCAGTTTATAGCTGTAAACAACAAATAGTCATAACAGGACATTGATCATACAGGTAGTCCCATACTATGATAATAAGTGCAGTCAGCAGTGATAGTAACAAGAAAGTCAAGTCAAGTCAGTGTGGGCTTTAAACGAGGAAATAGTCAAAACAGGTCATCGTTTTTGGAGGCCGAGAATTTTACACAGAACTGCTATTTACGTATGTCAAACAAATGTGAGTCGGGCCATAGGATCGACCGACAAAACAAAAATAGTCGCTCAATATTTGGGGAATCTGAGGAGGTAAACTGAACAGAGTAGTACTTATCGTCCCACTAGCTACCCGCAGGGAGGGGTACAGGGTGTACCTTAATGACTCTTCGTGGACAATCTGCCAGTGTCATGGGAAGTTCTAGAGAAGTTGGAGTTCTGAAGTTCTGGGCACACATTAAAGGACGAGGATAAGATGGCACTAAGGAGACATCCTTTGGGCCGTGCATGTTCTTGGGGTTCAGTCAGACACACTACAACACAAGTGAGGAATCCGGGCAAGTAAACCCATTTTACGAAGAAAATTCTTATGTTATGCCTTGCGAGTACCTGCAGACTCGAGATCTGTTAAACAGCCCTCTCTAATGGCAAAATGGATATAGTTAAGCAGCGAGTACTTTGCGCTCTTATCTTCGAGGACACAGAATCTTCTTCATGCCCCCAGCTCACTGCAGCTAATATCCCATAATAGTTCCAGATAACAACGCGCTCCAGACAACAACGGAACAATAGACAATGGCGTCCAGTGGCATTGCCCACTGCGACGCACACCAGCGCGTGCGCTCCCTCTCACCCAACTCCACGATGTTGAAATTACGTGGTTGCTTCCCAGCGGCACAGGTTCGGTCTTCCTATGCCATAACTTCACCGCAGTGTACGAAACAGTCACGTAATGGCAGATCGCCAAGCAATGGGGAACAGAAAGGCGCGGAACCGTCTTCGGCTCTGCCGTTGCGAGCTTTCCTTGCATACTGGCTCGCGGCGGAGCGTAGCTTGGAACAGGAGGGAATCCTATTTCTGATCGCTCTCCCGTTTCTCCTCTCAAGCTGAGGAAGCAGCTGGGAAAATGTTGTCGATGTCGGCCAGTTCTGAGCAAACAATCCAGTTGCGACCCCGAGCTTTCCACAGAATGCGGTGGTGCTTGCTTGCCGCCATTTGCTATAGGGTAGCCAGACGACAAAATATATGTCATCTGCTGGGATATTCTCTGTGAGAGAAAGTGCTAGAGCTTAGCTCTACATAATTGACGCGCCATTTCACATTATCGCTGAGGTAGAAAATGCAAATTATGTTAAAATACAAGTGATACGGTTCTTGTGTGTTACTCGAATGCAGACACAGTCATGTGGTTTCGTCGCCAGGCGTGATGTGGTCATGTGACCTGGCAGTGGCACGCTACCCTCAACACAGACGAAAAAAATTCCCAAGAATACCCAAGAACCTCAACAATATCCCAAGAAAAGAAGGAGGTAAAGAAAAACACACACAGAATCAACTACATATCAACAATATATATGTATGTGCATTCATTGCAGTACTGCAATATATCTGTTGCAGGAGTGTCAAGTATGTTTCTAGGTTCCAACAACCCAGAGCTGCAGACATTTGTAATAACTGATTTATAATTCTAATAAAGTTGCTAATAACTCTTCCTCTTCTTGCTCGATTCCACTCATTATCTACGCCTACTGACCAGTGAATGGTTGTTCGTGACACCAATAACAGGAGAGAGGATGTTTATTAAGAAAGAGGCATTTTCAAGTACCCTTTCGCTGACTGGCTGCACTGACCGAGGCTGTTATAGATCGTCCCCATTGGCTTAATGGTCCACTTCCACTCACTGATTAGTCATTTCTGAATTTCCAAGCCCACTTATAGCTTGGTAGACCCCCTCACTTATTTGTCCATTCTACTCATTGGTCCGTAATTCCAGGATGCTGGGGTACTCCCCACAATTTCAAGGACAGCTCATAGGCTGGTACTCGACATGTCGTCTAGACCTAGACAAATTCGTGTGAGTGTGCATTGGTACACCACTCCAGGGCTCACCCAATAGTTCACTACTCTGAAGGGACAGCACGTAGACTAGTTTCCAATACCTCATACACTGCCCCCAACCCCTTATTGGCCTATTCTACTGATTGGTTACTCTTCTAGGACGTCTCATAAGTTGGTTCCTAATATGTAGGCTTAGTTAGACGCATTCCTGTAGGTGCTCATTGAGCCACCAGTACAGCATGCTACCAAATATTGTATACTCTGCAATTTCTATAGGGCAGTTCCTGGGCTACTTCTGGCTATGTCATACACCGCCCCAACCATTTATTGACGGATGCACTCAGCGGTCCACAATTCCAGGGCACATATAGACTCTTTTCTTAACTCTGTCCACTTACAGACCTGCCTCCTTCGTGTAACGGACGTACACCTGCTTCTTATACAATTCCGAGCCTGGTATGGAAGGTTACGTCGCCCTCCTCGTGAGGGCATGCCTGAAGTGCAATTTCCCGGCGAAGCAGTGCACCAGATGGTGCACGCCTCTCCCGTCCTGACGGTGCCCCTCACATACGCAAACATATTCGAGATCTGTCGGTCTCCGAAGATGGCGCACTGTCCTTCATTCCACTTGGAGTCTCCAAATTATGATTACACCGTTTATCAAGCACATGATCAAGAAAACCTATGGTCGTGTTACAGAGGCTAATTCTAATGATCTTATACAGTGAAGCTGTTCTTGAAGAGCGATTTGCCCATTAGCACCCGAGAACATTTCTCGTTACGAAAGCTCCGCGGATCCAGTTCTCACCTAGTCTCTACAGTCCAACATGCTCGTGCTCACCGGGAGATTGTCGTATGGATTTTCCGAGAGATCAATCCGGCTTACGATACAGTCTCCCACTATTGTGTGCTACACACCTTATGCTTTTGGGGGGGGGAATCCAATCGACTCTTGACCTGGCTTCAAGACTTCATTACGGACCGAACTGTCGCTGTCCATACACCCCAAGGCCCAAACCCTAAACATCATGTTTATGAAGGAGTCCCCCAAGGCGGAGTTTCAAGCATTCTGCATCTGACACTCTTTAATGGGGTGGGTGATGGATGGCCTAAAATAAAGCATTATTTACAAAGTGGCGCACTCTATGTAGATGACGTTGCCTTTGGGACAGTAGGAAATTGCGACCAGCCATTCAGTGCTGCTTGCAGCTGGCTTTAAATAATGTACACATGTACCTCACGCAACTTGGGATGGGCCTTTCCTTTTACGCAAAGCTCCCATCGCCACACGTCCAGATCTATGCTGTTTGAAAACCTCTACCACGTTCAACGTGGTAACATCAATAAGGCTAGCACCTCTGCAGAGCTGACTTGCTGTGCAGGCATGTGCGCTTCTAGTGAATGTATAGTGTCCCAGTAAGGAATCCGACAATTTCAATAGAGATGACAACAGTCGTCTCTAGAACGTGAACTGCTACATCTATTGGTCTCTCGTTTAGACGCGTTTTTGACTTCCATTAAAACCAACTCGCACATCGGACTTGCACAACATCTGCGAAGGGATATCACAGACACAATCCTCAGATCATTTTGTGTTATCTGAGACAGATGGGGAAAATGTAATTTCTCCATTGCAGGGAAGCGAGGTGCGCCTCCAGACATCGAAGAATGGAACGACAGTCTCCTCTCAGCGGTGCAATACTCGTCCATTCACAAGATGACAGAACTGCTTCTGTTGCACTGTCAGCCTGTTCGTTCGCCACAGCACCAGAAAGGGCTGGCACCCACTGGAGAGACAAACTGTGCCTTGCTTTGCACACCTGATGGTATGCCATTAACTAAGGGTGCGGACGAGCCTTGTGTTCTCAATAGCTCGCAGTACAGATTTTGAGTCGGTAAACAGTGTCCATTCTCACGGGCTAAAATGAACTATGTGCTGCAGAAAAAACAAACTGGAGTTCTGCAGCTATTGATGAGGTTGGATACGACCATGCCTTTGGATGGTATTACAAGGGCTGAGGCAGATATGCCATTTTCTAGAAGCGCTATGTGTGTAAAACTTCGCCGAGCCAGCCAGTCGACCGTTTATAGTTTTTTACTTCTAGAAAACTCCTGATCATCCCACGTGACGCCGGAAGTGGAACGTAGCACCTTTTTGTTCGCACAGTGAGTAATGTTCGTTCTGGTGCTCTGTGGCTCTACTGTGGAAACAGCAAAGTGTCATCTGGGAGCGGGAAACGCCAAATGCTTCAGACACCTATGGGAACGACTACGCTTCTTAATCTCCTGAAGCGTCACCCTGCACTGGACTGCAAATTGCACGCAGCAACCACAGCACAAACAGTGCAAGCATTCTTCAAACAAAAACTGAAGAGATCGCGCATTTCATAGCAAGGGGTCTTCATTCGTTCTTACTAATGGAGGAACTGGGTTTCCTTGAACTGATGCACTGTATGGAATCGAAATGTTCCGTTTCATGAAGAACGACTTTCTCGTGGTCCTGACTTATTCCTGACTTATACAAGCAGCAAATTGAGAGGGTCAAGTACAAGATTCAGGACAATTTGAAAAGCACCTTGTGCTACTCAGTAATGACAGATGGCTGGACTTGGTGTGCAGGTGACAGTTATGCCTCGTTCACATGTCACATTATGGATGGAGACTTTGTGGCCCACAACTGTGCTCTGACCTACAAGCACATGTCTGATAGCTATAACAGCACCAATCTGCACAACTGGCTCCTACAACTGATTGAAGAATGGGGGCTTTCACATGACCTGCAGTATTTATTGTTATAACTCATAACTTCCTGTGGACTTCCTTGTCCATGGACAAGGATACCATGCTTTGCTCACACTCTCTAGTTCAGCATTCAAGATGCAATAAAGCAGACCGATAACTTCAATGAATTCCGTGAGAAGTCACGGTCACTTGTTGGCCACTACAAACGTAGTTACCAAAGTATGTTGATGAACTAGCATACCTGCACAAGAGCTTGAAGTGATTTAGTTCCTGTTTCTGTTGGGTTCTAAATTTAACCCCAAATTGAAATGTGCTACAATCCTTAGCTCATACACAGCTTGCTATGATTTCTCCTGGAGAAAATATTTTATTTTAGTTACTCGTAAATAATTCATATTGAACTAAAAACTATTTGAATTTGATTTGATTTGAACGGTACTCGTTATAATCGATTTCAACTAAAAAAGCTCTATTGGCACTAGTGTACTGTTGTAGCGGTGGAAATTTTCTCTTCTAACAGAACGTAACACTGAGGTTGAAGCACTCGAGGGGGGGGGGGGGGGGCTTGGTACCTGAAGATCCAGTACACTCACGAAAATGGGCAGGTCGAGTAGGCACCAAAGGGGTTTCCAATGGTGTTACGTCCTTAGCTATGAAGACAGTGAGGCTAAGGCGCGTCATTTGTGCCACTCGGTAAAGTGACTTTCCAGGCGGCATCGAATTTCCTAGGGCGTGGATGACGGTGATCTTGCGCAGACAAATGCAGGAAGTGCAGAGGTGTCTCGTGTTCACCTAGAACCTCAATTGGGAGATCCAGAGGGAGGAGTTTAGATCTAGAATAAATATTGAGAACCAGTCTATGAGATGTCTTAGGAATTGTGGAGAGTTGCTAAATGCCCTGGACCAGTGAAAGAGAATCTTGTAATAATGAACAAATGGGTGGGATAAACCAATAAGTGGTTGGCGACAGTTCATGATGAACCAGCCTATCAGTAGGATCAGAAATCTAAAAACAGGTAACCAATAAAAGGAACAGACCAATAAGTGGTTGTGAGTGGTCTTACAAATTTAGAATTGAGTATTCAATGGATGAAAATAGAGCAACAAGTAATAGCGGGTATCCTATGACGACATGAATCAATGCAGACAATTAGCAGGAAGGCGGCCAAAAATGCCTATGATTGGTGTGGAAAGTGACACATATTTATAGATAGACCTTTTAAAGAACTTTTATGGGGCACTGTTACAATTATGAAATTTGAAAGGTGGCAGGAATTTCCATCAATAGAAGATGAGCAGCTTGGGGGGAGGGGGGGTTATCAAGCGAGCCGTGGGACGAAAATAAGTCTTTCTCACCAAATGATGTGTGTTGTACGTCCCTTTAGTTCCCCCGCACAGGGGTTGTATCAATTTTAATGTAATTGAGTGTGAGTTAGCTTAGTTTGCAGTCAGTAGGCTTGGCCAATGAGTGGACTAGACAAATCAACGGGAAGGGGAGGGTCTATGACGTAGGTGGGATGAGCCAATAAGCGGATTTACAATTGACTTGAACTGGATTAGAATCAGCCTGACGTAGATAAGAAGTGGCTTTCACTGGATTAGAAAAAGTGGTCGTTGTGGGAAGTTGATCTATACTACTTATATTGGTGAAGTTAAATGTTGCGTAAAGAGAAATTCTTAACAAATACATAACTTAATGTAGTTTGGAACGTTTTATAGCCTTAGCCATATGTCTCCTAAAACATGGATGTCACATACCTGGCCATCGCTTGTGTTCTTTTCCTACTGTCCTCATTGTGTCGTGCCTATAGAAAATATGGATAACGTTTTGCACTTAAGCGCTTTTTCACATTCACAGAAGCAAAATATAAAGCTATGTCTTCATAGTTTTTACAAACGTGAGTTCCAAAAATGCGTTCTAAACCACACGTTTCGTGTTAAGGATTGTTGAGGCAGATTACATTCTCATCCCAGACAATCCTGGTGGCCTCGCTTGGCAACCCTGGTGGCCTCATTCATTGCTGTTTTTCTTCCCATCAAAACCTTGTTCAGCCGTTATTGATCCTTTCTACACTATTGCACATTTGGTGCCGAAACCCTGGAAACCGGTGCTGATGCAATAATTACCGACGAAGGTTTCGGCTAACTGAACTGCGCTATAGAATGGACAATTTGCAACAGCTGCAAAGGGTACGTGCCACTTCTCGCTCGACGGTTGCGAGCAACATAAAGGACTTCACGGCTCTCTCTATCTCTGCTCTATCTGTATGCCCTATCTCCATCTCTCTTTTCTTACCGTGAAGAAAGAAGGGGCCAAGTTCGTTCTGGGATACTGGATGTGTCAGCATCTGGCTGTTAATTCGAAGGTCTGCGCTGCACACATCAGCTGAGCACGGCGGTGCGGTCGAGGTGCAAGGAAGCTGCACCCGAAGGTTGTCACGTGGTACAATTTTGAAATTTGAGCCCTCACTTTTTTGCGAGCAAGAAAATGTACGTCGAGGGGAGCACCTGTATTAAATGTACAACTTTCCTACCTACACTGTTCCTACCAGAGCGGTAATTCAAAAAATAATTCATTATTCAAATTGAATGAAGCGGTCACTTGCTTTTACACCCCCTCTCATGCCGTTGTCGGTCTTACGTGTGCATCCTCAAAATTATTCCTTTTTTCGGTGTGTAGCAAACACTGATTACAAATTCTGGTGGAGAATCCCATATTCGATTCGGACTTCGCAAAAATTCCACAGCTCTACAACGTATACAAAAGCACGTATGAAATGGTAGACTTCAGGACAGCTTACCCTGTAAGGACGTATACTAATGGAGCACCTCCCGGTGAATATGCAATTGAATTTGAGTTCTTCATACACTTTGTAAATTTATCTAGTGACTCGTCAAGTTTAAGGTACTTCAAGACGACTGGTTTGCCAAGACTCGTGGTGTGGTGATCGTAAAGGGTAAAACACTCGTTTTCCACTTTTGTGTCCTGCAAAAATAAGGCTCAGGTGCAGAATTTTGTTTTCAATATCAACAGAATTTCACCACTGTCGGTTAGAACTGCCTTTGCATTGCATTTTCCAACTGAGATCCACTACAAAAAGAAGCATTAAGCTAAGCGAACCAAATTTCGCCATTAATACGTGATTATTTAATCTTCTCTGTCTAATAAACTGATACTTCAGGTTAGAGAAAGTCGATGGAGTGACAGGTAATCACATCTCCGATATAATCACTTCACAGACATAATCACATAGACCGACAGGTAATGTTGGACACATGATTTGAGCACATGATATCGGCGGTCGTTTTTCCCGTTTGAGTGGCAGAGGTACACATTACAATCAGTAATTTTGACTAGCCGGTGCTGCCAGTCCTCTGTTTAACGCCTGCACAAGTCTAATAAAAAAACGAAATAATATCAAAGCATTTTCCTGCTATCACCTTAGCGTCATTCCAGCTCGAATGTCCCGATGGCGTGACTCAAGCATCGTCCATTTCACTCTAAGAAAAAGATTATACCCGAATCAAGAGTGAAATACACTTTAATTAGGTGTATTCCTCATAAAACACTCTGATAATGGGCATTTAAAAACAAAAAACACTGTTAAGTGGAGAGTATTCTATTGAAAACACCTTTCAGGATGGAGTTGTTTTGCGGCAAATACTCCCTTTCAAATGGCTAGTGTAATACAAGCTCCCGCACCAGCATACCGGGACATACAGTTCGACATTCTTGCGTCTATGGCAAGTGCCACCGTGAACACTGCAGACTTGCAGCCGTGGTTTCATCGTACAACCTAACCCGGAGCGCAATGCGTCACAGGCACGTCGCGTTAGGTACCGTAGGTGTGAATGCCCAGGCTTGAAGATACTTGGGCACCCTCGGTAGCCTATATTGGCGTATGGGATGGATCATATACTGAAATACAATTTGTTGGGGGCCTGTTCGTTAAGTGTAGTAGCCTGGAAAACGTCTCTAACGGTGATGGGATTTCGTCTTTGCAATTAAAACGTACGACTGGAATGAGTCAAGGATACCATCTAAATGCCTGACATCCTTCCCTGTCAAATATGGTGTCTTTAACTTAAGTTATCGTTTTTAATGTGATTAACTTCTGGGTGAAGCTGTGAAATCAGTATAATTTTTCTTCCACTAATTAAAACACCATTTTCAGCACCATATTACCAGTTCAAAGAGGGTGTAAAAAAGCTGTACCGGCCGTAAACACTTCTTTCAACACCTCACTTTACACGCTTAATGATCGACATGGGATAAAATGTGGTGTATGTCGATATTGCACCTTTAGTAATGCTCTTTTTACACCATTTACTACAGTTTGCGGGACAGAAAAGGGTGTTTTTATAAGAATACGCTTGTTTTGAGCGAATAAAGGTGTAAAATGATTTACTGTGTAGACGTGCAGTAGCCGTGCTACCGTTGCGCTAGTATGCGTCTCGTATCTGTACATCTGCAGCCGAGACCTAGACAATTTTAGATCAAACCTCTACGATGAGAGAGAACTTAGCAAGTCAGCTACGACTAAGACATAAATTTGCATCAATGTCCAAGACTAGACCTACCTTTATACCTTAACAGCTTAGTTTAGCTAAAATATCTACAATTCGACATTGTATATGCGTTACTATTGTCATCATTAGGTGTGATTTATCAGGAAATGCTATTGAGGTGAACATCGGCTTTGTTGTGGTGTTTGCAAGATATTGGGGAGTGTTCGATTCATTCCATTGCATGCATGCAAATATTATGACATACATATAAATACAATACACAGAACTCATTGCGCAGTCTTTCCTGTATTATACATAACACCCAAACTAAATAGGCGTGTGTGCATGGAGACGTCGATTACACATAGTAAAACAAATACTGCTGTCATGTAGTCCCTTCCCTCAACCGTAGTTACACGACAGGTACAACTTCACGCAGGGTTCACTTGCACGCAGCTTCGCCATTCTGAGCAGGGAGGGAACACCTAACCGGCGTGTAGCGAAACTAAAACGTGATATTGTTTGGACTATCACACCCATGATACAGCTATATTCGGACTAGTACCATGTTCGTACGCATAACCCAGTTCTTGCATCATTACCCGCCCCCAGCGTTGCCTCCATCCCCTTATCTTGATGGATGTATAAAGTACTGTAGAAGTGGGTTTTTTTCTCGCGAAATTATTTTTCGAGTTTTTCTCGCATTCCTCCAGAATCGCGAATTTAAGTTCCCGCGAATAACTGGGGTGATACTGATACGGACAGCACAGCGTGGCGATGGCAATGATTTAATGGACAGAATGAGAATGCGCGTGACAGGATAACGACGTCACAACCCCCCCCCCCCCCCCCCGAAGTCGTGACCTCCTGGGCACGATGGTCAATGTTGATGAGCGAAGATGTTAGGTCGTGGGGGTGGATGTGGATGTCAGTGGGCGAAAGATGAGGCGACGCTCTGCTGTCCGCAGTAGCCCGGTGCCTCCGGTCCTCTTGCCATGCCTAACTGCCATTGTACGCTGCTGTCCTGGGCGCCTTTTATCCACGGGGCTGATGATAATCTGGTCAGGTCCGTCGTTGTCGTCTGGTCTATCGCGTCGTCGGGGCGGGCTGGGGGGTCGATGGCCATCACAGCAGCGCTGGGGCCAGAGACGCAGCAGCAGTGCAGGAAGGACTCACCGGTTATGTCCTGTAGGTGTCCTTGTAGAGGATGTTTGAGGGGCAGCGAGCCTGCACCTCCACCAAATGATACGGACAGCACAGCGTGGCGATGGCAATGATTTAATGAACAGAATGAGAATGAGCGTGACATGAGTCGTCGTTATCGTCGTCACAATATGAGGGCGAAAATCGTGCGGCGTTGGACGCCGTGCCGCGACTACCTTGACTCTTTCTACTCGAGACAGTGTAGGCAGTTTAAGCATGTCGTAGAAGATTGTTTTATCCCATCAGGCAAAATGTAAAGAAATAAAAATTTATCAAGCTTTTGTTACACCTACAAACGCATTGCACTGTACATATATACTACGAAGCCGCCAACATGCTTTTCCCCGCCTTCTTAAAACCAGCTTGTATGATAGTACGACATCTCAACGGAACAGTTCAGTGCCCTGAGTGATAATGAATGAGAACTGTTAAAATGAACTGGTTCCCTGCACACGGCTAGTACTATGGCCTCCTGCAGAGTCCCTAAAGGGCATTGTACAGGGCATTTACTCCCATGTCTGTGAGCAGAAGAAAGGCATTGACCGAGAACGCCGCCATCCCCGTGAACAACGGATGTCTCTGTACGTGCCGAAATATGCCCGAGTATAGACGAGTTCAGAATATCCCAGAGTGCTTAGCGCCGCATGAAATTGTGGGAGTTTACTAACACGAAAGCAACGGGTGGCCTCTAAACTGTTCGATTTCTCCCCTACCGGTCCATTGTCCACGACGTGTCAAGGTGAGCGAAAGCGAAATGTGAAGGATTATTCTTGGATCCCCCGCTCATCAAGCGCCCAGGATGCAATTCATGCGCAAAGAGCACTGGGATTTTCTGAACTCGTCTGAGAGTTAAGCACTCCCGGAAACCTGCGTCGCGAATTTAAGTTTTCGCTAATCACTGCTCAAACCAGCTTTGTTTGAAAACGCGAAAATATTTTCCGCGCGGAAAGAACGACTTACAGTACATCACACATGTGTGGGGCGCTCCATGGCACTGTTCTCATATCCACTATCCTTCTGGCATTACTACCAAACCCCTTTATACAACAATGTTACGTTATGCCTTCATTAGAGTATCATGCCACATTTGGCCTCAACCTTCTCACGTTGACTGCTAAACTATCATAATCATGCACATTTGTCCTTTCTGCCACGATGCAAGTCGCAAATACTTCCTGTTCATTCAAAGAGGGTATTGTTTTCATTCTGCAGAACTAATTTTATACGTCATGCGTCATTCTTACACAAGCTTACACAAAATATCAAAGATCAAACTCTGTTGAATACAGTTAAGGGATGGGAAGCCAGCTCGTGACAGTATCCTTATAGGAAAACACCGACACGACGGACTTGGAAGAGACGCGCACACACGAAAAACACAGTCATTCAGACGTGTGCATCTCGGGCGTTTTGCTATCATGGATACTTTCGCTACACTTGCCAGTTTTATCAAGCTTGAGCGGCAGCAGTGTACGTATGTGACCATGGTTTAACTTCACATATTGCATTTGGTGACTGACATGAAATAGAGAGACATATGCCATGGTCATGGTGAAAAAGCACCTGTATGCGCAACAGACAAACGAGCCGCCCAAACTTGCCTGATTTTCAAGTCTTTGTCTATTTACAGTATTTAGTATAGTCCATTTTCAAATATTTGTCTTTTATGTTATAAATGTGTTTTTCTCTTCTGTTGTCACACATGGCCATGATTCGTTATGTTTTTGTCACTTTGGATATTGCCTTCCTTTGGCTCTTACCATCGTGAGAAAGGTGATCAATATCTTACACATGCCTCATACGTGCTGATTTTATTAGAGCTTGCTGCAGATGTTTTCGAATATTTCTAGAGTTAATGTTGCTGTTGTAATAGGCAAATTGAGTGTCTAGAACTGCTATCTAATTCAGTGGCTGAATTGGCAGCTGAAGAAAGAAAACAATTGTCTGCTACCACCTGTCATACCGAGGAGCACGTCCCATGGCGGGTCCAGATCCATTTGTAGGCTTTGGACCCGTATCCACGGGATTGGAGATGCCGAAAATGGGATAGAAAATCTCAACGTCTGAAGCGTGTGCCATATACCGGGTGTCCAGTTAGATCCCCAGGCTAAATAATTCACAAACGGGTGCGCCTATCGAATCACTTTCTCTTTTACAAGTATCTATCAATACCACCTACAAGCTACGCATTGTGTGAATGAGCGGGAGGCGCTCATTATTTAAATAAAAATTCAAATAAGTTTTGTGAAAAACATGACTTCTAAAGCACGGCGCCGTCGGCATTAAAATGGATACTACCCCTTTTCGGACCTTGGGTGGATACCTTTTAAATAAAAAAACTCCCCTCAAAGTGGGTCTTTTGTTCCAGTAACTAACTCGTTTTGATTTAAATTTTTTGTGCGGCTGGTCGCGGTGAAGTGCAAAAGGAGGCTCTTCCACTCCCTTATCCACCAATGAATTGTGTGTTCTTGAGCTGACTTCGCTATGGGGAGCGCTGAAGAAAAAATGGAAAGCATGTGATATCAAGGCTCTCTGTGATTAACTGTGTTTCGTCCGTGCGATCATAGCAGAGAAAGGGCGCATATCAGTCAGCTAAGCGGGGTGGGGCCTGGCGTAGCCTGTCCGACGGTGTTACTTTTTCTTCAGCACTCCCCGTTGCAAAGTCAGCTCAAGAACACGTACTTCATTGTTGGATAAGGGTGTGGAAGAGCGTCCTTTTGCGCTTTACCGTTACCGGCCGCGACAGAAATATGTAGACCGAAACCAATTAATTACTGCAACAAATGACCGGCTTCGGTGGAAGATTTTTCTCTAAAGGTGTCTATTGAAGGTCCCAAAAGGGGTACTACCCATTTTAATGCTGACGGCGCCCTGGTTTCGAAGCTATGTTTTTCACGAAACTCATTTGAATTTTTATTTAAATAATAAGCGCCTCCCACACATTCACACGGTGCGCAGCCTGCAGATGGTATCGGAGAAATACTTGTAAAAAAGAAAATTATTCGATTGGTGCACCCTTTCGCTAATTATTTAGCCCGGGGATTTAACTGAGACACACTGTATGGTGTATGCGGGACATGCCAGAAGAGGTCTCAAAATAGGCATTTAGTTTTGAGCGTCCCTGAGCGATCTCATAGACCTCTTTTACTAGACGTCTATATATCGGATAGGACTATAGAAGTATAATAGATGTCTAAATTTAGACTTAGCTCCAAAGTATAAGTTTAGACCATGTTTACACGTCTACTTTCCAACCATCACAGTAAATCAGAAACGTCTAACGGACATCCGGAATATGGTACACAGTGGACATTTTGGATGTATAGTAGATATCCAGGTATGTCCACATTACGTTCCATGGATGTATGGATTGTCGGAAGCTCGTTCATAGCTGTGTAAATTTGTCATATCCAATGGACGTGTTTGTGAGAAATTGCAAGGTCTAATCTACGTCCTATAGGTTTTCCTATACGTCAATATAGACCAGATTGCAAATGTACTTTTAGGGCTACTTTGTGTGACCAGCGCAAATGCAGTACCCATGGCCGCACCCCACCCGAAACAGCTTAGAATTTCTTAGTAACCACTATATGCGCACTGAATGGGACGTATACTAAAATACAAATAGCTGCGCTAGGTTTGTTAAGTGTGGTGGGTGCCGAAAGCATTTGTAACGGTGACGAGGATGAGTTTCTGCAATTAATATGTACGCCAGCAACGAGTCAAACTCTCCGCTAACAGTTCTGACATTCCCTCCTGACAAATATTGTGTTTGTAATTCAGGCTATCGTCTACGATGAGGTTACCTACTGAGTGGAGCTGTCAAACCTATAGGTTTCCTGTGTTGGTGGAACAGTGCTACATAAATACTTTGCAGAGAGCAGCACGCGAACAGTGAAAAAACTGCTTTTAGTTATTCTCTAATTTCTCACGTTGTCGCAAGATTGATTTGCTTGCTTCTAGCACTATGCAGTACTTACTGTTAAATTAATAGTCGAAACAACGTTTCGTAAACGGCTCACAAGTTTGTATACAATTCATGATATGTTCATTGCACCTGCTAAATGGATGTATACAGGATGTCTAGAACATGGGTACAATGAACGTCCCATAGACCTCCACGGTTTACAACGTACTAACTGTACGAATAACAGACATTAATTAGACGTTCCCGTCGGTCTTGGATGTTTGATATTGCTGGTACGTCTAACAGACGTTTGCGGTTTACTATGATGCGCTACCTGGTCACTTAGACCTCACGTTTGCTGTATGCTCCTGGTGGTGCCACAGAGCACCGCTGTAGAGCATATAATTTTCTTTCATTTTTTTTGTGTATACCCTACCAGCTACACCCATGAGCGCCCGCAGTACGTGACTGTGCGGAGAACATGCAGAGTACGTGAGCATGCGCAAAAGGCAATCATCCAGTTTGGGACGCCCGTGAAATTTCAGTGCGGATCGTTAACGGCTTCAGATTTCCAGCATTGAATCTTCACTATCCTTGTCAATGCATGTCGTTTGAAACTTTATTTTCTTATTGCGTGCTCAATTTGGTAGTAAGCCTATCGTGAGTGCTGCAGGTGTTTTAGTCAAGGAATGTTTGTGGCAGCATCAGGGGTTGACAGCGTTCGTGTTGATAGTGGGCGTGGCAGAGCACATATACGTATGCATATGCCTGTGTTTGCGTTCAACAGAATGCATGAGTAATGCTATTTGTTTCCGTATACTGCACTGTTACAAAAGAGGTATAAAGAAGGTATTATAATGGGCTATTGTACCTTTTTTATACCTTCTGTTGCAGATATATACCTTGGAGGGTACAGAAAATGTGCAAAGTGCCGATTTATACCTCCAACCATGCAGAAGGGTATAAAAGAGGTATGAAGCAGGGATAGCACAACATATTTATACCTCATTTTCACGTGTTCATACCTCGTGTATAGCATACAGAAAACCGAGGCTAAACCTCCTAAGGTATAACTGCATGCTGTTCGTACCTTCATCGCTTTTATACATTTACTTGCACCACCATGTTGAATCACATAATTTTCTTTTGTTGAAGCGGTGCATTTAAGATAAACAGTAATTTGTTTATGAAACAGAGACTTCGTTAGAGTTGTATCTACAATCTACAGGTTGAGTTTATGCCTGAATTATATGTGTACCTACAATAATTAAATCTTGCCATGCTCTACAGTTTGCGAAGTTGCCAGCCATATATCAGTATTTGTTGTCCTTAGTAGTATGATGGGGGCCGCCCTAAGAACCACCTTTTTCTAATCCAACAGTAGCCAATTCTAATCCAACTGTAACCAATTCTAATGCAACACAAGCCAGTTCTAAGCCATCTGATTGATGGCCCCACTTTGATTGATAGGCCCCCTTTTTGGCTTCGCCCCTTCATGCTAATTGGTTCAGGATCTGATTGGTGGCCCCACTTTGATTGACAAGCCCCTTTTTGGCTCTGCCAACTTCACGCTAATTGGCACGCTCCAAACCTACTGATCGCTGATTGGTTGGTCATAGCCCCACCCCTGATGCTAATAAGCTGGCCTGGCTACGCCTCCCGTCATGCTGTTTGGTCCACTGCAAGCCCACCCCAGAGTCGGCTCCCCCATTAATTGGTCCACGCTAAGCTTACTGATCTTGTCCCCACCACTCTATGCTAATTAACTAGCTTGGCTCCTCACTTCGCACGTTGATTGGTCCATTCTAAGCCCACTAATTGGTTGGCATGCAGCCTCCTACTGATTGCCGATTGGTCCGCTCCTTCTAAGCCAGTTGACTGGCCACCCCAGTGGCACCGCTGTGGGCTTCTTCTCAGATGTCCAAACTTACCTCGTTAGAGCGCCACCAGATGGTGCAACTCAGGTGCATCGACTCCACTTGGTTCCACTTCGACGCACCACACAAGCCAGAGAATTTTATTGAGATGTGTTGCCACATATCACGCTTCCGTTTCACCACAAATAAGTTGCGGGAGATCATACGAGAAATCTTGGACAAGTACCTATCGGCTTACATTGAGCAGTCACTGAGTGTGCTTTAGCAACTATGTCAGGAAGAAATAAAGAGTCCTGGAGACGATCACCTCGCTACACAGTCTCCTGAAGTTATTCCACAATGCGCATGCAGCTCCAGCACTTCGCTCGAATTCTCATCCCCGGCCCGTCCATGTGTGGCAAGACAGCGCTCACACACAATATAATGAAACACCCCGATTTAGCATTCCTCTGCAGAAGATACTCTACGTACGAAAGTATGCAGCTGGACAGGAAAGAGATTTCGATGGATTTCGAAGGATATTCAAAGTTTATCGGCAGGATACCCAGAGAATCGGATGAACAATAACCCACTCTCACAGTTATTGATGATCAAATTACGGAAATTGGAATTCTATCGGAGGTAGCCACCATAAGAATGCGCCCGTGATCCTGATCACAAAATCCTTGTTCTATCACAATGCCGCTTTTCGAACGATATCCCTGAACGCCAGTTATATCGCATTGTTCCGGAATGCTCTGTCCTTACAACAGATTGAAACCTTTGGACGTCAAGTATTCGGGAAACAGGAGCTCTCCTATTTCTCGGCGCATATAACCAGGCGATGGAGGAGGCACATGATTATTTAGTTGTAGATCTTCACTCGCAAACACCTCCGTGCTGTAGCCTGCGAACAGGTATTTTACCGCATGAGTGGCAGTTCCTGTTTACACCTGCAACCGACCGATCTTAGAAGACATCCCACGCTCCTCAAGGTATTGGTCACGAGCAAATCGGCGCACCGTGCAGGGTTACTTAACAAGCTCTGCTACGACGACATTGTTATCCTTGTTATAACATTCTACGTGGAAATGTCCCACTTTCGACGGAATTTCATAAAAACTTGAACAAACACAAAAAATCATCCGCTTTCTCGCTTACAAGTCACTTCATAAGTGCCCCCAGCAGTTGAATAAATATATTAGGGGACAACGAGATGGTCTCATTCCCATACTTCCACTGCTCTGCTCAGGGCTCTCAAGTCTCGTGGCGGGAGTCGCCGGGCGATCGATATGCAAAGCCATCGGTCATAGCTCATAGAATAGAACTAGGTGGAGTTCTGAAATCCAACGATTCAGACGATATAAAAGTAGGCAAATTACTGGATGGAGTGGATTAATCAGCGTGAAGTGGGCGAACCAAAAAGGGGTCTGTCAATCAACGTGGGGCCACCAATCAGAGCTTGAACCAATTAACGTGAAGGGGCGGAGCCGAAAAGAAGGCCTGCCAATCAAAGTGCGGCCACCAATCAGAGGGCGTAGAACTGGCTTGTGTTGGATTAGAATTGGCTACTGTTGGATTAGAAAAAGGTGGTGCTTATGGCGGTCCCCGTCATACTACTGTCCTTCAGGTGTCGATATCTGGATTTGGTTGATCCAAACTGCCAAACTCGCAGAACGGGTATTGCTCTTTGAACCTTTTCTTTATTATTTTATTTTATATTTCTTTTAACATGGGGAACTCGTATGGCGTACTCGAGCGTTGCTTTGAAATAGCTTGCATGTGTGAGTGTGTGTGAAAAGGAAAAAAAAAAGCTTTTCTTCTCCTCAAATGTGATTTCAACTCATTCTCCTAAAAATTTGTCACAAACTGGATTCCAATATACTTTTGCAAAGGTACAGTTTATGTGAAGAAAAGGTATAAATTCTATATCCCCACTAGGGTATAAACTATAAATACCTTTCTGGATGGTCTAAATTTATACCTTACAACGTATGAGTTATTGTATGGGCGATTTATACCCTAAAAGGTATAAATTTTTCTCACAGTGTCACCTTATCGCCTTAACGAAGCTCATCTGCCTCGTAACACCCGAATGGCCAGAAACAAAATAATCGTCCGCGGAAAACGGAAACGTGACGATGTCTTTGGTGATCTCGTGACCGAAAGACTCATTATGCAGGTGCTATACTTCATATGGCATAATGACGTATTTACATTAACTATCCCTAGTATTTCATATTTATCGATCAGAAAACTTTGTGTACAGTGCTCTTTCGCATTGCGTCCCATGCGTCTCTGCTTCTATACATTTTCCCAATTATGTTACTAATACAACTATCATTCACCTTCTCAAGTCAGAATAGATTGATGATGTTTCAGAAGAGTTCTCTCCAGCCCATCGTTATTTCTACGCTTCGTTCGTCGCGTTTCTTTCTACACTAGCTATAGCTATTACGAAAATTCGCCAGATAGGCAAGTACTTCAATACATTTTCGCAAAGAAAATAATTGTGAGGGAAGTTGCTTGTGATGCAATAGCAGCATGAGAGAAAAAAAACTGACAGGTATGATGCAAGTTACATCAGATCAGTGACAGGGACAGGGCTGAAGGGTTGAAGTACCGTAAGGTGTACCCTACGGTCACTGTAGCATGTGAACACAGTACAAGTGGGTACACCATCCCAGTAAACCAAATATGTCCCAAGGATATCTTGGGGAAAAACTGAATTTAACATTTGGGTATCCCAGGAACGTTCGTGGACGTCCCGTTTACGTTCGTGGGAACAGACTTTTTTCCTCATTTTGCAGTCCGGGGGACGTTTACCGTATGCTGAGCACTATGCATTATTATTAAGTTTTTGCTATCTGTCCACGTTTTAGAAATAGTTTTGGATTAATAATCAACATCTTTTCTTTGAGAACGGTATGCAACCACTGTATACAGCACTAATTTCCACGCAACGTGACCTGCGTACCCATTGTCGGTAAGGGAGACCGCTTGCACTCGCACATACACTCATATGTGATATCGAGACAGAGCACTACATACGGAGGCCTGTGGTGGCCTCTTTTGGCGTACTAGATGGAGCATATACTGAAATGAGAGTTGGAGGTGTACGTTCAGTAAGCGTACAGCGGGGTGAACTACGCTTGTAACGGTGAAAACGTCTTTGGAATTAATTAGTTCGTGTGCCAACAATGCCGAAGCATAACCGTTGATACTTTTGGCGCCCCTTTCTCACAAATATTGTGTTTTTAATTCAAACTATCTTCAATGATGTGATAACTCTGCAAATAAAGGTCTAAAACCAAAATGTTTCTCGCTTTGCTTACGTCACTACAGTAAGCATCACGTGTCCCAGATGTGTGTGCAAAATGCCACTCTTGGGCCAATTCCTTTTACATCATGCAGCTGTCTGTGGGAGATACAATATCCGACGATTTTCAACGTCGCATTGTGGACGTCCAGATATCGTCTGGTGGGCCTCCTGGACATAAGTGACGTGTGCGAGTTTTCAGGGACGTCCCTGGGATATTTTTGGTTTACTGGGATAAGGCTCGTCCCTCAGAAAGATGTTGTCCAGCCAACCCCCATTTCTGCAGGTGGATTCTTTGGTAGATGGCATAAGGTAGAAATCCAGAAAATCCCGGATCAATTCGAGAAAGACATTGTGGCACTTGACGTCCACGTTGAAGTCACCGGTGAGGGTGACAGGATAGGTTCGTTCACTGGTGAAAGTTTCCGCCAGGAACACATGTGTTTGACATACACCGGTGACACCCAGTGCTCCGCACTAAAGAAAAACAAAGCAGCCTTGCGCTATTTTTTCGCACATTTTTGATACAACTCATTGGGATATACTTCTGTGAAAGTTTCAATGCTGTAACCCGTCTGGCAATGCTACTTTGTTTTCATCAAAGTTATGTACCTTTGCTCCAAATCAGCAGACTGTCATGTTTTTGAGTCAACGATTGAAGGGACTCCACGCTCTCGCGGAGTGCGTACGCGGGTAGAAGCAGCCTTAACCTCCCTAACAACGGGCCCTTTTGAATTTTTCGGTCATGTAAATTGCACCATACTTTTCGCTCCCGCATTTGATTTAAGAGCCCACACGGGGTCATGCTATGCAGTTCCTGACAAAAAAATAATATAGAAGGTGTGGTACACATTTACGTCATTAATTTTTGTCACAGAAACCAGTGATGGTGGAGCCAAGCGATCGGATTATTTAAGCTGGAATGACCCTTTAATCACGTTCACTCACGCGTCTCTAGATTCACTTTATATAGGAATGTTGAATTGCTCAATTAAGATAGAAGACACGGTTACCACACCCTCATTGCCCTTGTGTTCTTATTGCCCCGTGTCCTTATTCCATGAAATGATGTTAAACATACGCAACAAAGAATGTAGTTCCACCGTAGCAGACACCAACTGACCTAGAAACGCCTCCAGTCTTTACGGAAGACTACGCGTTGGTGACTCGGCTATGTAACGTTGGACTTCGAGTTACTTCCAATATTAGTTTATGTTTTGTAAAACCTGGTCTAGTTCACCACAACCGTTTTTGCGATAACGGTACTGGACTGTACTCACGTTCAGAAAAGTTATGTTCACCAAGTGAAGTTTCAGGTTTTCGTGCGCCGATTGAAACCTTAGGAATACCTGCAAAGCGGGGTAGGGTGAGGTGGGGCAAGAAGAGACAGAAATTTGCACTTGAATATGGAATTTTTATTATTCATGTGTAAAAAAAACTAGCCATAGGCACATTCTCATAGGTCTAGCGTTCAGATCTATAAATCAGAAGGGACGCAGCCTGTTCTAAAAGAAGCACAGAACAAGAAATTCAAAAATGCAGATTCTCTGATCTTGCCCCAACCATCGGGGCAAGACGACACAGGGCGTGAGACAAGATGAGACACGCCTGCGGTAATGAACTCTACAAATTAGTTTTTGCAATCCAAGCACCTACACAGCTCTCCTTGAGCTCCTGGCCCACATGATACGCAAAAAAAAAAGCGAAAAGAAAAACAGAACCGAGTGCTATTTTGCTCCACCGTTCTTTGCAAACAAGGCACCGTGAGTCTGATGTGTCGCTGGTCGTTCGCATTTGAGTGCGCTTCTGCTTAGCTGGAAATATACTAGGAAATATACAGAAAAATTCGCTGGAAAATACGGGCATTATGCAAAAAAGCAATATCTCAGGAATAAGCAAAAAGCTACCTAATAGTTGACTTATCAGATTCCAAATTACATTAAATTTAAATTGCATTAATATAAATTATCGCGTCTTGCCCCGTGCATATGTAGGATTCATTAATTTGTCTGTTGACCACGTGGAAACGAAGAATGTCCATATTTTGCATATGACTAGTTGAATGAATATAATAGACATATCTAGATATATAATGAATATATCTAGAAAACCTGTTAATTTAAAAGCCATAAACAAAAACAGAGAATGAATCAATGCCAGACGGCAGCAATAGGCCCTTCAGGGTGAGCAGACAGACAAATGAAAGGGGCTTGGTCAAATCAATTTACTGTCTTCGGAACAAAATATGTACACTTGAAAGCAGGTGCGAAAACACAACCAGGAAACAATGTACTGAGTAAATTATCTTGGAGCGCCCAGGAATGGTTCGTATTACGTTACATGATTATTTTGTTGTCATCTTATTAGGAGCTCAGACACGATATACGTCTATATTTCCTACCGTGTCTTCGTGTCATTTCGTACACGCGCGCTCTGAAAACGCCTGAGAAGGCACATTTTCTTCCAAAGCATCGTCGCTAAGAGTTTTACATGGGGTACACTGTAAGTCTTGTAACGGTTTAGTACGATATGAAATGGGGACCGCATCAAGCCAAAACAGTACAGATGAGTTACGAGCTTGAAACTGCAGGTACCGTCACCGACCCACAAGCAGCCAGTACATCTGGTCTAACGAGGTACTCTACCTGCTTAATTATCTGTGTTTGAGAAAATTTATTAGACGACTCATACTATAGAGCACACTACGAGTACTAATACTAATATTAATACACACCAATACACTAGTTGTAATTAGTTATAATGTACAAGATACAATGTATATAAGGTTGCATGACTGTGGGACTGTACATATATGACTACACAACTGTGACTATATACACATGACGACCATATTCGTCACTGTGGCTATGTACATATGAGATAGCCTTTATACATTATGGAGATGCACCAACGATGCTAACATACGCATCCTGAATGACAACGGAAGGGTGATCACGCCATCGACGCCGGAAGACTTCCTCTCCCAGGGCGAAGAGGTCCTGCTGCAGGATGGCGATTACGCGAACTCTCAATTTCCGCGCCAATAGGAAAACAGGGATGTTGCGCAGACGTTGTGCCACAGCTTTGCAGCGCGCTGCCCACAGAACCTGTGCCCCGCAAGCCGTTAAAAGTGCGCTAATCCGGTGGCAGGACTGTCGACGATGTAAGGGCACTGGGCATATGATGTTCGTATGCCGCCGAGCCAATTGCCAAAAAATTCTTGCAACCCGACAGTCAAAAAGCACGTGGTAGTCCGTCTCGACATAATTGCAGTACGGGCAATTGTCGGTCGGGGTCAAGTTCCATGTCTGAAGGCGGTCCCGCGTGGGTTGGATGCCCCATGCAAAGTTCCACACCACGTCACGCAAGGGAGCAGGGAGCCACGAGCCTATGGCTCACGCCCCTGGAACTGTTATAACCTGCTGAAGGCGTCCAATCCAGTTTGCGCTGACCTGCACTTCGCTCCATAAAACTGCTTGGGACATTCGTGATGGGGCACTCACGGACACAGAGAGAGACTCCAGTTTGCGATGATAAGCATAAACAGTAGCATGGAAACGCTGCGAAGATCGCGCCGCTGGGAATGATGGATCATATGCCTCTGGCAAAAGGTCTCGCGCTAATGGACCCATCCAGTACTTTAGGAGCACTTGCGTTGGCGATGGCTCACCACGAAGTATCCGTAGGACGGTGTTCAGGGCCATCCCTTTGCTCATCAGGCTTATGTCAGGTAGGGACAGTCCACCCTGAGACAGAGGAAAACATAGCAGAGTACGAGCTAGTGCCCTACCGCGCCGCTTCCTCCAAAGGAAGGACAGAAGGGCAGTATGAGCAGGTATGACTACGGAATGAGGAGCAACTGTAACGTGGCTCAGGTGCCACAACCGGCCACAGAAGACACTCCGAGCCAGATATACACGCTCTAGATAGGACAGCGCGTATGCATCAGAAGCTTTACACCTGGAGCAGAGATCTTGCAGTGCAGTCGTCCAGTTTGAGGTCGTAGGACCGTGACGATCGAACACAACACCTAATATTTTAAGGGATGTAGCGCATGAGAAGGGCAGTAATGAATAGGAAGCCCAATCTCCGAGAGGCATCAGCTTGGTCTTCCGATAGTTGAGTAACCCCCCCGAGATGACTGCATATGCATCATAGACGCGTAGGACCTCATCAACCCAACCAGCATCACGCAGTAGCACCGTAACGCCATCTGCGTAAGCAGCCACCTTCCACGTTCCAGAGATTGGAAGCGGGATGCCGTGAATGTGCGCGTCTGTATCGATGGCCCATAGAAGAAGGTCAATAACCAGAGTAAACAAGGCGGGAGAAAGAGGGCAGCCCTATCGGGACACCTCTGGTTACGGTGAACTCATCGCAGAAGCGGTGCAGCATGAAGATGCGGCTACGGTGGTGGTTGTACAGTCGTCTAATGACACCACAGATCCATGACGGAAACCCATACGCCTGAAGCACAGCGAGCATGTACGCATGCTCGACACGATCGAAAGCTTTCGCCTGGTCGAGTGATAACAAGCAGCCCCGCGATGACACAGACGTAGCCGTAGCATAACGCAGAATGTCGCGCAAACCAGAAAGAGTGTCATACATACTCCTACCTGGCACACAGCACGTTTGTGAAGGATGTATGACGGATGGCAAGACACTCTGGATTCGCTTGGCCAATATCGCGGTCAGGACCTTATAGTCACAGTTCAGGAGAGTAATGGGCCGCCAATTTTCTGGGTCAGCATGGTCACCACTATTCTTGGGCAAAACAATTATGTGTCCAAAACCAAACGACTCTGGGAAGGACTCTCCGTTTAGGCTCGTCTGAAGAACGCCAAGAACGAACCGTCTGAGAAGAGGCCAGAACGTAACGTAAAACTCGACCGGCAGGCCATCAGGGCCGGGACTTTTTCCAGAAGCTGCAGTGGTCACCGCGGTGTCGAGCTCCTCAATAGTCAACGGCAGCTCGAGAGAGACCCGGTCCACATCGGAAAGCGTCAGCAGTCCATTAAGAAAGGAATCTGTACCGGCAACGTCCACTGGACAGCTTGTGTAGAGATTTCGAAAGAACTCCTCAAAGCCACGTATGACTTCATCCGGATCTTCTGCTAAGGATCCATCACGACGGCGTAAGGAATGCGGAGGACACTGGCTACTCTGGGAGTGGCGAGTACTTTGGAGATACGGGTGTATCCCGTTTGAAGCTCTTAAAAATAATCTTTCAAAAATAAACGCGTAAGTACCCACTGTTAAAACTATATCTCCCAGAATATACGCTTAAAAATCAACGCACAAAAATAATGGCCGAAATATCCCCATTTAAATAAAAACGCTAAGGAATCCACGGTTAAGAATATATCGTTAAAAATAAATCGTTTCAGAATCCCCCCAAATCCACCCGACAGTTGCTAGAGCCATGTGGTATGGCCCAAATCAAGGTGAACTGCAAGCAAGGGGCTTAAACTAACCTCACAGGACCAACCTATCCTAAACTATCCCAAACTAACCGAAACCAGACTAACCTAACCTAACGTAACCTGATATAACCCGGCGCGAATTGCAATCAGTCCGCCTCCGTGCTAGATGGTGAGGGGATTTTGAAACAGTTTATTTTTAATGGTGGATTATTAAACGGTGATCTCTAAGCGGGGATAGTCAGCGGTTTATTTTAGGAGATATATTTTTAACCGTGTATTTTTTAAGCGGATTATTCTTGAATGTTGTATTCTTAAGCGTTTATTTTAAATGGTGGATTTCGGGGACCCCCCGGAGATACTGCACTACGCCGGGCCTGGCAAGACCTTGCACTCTGAGGTGCGCCCTTCGCGCGTTGCCTGGAGGCGACCGAAGGAGGAGACGATAGCGATCACGAAGGGACTCCAGGTATTCCTGCATTAGCGGCGTCAAATGAGCCCCCCCCCCCCTACGCACAATATTAATCTTTGCAGAAAGCCGCTTCAGCTGCGCACTTCGGTCCCGAGCACACTGTTGACCTAACGATTGGAAAAGGGTACGTGCAAAACCCTTGAAGGCTTCCCAAGCCGTTGGAGAAGGAACAGACGTTGAGGCGTACTCTGCTATCCTGGATCCTATCTTACAATATATGTGCGTCGCGTCTTCCCTATAGGTGAAGATCACGTAACGGAGCAGGCAGTCTAACACATTTCACCAGCGGAACACTGCGTGTACTTCGCATGATTTCGAACGACAAATATGATTGGTCTCAGGCAGTTGCGTTACAGCAGCATCGTGCGCCGCTCTCGCTTGAAGCATTTTTTCTGATAGTCTGTTTGACATCGGACGGTTTTTAAGGGAAGTCTTTTCTCTGGACCCTCTAGCTCATTTTTCAGTCTGTTCCGAAACGTGAAAGCATGTACCCTTTGGACCTGCCTCTAAAGCACTTCACTCTTCGCCTTCAGTATCTTACTCAAGTGCTGTATTTATAACAATTTGAGGTAATTTATCTGACGTGTTGCGATTCGGCTATATCTTACAATGTCACTTTTCGTTTTATTCGTATTCGCAGGTGATCTGAGTACTTCCCAATCCTTGTGAGAGCTGGATGAGTTTCATGCTATAGGTGTGTCGTTCGCTGGCTCTGTCACTTCTGGTCCTTCTGTCTTGCGTGTCAAATCTAGTTGTGCCTTGCGTAACAACAAATGCCTAATTTTCTGTTAAATATTACGCGGTATAGCTACGTCTTGTGCGATACCTCATTTCAACAAACGCGTTTTATCACCTTCGTAGTCGTACTTTATCTCTATGTTTATCTCGCCCTGGCTCAAATTATGGTCCGTCCTATTTATGTTCAGCTAGTATTTAGAATCGATCGCCCTCTTCAAACATAACTTCACTGCACAGCGCACTCCTTGCCTCCCGAATGACATCGTTGTCTGCACTGATTTATTGAAAACAGGAGGCCTTTTCTGTGACACTTATGCAGCACCTAATTGTAAAAAAAATATTAAAGGTGTACGCTTCTCGTTTTCAACAAATCAGGGGAGAGAATGATGTAATTCAGGATGATGGCTGCCTAGGAGAGTGCAGTGCGGTGAAGTTAAGTTTTTTTTTTTCTTTAGTACAGGCGTGCCTCGCGGGTCTGCCTGTATCATGTAATTGCACATTGTGCATTAATACAAATGAAGTTAAACATTTATACTTGAAGTCTGCTTAGAGCGTAGAGATCTTCTCTGCTCTATATAGCTGATGCACGTGAGGTCGACCGGAGTGGGTCGAGTTGGGTTGTTGGACTTGACTCGCTGATCAAACAAGCAAAATCAACAGCGAGGGGTAGGTTGACACGACTCGCTCGGGCTGGGCTCGACGCGCTAGGCGCGGCTCCGATCAGGTACGGTTGGATCATGTTCGTGTAAGCAGCGTCGTGCCGGTCGTGCCGGGCTCGACTCAGTCCTCTAGTTAACTCCACCCACTCCTGCCAGGCTCATGCGAACGTGGTGGCTGCCTGTGGTGGCATATGTGGTGGCTGCATGAACCAGCGCAGCTGAGCGACGTGCCTTTCCTTGTGCACGTGTGTAGCAGCGTCTGTGCATGGCGTACGCCAAAATGGATAGTGCTATGATGGTGGCCGTCGAAGAAAGCTGTTATGCAACTAGACTAGTAGAACACGTTCTGGTCCGGCGTGAAGCGTGCCCACTAGAGCACGCTTATCCACGTGATAAGTACACAGTTACTTTAGAGTCAACATTTCGAACAAAGTATGTTGTGCATACCGACTTGAAGAACCGAAGCACGTATTTCCTGGCATCATCAGGATCGCTGAAATTCCTTGTGAAGTTGACATCCGTGTAGACGTGCACACCAAGGTTCATGTCAGGATTAAAATGCACGGCTGGCGCTGAAGAAAACGATAGGAGAAGATACGGAATTGTGCAACAGGTTACGTCGTACAACATGGCAACATTAGTTGTGAACATTGGAAGAATAATATGTTATGAAATCATCAGGTTGACTTGTCAGAGTAGATTTATTCACTCAAAATTGTTGTCCGAGAACGGTCTGTTGCAAGTGGCATTTATAGTAGTTTTATATTTAATTAGTAGTTGTATTTAATTACTACATGGTCTAATTACCTAAAACTCAAAATCCATCCATGAACAATTTTATAACGTGCTTTCGGGCAAAAGCTAGACAGGGCTTGACAGCGGTAGAAGGTTACGGAACCATCTGCACGAAGGAAGGGAGCCATGGACCGGAAACCGCGGTGTAGGGATTTCGGCATAATCTGGTGTCCCGATATCCCGGAATTTCACCAGGACAGATGCTGGGATTTCGTGATACACAACTTCAGCTTTCTGGGCTACGAATATACGGTCGTGCGACTGAAAATGAGAGAACGATGTCTTACCGACTTTTGGTATCAAGCAGTCCTCCACAAAAAATATCATTTGCAATCCGAAACTGAACTTATCGTCCGCGACAAATGACAAAGGCGTTACCCGCTGACTTATGTGGACTACACAAGCTATAGGCAAGAGCAGCCCTCAACTTGCACTAAAACACTCAAGAAATCGTGAGTGTTTCGATGCGTAGGGTCACACAAAATATTGCAGAATCTCTGTGTGTCTCTCTCTCTCTTTCTGTGAAGAATTTCCTTTTTTCTTGTTTTAATCTCCAGAAATACGTTTGTTTGAAAGTGTTAAGAAAAAACAGAAACCCCTAGAAAACTAGATTGGGATGCTCCAGACCAGAACACAGTAATTATTGTGGATGAGTAAAAGGAAAGAAGAGCAAAGCGCTGCAGTCCCCCAGAATACTCCAGCGGAAGATGCGAAAAAGATCATTGCTTTTAGCAGCCGCCATAGTATACAGGATGTCCCAGAAAACGTATCATTGAATTGCAATAAAAAACTGCACCACCTAGAATCATATGGTCAACGGCATTTGTTATTACTAGGTCTTTGACACCTCGTGATGTGAATGACATGTAGTGCAAGTTTAATTATGTATTTTTTGCCATCTGAACTCGGGAATTTGCCAAGTACATTTCACTTTTTTACCCCTCCAATGGAAGAACGCGATGATAAATGGCAGGGATATTCAGTACTTATCCCATCAAAACAAAAACAAGAAAGCCAAACATCATACTCTACGGAGCACCGAAAGGACACCGGACCACGAATTTTTCAGCGCAGTCGTCGTCAGTCGGATGAAAGGAGGTTGCAAACCTAGCCCACACCGGCGTCGTAGAAATAGATAACACAGGCATGGCTTATCGCGTCCGGCTTCCGCTGGTATCATGCCTTCCCTCTTACAATTTCAGGAACTCAATTTTTCTAATATGACCCTGTGCGTTGTGTTCGCTACCTCCCTTCATCGTTCTGACAGCGTTTGCGCTCGAAAAGTCGTCGCTGGTAATTCTTGAGTGCTCCGAGAAGCATGATGTTCGGCTATCTTTTCCGATGGGATAGATCACGAATATCACCGTCAATTACCATAAAACTGAGTAAATTCGGCACGCTCTTCATATTGTTGGGGAAAGAGTGAGCTTTATTAGGCAAATTTTCGAATTCATTTCGTAAATATTTCTATAATTAAACTTATGTTATGACATTCACATCACTAGGTGGAGAAATCCTAGCTAGAACAAATACCGTTGACCGCATTCCATGACCAACGAATGGCAGCTCCCTTGTGGTAACGCTTCCTCGAGCGAGCCTGACACCCTGCCTGTGCGTGCACCAGGTGGATGAACACGAAATCGACGGTCGGATAGCTGCCCCAAAGAGCACATTGGTGCACTGCTCCGCGTAAGAAATAGGTAAACCGAAACCAATTAATTGCTGGAAAAAATCACGATGTGTCGACGCGGCATTTTGCTTGGAATATTTTTGGCCGAAGGTCCCGATACGTAAAACAAAGGTTCCGTAAACGTGCGAAGTAAAATTTAAAAGTTCCGATGTGTATTTAATTAGTGAGTAAATGCATCTGGGGGAGTCAACTTGTGTCAAGCAGTAACACCACTTAGCTCTAAGAGCCATATCCTAGTCGATTTCGCATTCTATAAATTAATGCGGCATCTTGAGGTGTTTTGTTGAGGTCCTCTAAAGACTTCTCCGTCTGTGACTTATTTTGTTACACACGTGTGTGAACCAGTTCGACTAACACGCAATTGACAACTAGATAGTTTAGGCGAAAAACGCATTGGCACGCTGCTCAGTCCAAGAAATGTGCAAAACGAAAATAATTAGGTACTTGAAAACATCATCAGGCGGTGAAGCGGGTTCCTTCCTGGGATATTATTCGCGCAAGGCCCAGATACATAAAACGTATGTTACGAAAGCATTAACACATCGGCACACCGTCGACACACCGAGACATCATTTGGCTGGCTTTTCCGCTTTTTCCCTTTCTATTTCTCTCTAATAACTATAACCCCACCGCAATAAAACTTAAAACTTTTTTACTTTTCTGTTTAAGGATAAGGATAATAATTTTAAGGATTTCTATGTAATAAAGGAATGCATGCAAATGATCAACGTGTAGGTCAGTTCCTGCGCAACATCTCAAGGTTCCTTACCGAAAAAATTGTGCGCGAGCGCAAGCCTTCGCTGAATGGTTCACTATAGGAGCAATCTGTAGTAGTACGGCTGAATTAATGATTCGGCCGGCGGACTACGTGAAACATCCGGTACATAGTGTATTCGGGGTGTCTTGTACATAAATTATCTTAAAATTTTGAGCACTGAAGGAATGATGCAGTGGTTCACAGCAAGAGTACGCCTCTGACTAAGACTGGCAGAGCAACTGAAAAAAAAAAATCTATAAACAGTTCATATAGGTCCTGTACAAAATTATATATGATGATACAGCGGCCTATAAGGTCCTTATAGGTTATGCAGGGACCTATATAACTTCCGTGTAGGTCATTAGGGGATCCTATACGAGCCCATGCATGAGTCATGTAGGAGCCATAAGCTCCTATATAACTTCCGTGTGGGCATAGACGCGTAACAATAATATCAGACTGCAGTCTCAAAACACACCTTCACCACATAGCACATTGAAGACACAGAACAATACTGTTGCTCCCGATTTTTCGAAACCGCGAGGCGTATGATGTTTTGGGACGATTTTCATAACTGCATAAGAGTCCTGAAAAGGAGTACGTCTCCAGTTTTCAACCAATCTGTGGGCAGAACGATGTCATTCGAGGTGGTGGTTGGCTAAGAACGTGCTACGCGGCGAAGTGAGTGTGCTTGTATTTCTCATCACCCGAATCTTTCCCAAAGCCAAGCCCTGAAGCCCATATCAGTGAATGCTATAACTGCACTCAAGTCGAATATTCTGACGGCTACTCTGTGCTTTTCTAGCCAAGCTAAAAATATTTGGAAATGATCGAGCACACTTTTTTTTTCAGCCTAAATTATTTTCTGTTAATCCGAAGAGAGTAGTTATTCAATTTATCACCGTCCCCAGTAAATGAAATAGTGTGTTAACTGCGTAAAGCAATACTTACTTGGTGTCTCATAGCAACACGCATCAATGGAATTCCTCGCTAGAAAGGATAAGAAAGTCAAAATAATGTATTTTTGATACGCGTAACATGTGCACCACCACTAGAGTGCCATTAGCTGCCAAAGGAGGGCAATTGAAAAGGCAAGACAAGATACTATTAAGAAAGTCACCCTTAGTGACTCTGAGTTAGACAAAGGGCTTCACAAATATTGTTTTCTCATAGAACACATCCAGAAAATGTCACTGAAATACCATCCACATATTCATTTCGAATTAGTTCAATGATGGGTAAGACAGCATAGTTAGCTCACAGCATGAATTTGAGAGTGTCACCCAAGCTTAAGCTTGTATTTCCTCACGGGTATCTTCCCCCAGCAGACCTGCGTGTGACATCTGTCGTACGTGTCGCCCCCCTTGAGAGTGCTGCTCAAGCTCAAGCTTGATTTTTTTTCTCTCTTTAGAGGCTGTCTTCATTTCGTAGTGGGCGCTGTAACTCAAAATTTCCATTCAGTTGCGAAGTTGCAATCTACATCGTACCGGGCGCTTTTCGTTATCCCAACGGTTTTCAATCTCATCTCAACAGCCAACGGCTTTCAATCGACCTGAGAACTTGATAGACATCCTTAGGGCCGTACTCTTAAACGACGGGCTTAATCGCTTGCACGTCTAACGAGCTAACGAGTGGCGGGAAATTCAAAAGACATCCTCTGTCGAATGCCGCTTCGAGCTGTCTCAAAAGTACGGCAAAGTTTCCACATGGACGTACAGCGGATGGCCGGCTCGCGGCACCTCGCCGCTCAGTATGTGGCGCTCGCAGAAATCTTTGGTACCACGTGATCTTCGTAGTGTGCGCACGCGTGCCAGGCGAAGCCTGATCGAAAAATTTAGACGTTAAGACAATCTAGCGACTTGCGTTGTTTTCAAGGTCCCCTGATCATCAAGTTGCTCTTGTGCTCATATGAGGACTGTGTTCTAGTTTGATGGTAAGCATTCATTTACGTTATTTTCATAATTGTGCTGTGTGTGTCGCAAAGGAAACGCTCACAACAAAATGTGTAGGAGCACGCGGCATCAGTAGTTATAACTGACTCAGGAGAAGTCGTTTAGTAAGCTGCAGCTCTGAGGTAACCCGCAGCGTAACCTTCTGCTGTTCATCACACCACGGAGTTGACTGACACGACTGACATGTTGGTTCTTGTACAGCAACAAGAGGAAAATAATATGCCCCAAGCGTTACGAACTGCAGTCTGTTTCACCTGCCTATGCCTTAAAACGCAGGAGCTTCTCCTCCTCATTACCTGTAGGCAGTGGTGGGCACCCTCACGAGGGCAAATGAGGGCGAGGGTGCCCTCGCCCTCATATCACTCTCACCTCACGCACATTGAGGTGAGGTGAGGAAGAATTCTCAAAAGAGGTGAGGTGAGGTGAGGCGAGTGATGAAAAATTTCAGAAATTGAGATTGAGGTGTAGCGACGAAAAATGTTTGAGAGGGAGGTCGACGAGATGTGGAGCGGCTATTTTCAATTGCGCGATCTCTTAAAATGGCACCGAGAGCCAGCTTTCTATAATACCAATGTAGCAGAAATGCCTTTGTACTGTCAGCATAGGCTCTCTACACTAAAATGTGTTAGCTGTAAGCCCGTTAGTTTCAGACTTTCAGTCGAGTCAGATACATGATAGACGTATCAGATCAGATACACGCAAAAGCCATTCCTGCCTTTTCAGTATGAAAAACAAACGACTCAAAATTACTCGGTTGTGCAACTTCTCTACACATATACCCTTCGTCCAATTTTTACTGATTGAACATGTAGTGGATACTTGTTGCAAGGACGAACCAAGCAAGGTAATGAATCTTAGTTGTGGGTACTTGTAACTTGTCAGGAATCAACCAACGAAGCACTAAAAGCCAACTACAACGTATACGCCTACTCGTTCCTATTAGTTTTTTTTATTCCGTGTTATCGTCACGAAACAACTGTGGCTGTGAGCGACCCCACTCCTAATTGAAAGAGCAATTGTGAAGTGAAAACGTTTTGCAGAAACAGGTTAAGGTGAGCTGGACGAGACAAAAATTATAACAAGTAGGTGAATATATTTTAGAAAGACGGCTGAGGTGAGGTGAGGTGAAGAAAATACTTTAGAATGAAGGTTAGGTGAGGAAAATACTTCAGAAAAAAGGTTGAGGTGAGGTGAGGAAAATTTTTCAGAAAAATAAGGTGAGGTGAGGAAAAAGTGTTCTAGAAAATGTTGAGGTGAGATGAGTTCAGGAACATTTTTTAGAAACAAATTGAGGTGAGGTGAGGTGAGGAAAATAATTTTAAAGGGAGGTTGAGGTGATGTGAGGTACGAAGTCCTGCCCAAAAATGAGGTGAGGTGAGGAAAAACACCGGGGAAGAAAACTGAGGTGAGGGCAAAGATAGTGAGGGCATTTGCCCACCTCTGCCTGTAGGTAATGTGATGTGAAGAACTCCAGAAAATTTCGTAGTGTTAAAAATTTAATTTCATAAGCTTCATTTCACCTGACATTGAACAATTCAACTTTCTACCACCAACTCATATTACAGCGCACAAATCGGACCTCGTGCATTTGCAATGGATCAATGGATGACGCAAATTTTGGGCGGTTATTAGGAAAGCATGAAGTAGTCTTAAGGTATTTTTCGTTTCAGTCTAACTCAAGTCGCAGTTTGGGCACTGAGTCAGACACCATAACTTAATCGACCAAATGGAGAGGGCGTAGACTAACTGGTGCATGATGATTATTCGTTCTTTCATCACTAGAATTTATGTTGAGTTCAGTTTACTAACTTTGCATGAGCGGTTTTGGCAGGAAGATTTGCCTTAATTACATTTGGATTTTCCGTATTCTCAACAAGTTTAAACTATAAAGGCTTCCTGTTTGTTTGTTTTTCATCCCCCAATATGCCTTAGTAGGCGCTTGTCTTTCCATCTGGGTGCCTGCCGCGTCAACCGTGAGGAAGAAAACCCCAGTCATCGGGACGGTTCACCACACAATAGGCTGCGTTCCAATACCCCGGTTAGTCGACTTTTTCTTAATAAACATATCCCCCCCCCCGGTTAGTCGACTGCCTAGCGGTCTAACCGGAAGTGCCGCCATGTTAAGCCTCGTTCCAAATCTCGCCAAGTCCGCTTTTCAGTCGGCTACCGCCTAGTGCGCATCGATGCAGTCTAGTTATACGCCTGACCATCTGACAGCCGGGATGGCTGACAGCGGGAAACGCTAGTACCTGCTGCGCTTGCGCCGTACGCATTCCTTGCGTAAGCAACGAGATGGCGCCACAGGTGCCTCGGCTAGGCAAGCCTGTTCCAATAGTGACAAGCAAAGGGGTCTACTCAGCTGCCTAGTCAGGCGGCTTCGCGGGCGCGAGGTATTGGAACGCAGCCATAACTTGTTTTGCTGTTCCTTAACACCTGTATGTGTATCAGCGCTCCGTAGGGCGCGCAACGTTCGTGCTGAACATTAGCGCTCTTATTAAGATTATTTTATTTCTGTTATCGTAGATATACATGCTGCACGTATATATTACTTTAAAACCGAGCGAAACCCTCAATGGTAACCTAATTAAAATAAATTAAGACTAAAGAGACACAACACGTGCAGTTGACGTTCACCCGCACAATAATATCCAAAACAGTAACCGTAACAACTGTCCTCTGTGCCATACGCTTACTGGACCATCCAGTCTAAAAGAATCGTCAAGGTGAGATCTATGACACAGGCGGGTAGGTGTAGGATGTATCTGTTTTGTAATGAAACTTCCTTGGCGTTAAACGAAAATGTATTCATTGTAGCCAAACAAGAAAATGAAGCAGAGATCAATAGGGAAAAAAAGATATGTGGAGTGCGTGTGCTGTCTTGCTATTGATTATCATGATAGGCAAACCTGAGCGATGGGCAAGACACGTAAACAAACACAAACACGAGGTCTCAAAACCAGCAAGACGTTTAACTGATAACAACGAACTTCATGAACAAGTAGACGGTGCGAGGGAAGACAGAGAGAGGGGAATAGAGAATTGAGGACAAAGTGAGTTGAAGGAAGGTCAGAGGAGGCGCTTGAAGGCCAGGTGGATACATACAGACGGCACATAATACAATTGCCCACACTCTACACAATTGCCCACATGCTCTACAATTGCCCACATGCCTATCATGGAATTTATCCACCTTCATTTACGCAATTCTGTCTATTGATTATCCTTCGTTAACGAGCATCCACACGACAACTGGGGATTTCTGTTTTGGAATTGAAGTGGGAACATGCGCAAGTTTTAGTCTTCCTGCATATAGCATTTTATCGGTGTGTTATTTTTTAAGTTTCTTCCATATCCCTGTGTCCCTATCGATGACAGCTTGTGAACTCTAATTTTGAACGCGCATTCCGAACGCCCATTTTCAAACGTATTCCTTATTTGATAAGCCTATCCAGTGTGCTGTTGTGTATGTTTCTCATTTAATGATATGATGGTCATATGCAAATAAACGTTTTACGTTTCCCATCACGTTTTCATTCAGTCTTTTCCACCCTGTGTGCGAGAAGCAGAATTTCACAGGGAATGCATTTCGGCTAGAATGCTTTGTCTAAATAATATGGCTCTCCGCTTGTCATGCAGTGGTAGCGGAGCGCAGGTTTTTCTATAACACTCCTCGCGAAACAAGTTTCATAGAAAAAGCTGTGCCGTCCAGCTTTTGCAAGACAAGCCCAGGGCCAGAGCCGTAGCGACAGGGGTGCGAGAGGGGCAGCCGCCCCGGGAGCCCTCGCGAGAGAGGGTGCCGAACGACAGGCCCTGGTAGGTTGGTTGGACAGGATAAAGCTGGAACGAAGAAAATTTGAAGCTCGGCAATGCAAATAACGTTTTTGGTTCCATCTTTCATTCATTCCATCTTTCAAGCGTTTTAATTTCTCTGTTTACAGGGCTTCTGACGGTAGTTGGTGAGGAGGGGGGAGGCGCTTCAGATTTACTGTGCCCTGGCGCAAACTTGCCTCGCTACGACTCTGCCCAGGGCCATCGTATTTAAACACGGCGCTACGACCGAAACGCATGCGCAATAAAGGTGACCGCATCTGGCAACCGGCATGGTGCACATGGCATTTCTGTTTCAAATCTATCATTGTTTTCCGCCAAGTTCTGACAGCGAATGTTGTTTAACCAAGGGGATTTCCGTATCAGAAAAATATGTAATTGGCCATTGCACCTCATCTAGAAATCGTCCCTTAATGAACGTTGAATTCCATCTGTCCTTTGTCGTGGCCAATGAGCGGCCCTAATTGTCACGAAATTGTGCAGCAGTGATGGCCATACGATTTGACTTTTGTGCTAGTCTTTCCGTTTCAGTTCCTTTCTTTTCGTATTTATTTTTTTGAGTGTTCTGACTTTGCGTGACTCTTTATATGAGTGTTTGCATTCCAAGTGTCTAGTACGTTCATCTGAACTGAGTTGTCTACGTGGTATGGCGTAACCGGCTTCCACGTTGGCTGTGCCAATTTTCACAATTTCTTTTGTTCTTTTTCATTCAGTCACTTATCTAGAAAGGCCTTGCATTTGTGGAGGGTATCCAACCGTTGGTAACACTCTACACCAATGAGAAAGCGACCTCGAATAGCGGCTCCATAAGCACCCAGGTGAGCCTTTCGAGGACCTGGAACGCTTGCCTGCGGACTGCTGCCGTGGACACCCACACGGTGTAACATGCAGTGCTGCCTGACATCGTGACCTTTGTCAAGAGCTCCGACGTAGGCTGTGATGAGATCCTTTACGACAAAGCAAAGATAGGCCAATATATATCTGACATGTACCGAAACTCCCATAGGCCCCGGCGTCTTCAGAATGACACCCTCATAGAGGCCGTTAGCGGCATCTATCCGTTGCGCGGACTACTAGGATTGTAAATAAATGACGTCAGAGACGACGCCAGCACTATGAATAACAAGCAGTGCATAATTAGCCATGGAGCGTTTATATGCGCGCACTTTGCGTTGCGTTCCAAACAGCTGTAACAAACACTCCAAAGACGTTGGCTCACTAGCCTAACCAAATTTTCCCTTTTCCTGGCCAAACCATAACAATAGCACAGGGGAACAATACCAGACGACAACAGAGAAAACTATATCGCATCAGCAGCTGGTTTAATTACAAATAACAATTGAAAATCATACAGTTATCAGAAGTGCTGACAACTCCATGCAGGAGGGGCAACGTGGTGACCACACATACATTGTAAAGTTTCATTTTGGGGTTCATTTCTCAGCTAGCGCTCAATGCGCCGTAGTTATTAGACGGATGCATTTTTCCAATCAGTGATCATAATGGGCCGGTTGCAAAAACGTGACACCGTTGGTGCACGGCTGCTTCCGGCTTGTGCTCCCGCCGACATCATGGCCGGTCTCGCCGTGGCGCAAACTTCCTTCGCGGGGTATGCAACAGGGGATACATTGCATTCATTTGTTGATACGTATTGATCTTGGCCTACAGCCCCCACTTTGTAAACCTCGGTTCCTGTTTAACCCTAAAAGAGTCCGAAGTGCCCATTAGGATACATTTTGGATGCGCGGACGTACGGATACAGGGATGCACTGATAAACAATCCCAATGTGACACATGCGCAGAGGAGTAGGATACGGAAGGTTGCTACTCGTTCTGTTCTGGATTGTGCACGACGGATTTTGAAACAGGTTTTCCTGCATTGAATTTATGCATAAATTATTAATATATACACATGTTGTACACGCTTGTCGTGCTTCTTTTGTGTTTGCGACCCTATTGCTACTACCAACACCCAGGTTCGCTCACGCATCCTGAAGATAGGCGTGTCGATCGCTAGCTTTCGCTGTCAAAATCATGTTTACCTTGGATAGGCTACTTGTCGTATTCACCATGCGAAACGCCGTTAGGTCACTTTAAGAATATATTAAGATAACCCAGGAGTCTAAGCCTTGTACCGTGGCGACAAACCGAGTGATGCTCAGGATTCCATGTCAGTATGCAGCTGCGGCAGATGCCGCATGGTATCCCCCTGCGCACTTCATCACCTGCATCCCCTGGCACTGTCCCTGAGGTGTCGCAGGGAACGAGCAGGCCGATCGCGCCGCAAAAGCATCTTTCTCGTGTCGGAGACGGACGCGTATTTTGGTGCTGAGAGGAGATCGTCGTTCCGTCCTTCGACGACTGGTGAGGGGGTTACACTAATATATCTTTAAGAATAGACCCTTTAAGAGAAGCTCTTTCAAAGCGCATTGTTTTACAATAAACAGCGTCAAATTCTCCGATAAGGAGTCAACCGCACAGAAATCGCCGCCCAAAAACAATCGCTCAAGAATCCACAATGAAAAATATACCGTTAAGAAATATATCGTTAAAAATATGCCATTTCAAAATATACCCTTAAAAATAAACTGTTTGAAAATATATCCTGCAGTCGGATACGACAGCGGACTAATATCAAGGTAGATATAGCCAGGTAGCGAAGGCGAAAGAAAAAACTGACCCCGGCAACACTGTGATCTCCGTGACTCGAGCAATCCTGGGTGTTGGTAGCACAGGTACGGTCGTAAACAAAAAGCATTTACGACGCGCGCATGGGTCTTGTATAAACTAATAGTTTATTGATAACTTAAGTGTAGGAAAAGCTACCTGTTGCCCCACTAATACACATATACGAAATCGTCTACCACCTGAGTACGTTTCCGTATCCTGCTCCACTACGCATGTGTAGCAGTAGGCACGTTTGTCCATGGTCCGTGAATTCTTGTATCCGTGCCGTGTGCCCGTGCATAGTAATGCGGAGTTCGTACACTTTTTGGATTAAACAGGAAGCGGCGTTTATATCTCGAAGCTGAAGGCCAAGATTAACACGTGTGAACAGATGAGTGCTATGCATCCCGTGTTGCTGGCCCCGAGAAGAAAAAAAAGTTTCGTTGTGGAAAGACCGGCCATGATAGCGTGAGTATTAGCGAATCAGCTGTGCACCCCGATATCGCTTTGTATTTTATTTATTTATTTATTTGAAAGATACTGCCGGCCATCTCTTGATGGCCATGGCAGAGGAGGTGAGTACACTACATACAACACGTACAACATACAGCTATACACAGTGCAAAATGTCAAGTGTTAAACATCTGAAGTCAAGAAAGAAAGTTAGTCTACAAGACCTTGTAAAAACTGGGTTGGTGATGAAATTTGTGTAACACAAGAGGGCAATTTGTTCCATTCTCGTACAGTGCGAGGAAAAAAAGAAAATTTAAACACATCTTTATTGCAACGAAACTCACGGATTAATTTACTATGTTTCAGTCTTGTGGATCGGCTCGAATTGTAAGTTAAGTAATCGCAGAACTTGAGCCCATTAGTACCGCTGACTATATCGTGCGAAAACTTGAGACGCCGAATTTTCCTTCGTTGAGCCAAGGTTGGCAAACCAGATTTAGCATAGAGTGAAGTCGAAGATGTGTGCTGACCATATGCATTATATATAAATCGAAGGGCTTTTTTTTGCACAGATTCTAGCATGTTAGTATGCGTCTGTACGTAGGGATCCCAAAGAATATCCGCGTACTCTAAAATTGGCCGCACTAACGTAGTGTAAGCCGTCAGCTTCGTTGCAGACGTACAGTGGCGCATCGTCCTCCTCAGTGACCAAAGTTTACGGGATGCTCTGGTAGCAACTTGTTCAACATGCTCGGCCCAGCTTAGGTTTGATGCTAATGATACACCAAGGTATTTTTGGTTCTCCACTTTACTCAACACAGTAGTGTTAATGCTATACGGAAAGGACAATGACGTTTTCTTCGTTGTAACACACATGAACACGCACTTTTTCACATTGAGCTCCATCTGCCACATTTCACACCACGTAACAATAGATTGCAGACAGTTGTTTAATTTGACTTGGTCGTTAGTAGTGTTTATACTAGAATACAAAATGCAATCATCAGCAAAGAAACGACACTGGATTCCCGGAATGGCGATGCAGAGGTCATTTATAAAAATTAGAAACAACAACGGTCCAAGCACGGACCCCTGTGGTACTCCGGAGAGTACTGCCAAGGAATGCGAATGGGCTCCACCAACACTCACGAACTGTTTACGATTAGTAAGATAGGAGTGAAACCATTGCAGTATACGATCATTACTTATTATGTTTTTCAATTTATACAACAGCTTAGTGTGCGAAACTCTGTCGAATGCCTTTGATAGGTCTAAAAACACAACGTCCGTTTGACCACCTTTGTCTACAACAGAGGCAAAGTCATGAACTATGTGTACAAGTTGCGTAACTGTTGAGTAACCTCGCCTAAAGCCGTGCTGCTCTTTCACCAAGAAATCACTTTCTTCCAAAACGCTAATTATGTGTTTAAAGACAATATGTTCCAGAACTTTGCTACTAGTACTTAGTAGTGATACCGGCCTGTAGTTAGTAATGTTTGATTTATCACCGCTTTTAAATATTGGTACCACTTTGGCTACCTTCCAGTCAGACGGGATTTCACCCGATCTTAAACTGGATTGGTAAATGATACAAAGAAACTTTGAACACCACTCTGCATACCGCTGTAAAAAAGCATTGGGTATCCCGTCTGGACCACATGCCTTCTTCGTGTCCAGCCGGAGGAGCCTATCTAAGACACCTTCTGTGAACACTTCGACATCGCTCAGACCAAAGCAGGTAGAAGAGAAAGGTGGTTCTGTACAGTCGTCGTTGGTGTACACAGAGGCAAACCACCCGTTGAATTCGTCCGCGATTCTCGCGCCGTCGACAACTGCCACCCCATTGAGTTTAATCTCTTTAATCTTATTGTCCTTTTTAACCAGATGACTCCAGAACCGTCTTGGATTATGTTTAAGAAAGTTGTGCATAGTAACATTAAAGAAGTGGAAACGAGAACGGCGTGCTAGTGAACGCAATTTTTGACGCAATACCGGGAGTGAGCCTTTGTGCCCTGGATGGAACCTTTCTATCCTATTTATTTTACGTTTCAACTGTAAAATCTCACGCGTTACCCAAGGATTACGCTTCTTCCGCTTCACTGTGCGCAAAGGCACAAACTTTTCGATGCACTCCAGCGCCAAATTCTTAAAGAAAAGCCACCTTTTGTCAACAGAGACTGCGGTATCCTCACAAAGCACAACAAATCGGTCAAAAGATTCTTCCAGCATGTCCACAACATCAGTATCACTTGCCCTGCTGAAATCACGATATTTGTTGGTCTCAATATTTGTCCCCCAGTTAATTGACATGTTCAATGTGCAAACAACTGCATCGTGGTCGGATATTCCATCTGCGATCGACACATCAATTAGCGTATTTGCTGCAGCGTAAGATAAGAAAACGAGGTCAATCAACGACTCGCCATCATTGGTCCTACGCGTGGGAGCATCTACCACCTGCGATAAGTTGTTATCAAAAGCGATATCAGTTAAGAGCCGAGAGTGTTCACATCCGGCTGCAGGCAACATGTTTTTCCAGTCTATTAGCGGGAGGTTGAAGTCACCAGCCAAAATCACAGATGGAAATTCCTTAGATTTCGTGTCGAGAAAGTGGGACAATTCATGAAGTACATCTGTACTTGCTCTAGGGCACCTGTAGAATCCTCCCACCAAAATCGAACAGGTGTGACTCTTTACAGCAACCCAAACCATCTCGCACCCGTGGTCATGTTCAATAACTGATGCAGAGAAGCACTCCTTAACAAGTATGGCTACATCGCCTCCACGTGAACCACGGTCACGACGGAAAACGCTGAATCCATCAGGAAAGATCTCGCTATCTTGAATGCTTTCGTTCAACCAAGTTTCAGTCACTACTGTAATGTCAGGATCGAACGCAAGTAATATTGACTCCAGCTCCGCCACCTTGTTGACAACACTCCTAGCATTGATATTTAGCAACCTAAAGGGGCGCCGTCAACACGTGTCGTATCAGACGTAAGATCGTCGACATGAATTTTGGCACCAAAGCGAAGCCGCCCAAGGAAAGGCCTAAAAAGGCAGCCTTCAGGCCATACATTGGGGCAAAGAAGCCTATCAAAATCAGCCTCCTGTACCGCTATGTGGAATGAAGCGTATGACGCATGCCTCGCGGGCAGTTTGGTACATGTAAACTGATCGTTGTTCAATGCGTTTGATACGACCTCAGACAGGTCCTCACTAGAGGTCGAGGGATGCAGCCTGGATACAAAGATGGCTTTCTCCCGCGGAGGTTTTGCCACAGCTCGCAACTTACTGTCTTTGGATGAGCCGATCGATGGCTGGACGCGCCGTCTCGGTAGGATCATACGAAACCCTTCATCGTCCACTGGCCCCTTCGAAGTATCGATGCTCCCTGACTGCTCTGGAAACTTGTTCCGATCATTGGTAGCCACCGTGTTGGGAAGCTGCCGTGCGATGCGACGTTGATTACCACGCTGGCCAACCATTTCTTCCGCCGGCGGTACCATCGGTGCGAAACGAGTCAAGCTTGTCGGAGAAGCTGTGGTGGATGTCGACGAAGCAGCAGCACCATGAATTAATACTTCCGCGTATCTGTCACACGGCGTCTTAACAGCGTCTTCGACGGTGGTTGACTGCGACATGTACCTTCGAAGAAGATCCGTGTTGCGTGAAAGATGCACAAACAGGGCACCATTTTCCGCTCGCAGGGACTTGACCTCCCTCTCGAGAGCGCTAACCTTTTCCAACAGTGTCCCTAGCAACTTGCATGCGTTCGTAGGCAGGTCATCCGTCGAAACCTGCACCCCGAAGTCAACGGCTTCTGTAGCAAGTGTGTATGGGCAACGAAAGAGTCGTCAGGATTCCGTCGTTTGGTGCAGTCAGCGCACTTGAACTTGCTCACGCCTTCGCTGACAAGGAAATCGTATTCCGCATCGGTGATGTTGACGCATTCGCAGTGAAAACTGCGGGAACAGGCTCCCGAGCAGATAATAAACTGCATGCGGCCCGACAATGAGCGAGCGCAGCAGCCACACACGTCCGCTCCGCGCGACATCATGAACGATAATTTTGAACTGATATGTATCATTAAACATGATTGATTGTTCTCTCTTCTCGTCTGGTATTGCTGCCCTGGGTGATGAGTATGGTTCGGTCAGGAAAAGGGGAAGGGAATGCAACGCAAACGAAGTAAACGAATGCAAACGTGTCATAGCTGATTATGCACTGCTTATTATTCGTGCTGCTGACGTCATATACGTCGTCATTTATTTACAAAAGTAGTAGTCCACGCAACGGATGGATGGCGCTGACAGTCTCTATCGTGGCGTCATCTGAAGACGCAGGGCCCTATGCGAGTTTCGCTACCTGTCTATATATACCTTGCTAATATCTCAACACAGATGATAGTGGTACGATGTAGCTTATATTGGTGGTTTTGCTTTTAGCTCTCATCCGCACCTAGTGGACTGTCATTGCTGCCATGTGTTTTTCAGTGTTTTTGCTACGTTTTCTTTTTTTAGTGCAGAAAGGCTATGCATTATATGCATGTCTCGCGTTATTTCGCTTGACAAAGCATCGTTAGGAATAGTGAAAGTGATGAGTACCTGCTCGTTCGTGCACGTGTCCTGAGTTCGCTTTACTCGGACGTTGAAGTGGAGGGGGGTTATTCTAATAAATCTTTAAGAATAAATCCTTTAAGAAAAAAACTCTTTCAAAATATATTGTTTTACAGTAAACCGCATAAAATTTCCCGATAAGGAATCAACCGCACAAAAATCCCCGCCCAAAAAGCAATCGCTCAAGAATCCGCCATGAATATATGTCGTTGCAAAATATATCGTCACAAATAAACTGTTTAAAAATATATCGTTAAAAATAAACAGTTTAAAAATATGGGTGTATCCCGTTTGAAACCATTAAAAATAATCTTTCAAAATTAAACGCGTAAGTGCCCACTGTTAACAATATATCTCCCAGAATATACGCTTAAAAATAAAGGCACAAAAATAATCGCCGAAATATCCCCGTTTAAATATAAACGCCAAGGAATCCACGGTTAAGAATAAATCGTTAAAAATAAATGATTTCAGAATCCTCCAAATCCACCCTACAGTTGCTAGAGTCATGTGGTATGGTCCAAATCAAGGTGAACTGCAAGCAAGGGGCTTAACCTAACCTCACAGGACCAAAGTAGCCTAAACTATCTCAAACTAACTGAAACCAAACTAAACTAAAACCTAACATAACGTGATATAACCCGGCGTAAATTGCAATCAGTCCGCCTCCGTGCTAGATGGTGAGGGGATTTTGATTTAATGGTGGATTATTAAACGGTGATCTCTAAGCGGGGACAGTAAGCGGTTTATTTTAGGAGATATATTTTTAACCGTGTATATTTTAAGCGGATTATTCTTGAATGTTTTATTCTTAAACGTTTATTCTTAATGATGGATATCGGGGACCCCCCAAAAATATATCCTGTAGTCCAACACGACAGCGGAGTGATAGATGTGTATCTCTACGCAGAGGATAGCAGTAGCACGTAGCTTATATTGGGGGTTTTTGCCCTTGTTAGCACTCACCCTCTACCTAGTGATATGTCATGGCTGTCATATTTGTTCCGTGTGTGTGTGTGTGTGTGTTGGTGCTATGTTTTCCTTTGTAGTGTAGAAAAGCCTATGCATTATATGCATGTCCCGCGTTGTTTCGCTTGACAAAGCATCGACGGGAACTGTGGCAGTGCTGAGCGCTCGTTCGTTCGTGCGTGTGCTGAGTTCGCTTCACACTGAAGTTCAAGTGAAGTACGATTGCTTCGCCTACGAAGTATGAAACGTATACTCACGGCAGGAGTGCAATTAAATTCGCCGACTTTGGTACTATTTGTCGAAGCGGATTGTCTATTTCACTCGCGGCCATACCACGTGACAGTAGCAACCGTATGTTTGATTTTGGGGGGATTCTGAAACGATTTATTTTTAACGACATATTCTTAACGGGGGATTCCTTAGCGTTTTTATTTACACGGAGATATTTGAGCAATTATTTTTGTGCGTTGATCTTTAAGCATATATTGTGGGAGATTTATGATTAACCGTGGCTACTTACGCGTTTATTTTTGAAAGGTTATTTTTAAGAGTTTCAAACGGGATACACCCAAGTGGAGCACCGGTTGTTTCGTGTAGTAAGTATCGAAATGCGAAGTATACTCATGCCCATAGAACCCCGATGAAATTGACCTACTTCGGACTATTTCTCGAAGCGGATTGTCCATTTCATTTGCGGCTATATGACGTGACTGTAGCAACCGTAGGGCAGAATTGGGGAGATTCTGACACGATTTATTGTTAACGATATATTCTTAACCGTGACTTCCTTAGCATCTTCGGGACACCATAGGACTTCGATCCATATTGTGAAGGGGCTCATTATTTCATTCTCCGCATCACCACCAGCATTGGGGTAGAGTGTCGCCCCTTGCGATGAAACTCCCCATCCATCATCTCGAAATAAAGTTATTGTCGCTGCTGAGCCGTCGACAAATGCGGCGACGGTCTGCTCTGGGCATCGCAATACTCGTCCGTCTACGGGACGAGAGAGTTGCTTCTGCGGCGCTGTCCGCACGACACCAGGATGGGATGGAACCCACTGGAGAACCAACCTCTGTCCTGCTTCGTACACAAGGTGGTAAGCCATTAACACATCCATCACTAAGGGTGCGGATGACCCTCGTATGCAGGAATTTTCAATGGCTGGTAGTGCAGATTTTGAGTCGGTGAACAATGTCCACTCCCGGGAGGTAAAATAAATGATGTTCTGCAGAAAGAAAAGGATGGCATAAAGTTCCGTAGCTGTTGATGGGGTTAGAGGCGAAGGCGTTGTTCTTGCACTACGCCTTCGGATGGTATGACGAATGCAGAGGCGGTCTTGCCATTTCAGGATGCGGCATCTGTATACGCTGCTGCAGACGTGGAAAACGTCGTCTTCCAGGACATAAAAATGGGCTCGAAGGTCTTGAGGGCCTGATCTCTTCGTTCCAGAAGGTTCGGAAGACTTGTTGTGGTAACGAAGGTCTGTGGCACCGGCAGAGACCAGGGGGCATGCGGCGGTGTTACGCCCTGAGGTACGAAGAAAGTGGGACTCTGGCGTGTACGCTGCGCTACTCGATAGAATAGTACTACTACTGCTTCATAGAACTATGTATCGAGGTTTACTGAGAAGCGGGTGACGGGGAATGTGCGCACGCAAACATAACATCCGTGTGGTTAGAGCAATTTGTTACAGCAGTGTGGCTACAACTATAGGAGCAATGTTTGAATGGGCAGCGCACTCTGGCGTGACCTAATGCAAAGTATATGGATGATTGTTGGTATAGCTTTTCCCTTAAAATTCCGCAATCCACCTCGTGTCGAAAACGATAGCTCGCTTGATCTGACAACAAATCAGTATGGATCAGATGTGTCATATATGCTATTGCCTGGCCTTCAACATTCTGTAATTGGTCTCGTTCTGAGAATAAGATCGTTCTGGTTCCTGATTGAATGTACAGCACGTGTGTAGGCCTTCTTATCCCGTGCCCTAAATATTGTGTAACAGAGTCCGTGTTTGAAAGGGCGGCCCATTCTGCCGTGACCTAATGCAAATTATCTGTATAATTGTTGGTATAGCTTTTCCCTTAAAATTCCGCAATCCACCTCGTGTCGAAAACGATAGCTCGCTTGATATGACAACAAATCAGTATTGATCAGATGTGTCATATATGCTATTGCCTGGCCTTCAACATTCTGTAATTGGTCTCGTTCTGAGAATAAGATCGTTCTGGTTCCTGATTGAATGTACAGCACGTGTGTAGGCCTTCTTATCCCGTGCCCTAAATATTGTGTAACAGAGTCCGTGTTTGAAAGGGCGGCCCATTCTGCCGTGACCTAATGCAAATTATCTGTATAATTGTTGGTATAGCTTTTCCCTTAAAATTCCGCAATCCACCTCGTGTCGAAAACGATAGCTCGCTTGATATGACAACAAATCAGTATGGATCAGATGTGTCATATATGCTATTGCCTGGCCTTCAACATTCTGTAATTGGTCTCGTTCTGAGAATAAGATCGTTCTGGTTCCTGATTGAATGTACAGCACGTGTGTAGGCCTTCTTATCCCGTGCCCTAAATATTGTGTAACAGAGTCCGTGTTTGAAAGGGCGGCCCATTCTGCCGTGACCTAATGCAAATTATCTGTATAATTGTTGGTATAGCTTTTCCCTTAAAATTCCGCAATCCACCTCGTGTCGAAAACGATAGCTCGCTTGATATGACAACAAATCAGTATGGATCAGATGTGTCATATATGCTATTGCCTGGCCTTCAACATTCTGTAGTTGGTCTCGTTCTGAGAATAAGATCGTTCTGGTTCCTGATTGAATGTACAGCACGTGTGTAGGCCTTCTTATCCCGTGCCCTAAATATTGTGTAACAGAGTCCGTGTTTGAAAGGGCGGCCCATTCTGCCGTGACCTAATGCAAATTATCTGTATAATTGTTGGTATAGCTTTTCCCTTAAAATTCGGCAATCCACCTCGTGTCGAAAACGATAGCTCGCTTGATTTGACAAGAATGAGTATAGATCAGATGTATCATATATGCTATAGCCTGGCCTTCAACATTCTGCAATTGAACTGGTCCTGAGAATAAGATCGTTCTGGTTCCTGATTGAATGTACAGCACGTGTGTAGGCCTTCTTATCCCGTGCCCTAAATATTGTGTAACAGAGTCCGTGTTTGAAAGGGCGGCCCATTCTGCCGTGACCTAATGCAAATTATCTGTATAATTGTTGGTATAGCTTTTCCCTTAAAATTCGGCAATCCACCTCGTGTCGAAAACGATAGCTCGCTTGATTTGACAAGAATGAGTATAGATCAGATGTATCATATATGCTATAGCCTGGCCTTCAACATTCTGCAATTGAACTGGTCCTGAGAATAAGATCGTTCTGGTTCCTCATTGAATGTACAGCACGTGTGTAGGCCTTCTTATCCCGTGCCCTAAATATTGTGTAACAGAGTCCGTGTTTGAAAGGGCGGCCCATTCTGCCGTGACCTAATGCAAATTATCTGTATAATTGTTGGTATAGCTTTTCCCTTAAAATTCGGCAATCCACCTCGTGTCGAAAACGATAGCTCGCTTGATTTGACAAGAATGAGTATAGATCAGATGTATCATATATGCTATAGCCTGGCCTTCAACATTCTGCAATTGAACTGGTCCTGAGAATAAGATCGTTCTGGTTCCTGATTGAATGTACAGCACGTGTGTAGGCCTTCTTATCCCGTGCCCTAAATATTGTGTAACTGAGTCCGTGTTTGAAAGGGCGGCCCATTCTGCCGTGACCTAATGCAAATTATCTGTATAATTATTGGTATAGCTTTTCCCTTAAAATTCGGCAATCCACCTCGTGTCGAAAACGATAGCTCGCTTGATTTGACAAGAATGAGTATAGATCAGATGTATCATATATGCTATAGCCTGGCCTTCAACATTCTGCAATTGAACTGGTCCTGAGAACAAGATAATTCTGGAGGTGATAGAATTCACAGAAAGTGCGTAGGTCTTGTTATCGAGAGGCCAGTGCACTCTAGACTTGATTTCCTTTAAAACAGCTGTATGATCATTGGTATAGCCTTTGCCGTTGTCATTCTCTAAGTGCCCGTACTGAAAAACATACGTAGGTTGATTCCACTACAGGTTCCGAAACCGGGATCCCAGCACGTATTCATGTTCAATAACCCGGGATTTTGCTATAATACATTTTGGCTTTGCTGACAACGAATAGTTGGTAGTATGTTTTGTATGCATGCTCGTTTTAAGTCGTTGCTGTCTCTTTCAACTATTCAACTTTTTCTTCAACTGTCCTCATTCAGTTCATGACAGGCCATTGCTCCTACAAAATTCCTACGAAAACACAACGGAGAATATAGCTTTTGTTTAGTTCACTTTTAGAGCCTAGGTGTAGCCGCGTTGCGTCAGGCTGGCTGGCGACGGAGAGGGACCCCTTCAGTCTCACGGTGCGCCCTCTTCCCCTCGTTTGGTTCTTTATCGCGCCGCCTGGGCTGGGAAGAAAGCTTCCAACGGAGACTCTCGCTCGGTAGGGTGGTTTAGCAGATGAGAATATCTTTACGATAAGACTTCCGAAAACATGATGAGCTAAGCACCAGATTCCTTTGAAGTGGCTGACGTCACGTTGCTGGTCATATATTTGAGAGATTTCTCTACGATATAGTTTTCGTAGAGCTAAAAAGAGCTAAAAAACGAACAGAATGGAACGAGACAGAAACCGCACGCGCTTAGCTTATGGAAGTTAGTGAAATTGCTATTTGTGGCAGAAATACTTTTCCCGTTTAAAATGTAGCACAACGGCTATTCCGGTACTGAAAAAAAGTAGAAAATACAGTAGCTGCCCTACTAGTAGCGCCGCTACGTGCAACACTGATCATATTTTTGCTGTTTCGTGTGGCTCCTTTTGAGTGATCCCCAACTCCATGATGAATGTTCACGCTTCTGCGAGCCTTGTGAAATAACACTTACGTAATTTGACACCGCAGCGTGCATGCCTTTCGCATGTCTTTTTGTGTTAGCGCCGCGAAGCAACAGTGGCTATGAACGGCGTATAGACGTGGACAGGCGAAGACAGCACAACAGGAAGGAGTGGGGACAGGGGGGTTAGTATGCGTACTGGGCCGACTTTTTGGGAAACTGTGCAAACATTCGTCTGGAAAGTCTAAAGGAAGACCCAGAGAACGCCCTAGACAGCACAGTCGCTGCTGGGAGTCGAACCCGCGTCACCTCCTAGTCAGTGCGTGGAAGGCAGTCATCCTTACAGACTGTGCAACGGGACCGATGTCACATTGCTGCATCGCGATCTCATCTCACATGAGGACATCAAGGTCGCAAGTTACAGCCTCCTGTCGTTCTTTTTTTTTTTTTTGACAACAAAGTTAAATGAGTCAAATATTTTCCATGCGGTGAAGTTCACTTGTAAGAGTGTGAGATGCACTTATAAAGACTGGTTAAAGCTACTGCATGATTTTCATGAAACCACAATTTGTTTTTGCAAAGAGGAAACCAATGTCGCCGTCGATACCATTCATGGCAAGTGAAATGTGAAAGACTAGGAAGCATGCTAGTTTGAAATCAAATGCAAGAAACGAAAGAAATGTAGCAAGAGGTGGAATAGTACATGTCTACTGGGCTTCTAAATTTAGACGAGTCTGCTACGACTAATGTCCACTAGACGCCTCCCGATAGCCTGAATGTCTAGAGGACTTTCCTCTAGCAAAGTTAACGTTACGCCACCTAGCCGTCCAGCTCTAGACATCCAATGCCTTACACTAGCCCAACATCATACATTTTAGGGAACAGACCCAGGGCGCTTCTATCCCTGTATTAGCCATCACCTCTAAATTTAGACCAAAGCTCACCCCATCTTTCCTTGTAACGTTTAGGATTACTTCATTAGGGAGTCTGTAGGGATACTCACTTTTTTAACTTTATTGGTGTACGAGGAGCGTTCAAGTCAAACCGGGACTTTTCATTTTTCGCAAAAGCAAAATGAACTTACAAGCGAGCAATTAGTTTTATTTTTCAACACAATCTCCAGCTGCACTAATGCACTTTTCCCAGCGTTTCACGAGGGCTTGGATGCCAGCAGCGTAGAAATCCTTACCGGCGCGTAGCAGCCATGATCGGACTGCATTCTTGACCTCGTCCTCGCAGCTGAAGTGGCGGCCCCCAAGGAACGCCTTCAGTGGCCCGAAGAGATGGAAATCGCTGGGGGCAAGGTCTGGACTGTAAGGGGGATATGGCAGCAACTCCCAGCCAAGTTCCTGTAAGGTGCGTGTCGTAAGATGCGCGGTATGCGGCCGTGCATTGTCCTGTAGGAGGGCTCTTTTGGTGATGAGGCCCGTTTGCTTCAGCGCCTTATGCACACCCCTGAGAACCTGGCAGTAATATGCACAATTGATGGTGGTACAACTGGGCAGAAAGTCAACATGAACAACGCCGGCCTTCCCCAGAAAACCGTGGGAAAACGTTGGATGTTCTGAGGAACTCTGACACTGGGCTCTGAGCCGTCCCGGCCGGGATCGTCTTGGACTGATGTACGGCCGTCTCGGAACCGTTTGCACCACTGAAACACTTTGTTGCGGCTAAGTGTATCGTGGCCATACTGAGCCTGAAGTCTTCTGTGAATTTCAGACGTATTCACGCCTTTATTCACGAGAAACTTCATGACAATTCGCTGTTCGATGTGCGCGCTCACCTCGTTGTCGGCCATCTTGTCCGGCAGGTGTCTTCTGTTTTGCACAAACTTTGGACCACAACGTGGTGAACGCGGAGGCATGTCGCGTGTGAAAATGACGAAGAAATTTGTGAATTTTGTGAAATGTGTGAAACAGAAGTAGCCCGAGCCGTTTGTACACTCAGGAGACAGAAAGTCCCGGTTTGACTTGAACACCCCTCGTACATAAAGCACTTGATTTATATCTAAATATTATAGACATATATTCCAGCGTAACAAAATAATCTCTAACTGACAAGTATTGAACTGTGTGTTATTATGAACATCATAACATTAATATCTAGTCGACGCCTTTCGATATGTCACTTTGAGAGTATTATACAATGTGCATGCCACCAAAATATGGGGCATTCAACCGCTTTTTTGGGTCGCTGACCTCAGTATCTATTTAAATTTGTTGGTAACTTGTTTTAATTAACCTTTTGCTTTTGAGTACTTCCAGAATCAGCCTACGGGAGTTGAAGATCTATATTCAGGGAACATAAGTAACAAATGTTTAATTTTTCAATGTTTTTTTTTTCAAATTGATCAATATGGACGTGCTGTGATGTTACGAACATTACTATATTGTCATTATCTAGCCCATGATAAGCATGTGTACCATTATTGTCTGATGAAAGTTCTGTGCAGATGTAAAGTGGATACATGCTAGTCGCTATTGCAGTGTTCTAAGAATTTTTGGCAAAATTTGTTTCTTGTGTGAGTTACTGCACGTGACTTTCACACGTACAGTAGTCGCTGAGCTGCTAACTGAAGTACAGAAGAACTGCTAAGTGTGGTCTTTTTCCATTTTGCGTATACAGAGGATTATCAACAAGGCTGGCTTTGTTAAAAGTATTATCGGCATAACTTTTATAGCAATAACAGAATCAGTAAAAAATGTCTAGATAATATTTAGATATAAATGAAGTGCCTTATGTGCATCAATGAAGCTAAAAAACTGAATATCTCTATAGACTCCCTAATGAAGTTAATCCTAAACGTTGCAAGGAAAGTTGGGGTGAGCTTTGGTTTAAATTTAGAGGTTATGGCTAATACAGGGCTAGAAGCACCCTTGGTCTGCTCTATAAAATATCTTACGTTGGGCTAGAGTAAGGCATTGGATATCTAGAGCTGGACGTCTAGGTGGCGTAATGTTAACTTTGCTCGAGGAAAGTCCTCTAGACATTCAGGCTATCGGGAGGCGTCTAGTAGACATTAGTCGTAGCAGACTCGTCTAAATTTAGACGCCCAGTAGACATGTACTATTCCACCTCTTGCTACATGGCGTGGTTTGTATTGTTTCTTGCATTTGATTTCAAACTAACATGCTTCTTAGTCTTTCATATTTCACTCGTCATAGACGACAAACTGCATGAATGGTATCGGCGACGATATTGGGTTGCTCTTTGCGAAAAGAAATTGTGGTTACATGACCCAATCATGCAGTAGCTTTAACCAGTCTTTAAAGTGCATCCCACACTCTTACAAGTGACCTTCACCGCATAGCACACTGCTAGCCATCCAACATATCGAATGACATCGTTGTCTGCCCTGAGTTGCTGAAAACGAGAGGCGTGCGCCTTTTTTGTGACACTTATGCTGTTCATAACTCTCACAAAAAAGGCGTACACCTACCGACAAATCAGGGCAGATAGCGATATCATTCGATATAAGGATTGGCTTGGACTGTGCTATGCTGTGAAGTTCATTTTTAAGAGTGTACACTCTTAAAAATGAATTCCACCTCATAGCACGCCCCTATCCAACTATCATCCCGTATGACAACGTTCTCGTCCTTTACTTGTTGAAAACGGAGGCGAAACCTATGTCGTACCTTATACCGGGAGGCGAAGCCCCTTTGTGCATAACGGTACAAAATATGCTTCGCCTCCCGTTTTGAATAAATCAGGGACGAGAACGTCGTCATTTGGGATGATGGTTGAATAGGAGCGCGGTATGTGGTGAAGTTCATTTTTAAGAGTGTGTACCTTCTAGCATCAAACGAAGCAAGGTTACCAACCTCTTCAGAATGCCCTTACCTCTGATCCGACGTTGCTTGGGAAGTAATGTGAAAAGTATCTCCAAGAAAAACATTACTACGAAATATTTTTATTACATATCGTACTTGATCTTATCTTCAAATATTATGTATCAATGTCATGCCTCATTTATCAACGCACCTACGAAAGAGGATGGCGTCCTACGTTTGATGTGCACTCGTGCTTTCTGAATTACTGATGTAACGAGAAATTAAGGCAGTTTCGTTATAAGGTATACTCGTTCATTTCGTCGTAGTTTTTTCACCAATGTGAAGCATGTCGTGTAATACGATAGTAATAGATCTGCACTTTGCGCCTCAGGCGATTAATCTCTATGTTCACAGCGTACTAGAAGAAAAAAAATATGTACCTTAAAAGAGAAACAAACTTACACGCTTCGGAATCTGCTAACCGGCTTTGTTGCAACGACGCATTACGTCATCGAAGCCCATTTCTGCACCCCAACAAAGTGCCTAAAGGACGCGGCTTGTGCCCCCAGTCTTAAAAGCCTAAATTTTTCCAATCCACGCATGCTGTTGACCTACAGTATCCACAAATCTTTCAACGCTCTTCCCTAACCCTTTTAATACCATGCCAATGATGAGGGCGGTACCCAGAAAAAGAACAGACTCTTTTCAAAATGGCGGCGGCTTTCCTCTTGGCCTCTTTCCTGATTATAGAAAAATATTGGTATTGATCGGAAACGATCATGAAGCGCAAAATTACATATTTTTTTTTTATTTTAGACTTCTGAGCTATGAATGAATTTTAGTTTAATTGAGCGGACTCTTGCCCTGAATTGCTATGAAATTGTTGTGCAGGTTTAATGTACCATATACTACTGCTATCTATGAGAACCATATGCTGTCTACTATCCATGAAGTAGAACACGTGATCTTTAGGGTCACACACCACTGGGCGACATTCCCAGACTTGGCACACACATGGAGGTCTCTTAAAGGGAGACACTGCACCAAAAAGGTGTTGAGGTAACAATGCGGCATCAATCCATACCGTATCGTATTTCGGTGAATACAATTTCTCATCCCCAAATGACACACATAATTAGAAAAGGAATATTTTCCTTCAACTTATTAGCCGCTGCTCCACAGAAAAGCAGTTCAGCAACACTGGGCTTCACCTCACTGGTATTCCTAATACAGACCCACCTCCTAATACACACCTCCACCTCCACACACCTCCACAGATCCGAATACGCCTTTCTGTAGGTTTTGTTTTCACCGATGGCGAATATTTTAGAACGAAATCGGGAAAGCAGAAGACTGGTGATCCATGTGGCACCAAGAAGTTACAAAGCGGTAGGACATCCAGAAGTTTCGATTTCTTTCTGAGCTTCGTAGCTCTTCTGGCAAAGAATGAGTCCCCGACGGCCAAACCAACATTATTTATCACGTACCGCGCTTAGTAATGGCTTGCACAGCCATTATGACATTCTTGGGATTGTCGGAGTCCAAATTCTAAGACCCGGTAAGTCGCACACCGGCGCTTCGTGATGTTTGGCTCCCCATCATATCTTTACTTCAATATTAATTTTCTTCCTGATACGTACCAGGTGGTAACACGTTTAAACAATACACCTCGCACAAAATTCGAGTGACGAGTTTTTTCAGCGCACCGGCACACCGGACAGCGTCTAGTCATTGCGTGATAGGTGATTTGAAAGACAGGGAACCCCGAGTTGAGGAACCGATTCCAACGCGTCCACATAAGTAACACTTTGGGATAATATAGACCTTTTAACGTAGTGCCAATAGTCACGGCACCTTGTCAAGTTTACAAGACAAAAGTGCAGCATGGGAGAGGTCTACGTTGGGTTCAACTTTCTTAGTCCTGTTGCATCATTGCACATGTTCAAGTGCACCTGAAGCAATCGTCCACTAAATTGTAAGTCTCCCATGCGTATTAATACGAGCGCTAAAGGTTAGATAGGGATTTAGATTGGGAAAATATTGATGAACCCAGGGCAAATAAATCATTATCTTGTTGACGTCGCATATTTGGAGACTGCTGCTGCCCTGAAAGTCACATCATATATGTGAAACGCGTTCCGTTCTTTCAAAGCCTTTAATGCCTGTAATGAACCTTATTTAAAACATCCCTTACCTAGGATAGCCGAGAGCAGACCTATCACAAAGATAGCTGACATGGTCTCCTATTGAGCCTGCGCGTCAAGTAAGTGCGTTCTTTCGAATCACGGGTGTGGAATACCTTAGATTTACTTATATAGGCTTTTAAAATGACATTTTCTTTATGTGCGTATTTCGAAACATAAATATTTACACAGAGGGCAGTTATGCAACGTCTGCTACAGCTTTGCATTTAACGGTGTATAATCGAATTGCTGTCGAAAATGACAACGTGCTACATCTGACTGGGTAAGAAGCACACGTGCAGTGTCTCATCCCGCGCGCACAATTACGTAACCTAATAGATATCACGTGGATGATTGTTGGTATAGCCTTTCGCTTGAAACTCCGCAACCTATCTTGCTTTGAAAAGCATATATGGCTTCATCTGACATGACTGAACACGAAGCACATGTATCAAATTCGCTACAGCCTAGCCTTCAACATTCTATAGTTAAACTCGTGCTGACAATGAGATCGTCCTGCGGCGGGATTGAATGTACAGCACGTGTGTAGGCCTTGTTATCCCGTGCCCGAAATTTGTGTAATGGAGTTCCTATTTGAAAGGGCAGTGCGCTCTTGCTTGATTTCATTTAAAGTACCTGAACGACCATTGGTATAGGTTTGCCTTTGTCATTCTGTAAGTGCTCCTACTGAAGAGCACAGGTTGTCTCAACTGTGTGTTCGGAACCCGGGATCCCGGTATATTTTCATGTCCCAAAATCGCGGGATTTCGTGATAAGAAATATTGGCTTTAGTGACTACGAATTGGCGCTTTAGTGACAACGAAGGGTTGGCTGTATGTGTGAAAAGGAAAGAACGGTACCGACCTCTGTTTTCAGTCGTCCCTACTGCGAAACATATCCGAAACAGAACCAACGGACACACAACCAACATATAGTGGTTCTAAATGGCGGTGCCTTTTCTTCAACTGCCGTTATTCTGTTCATGACAAGTACGTTATCTGCTGACCAAACAGACCATACAGGCCATAGCCGGCCGTCAAGCAGTATCACCCTACGAAAGCACAAGGATTCTTTCTGTCTGTGAGGCTACATAAAATATTGCATCTAATTTTCTCTCTCTTTTTAGATTGAATAGCTTTTGTTTAGTTCACTTTTGTATCCCTTCACCTGTATCCCTCTCCGTCACGCTCGCTGGTGACGGAGAGGGATGCCTTCACTTTCACGGTGCGCCCTCTTCCCCTCGTTTGGTTCTTTATCGTGCCGCCTCGGCTGGGAAGGAAGCTTTCAATGGGCGTACACACTCCATAGGGAGATTTAGCAGATGAGAAGAACTTTACGATGAGAGTTCCGAAAACATAATAAGAGAAGCACCAGATTCCTTTGAAGTGGTTGACGTCACGTTGCTGGAATTTTATTTGGGACCTTTCCCTATCGTATTGCTTTCGTAGAGCTCTATCGATGTTCTAAAATTCCTTAATGTCTGCGCAGCGCATCTCGCGTGATGTCGTCCACGCCGTCAGGCAACACGGACGCTGCAGGCTTAGAGCGTAGGCGGCACAGAGGTAACACAAACCTGCCATTGTTGTAACTACCCTCAAGCGGGTAGTTTGCGCAGAACCTGCGATCTTATCGCAGTCACACGTCATACGAAACGACCTGTTGAGGTGATGTGACATTGCTTAGACGTCGTTTTAGCGCTTGCCGACATAATCCCGTGAAGTCAGGAGATGAACGTCTTTTGCAGCGTAAACAAGACCGGGCTTCTTCCGCGACATGGTACCCCATGTATCCTTAGTTTAAAGGTTAGATACGCTGGTTTTGAAGTGCCGAGGAATTGACCAATACTTGGGCTGTGTGTTCATTAGTGAACACTGAATATGTGTCCGAAATATCTTGGTGCAACTGTTTGTAGTTTTTAGAAAAACATTTTTTTAGATTCCCCGGCCGCCCGTCAGACCGTAGCAAGCCCTGCCACGGGCGCCCAGATGTCACTGCTCTAGGTTTATGAGTCCTTAGCTTGGCATGCACTCTTGGCTTGACCGCTTGGCTTCTTTGGTTTCCTTTTCTGTGCATCGTGCATTAACAAACACCTGTTATGTTACTGGTGAGCCGGAAACAAAGCATGCCAAAATGTCTTTGGCACCACGTCATTTGGAAAGTGCTCTTCCTTGTGCAAACCTTGCCTGTGATGAGCTGAAGCGATAGGAGGTGTGGTATGACACGGCGAAGTTGTCGTACAACGATGCTGCAACGATGCTACAATACAACGATGCTACGCTGTTAGAACAATTCATAGGAGCCTTCAATTTTAACCTACCATAAGCTGCCAAAAGTCCAGGCGGTGCTAAGCTCTTGGCTGACAGCGATCGATTGTCGGGCGGACTGAGTACCACTCAAGGATTTCGTCCACAAATGTTATCATTGGTTACACAGAGGCAATTTGCAGTCTGGGCTCGAAATCGTCTGTAGTGAGATGCCGGACACACACATTTTTTTTTATTTAGCTTACCTTCGAGCGGCCTTAGGCCATACAAAGGGAGTGGGGCACTCATAACACACACAGAACAAAGAAGAAAACACACTGATACTAACACTACATACGGTCAAAATGAAACAAATAAGTAAAGCACACTTCTATTACGTAATAAATATTGATGCCGCTACTACATAGATGATATATTCTTACATATGATTCTTAGATGATACATACTTCTTCGTGTGTTATCGTTCCCTCAAGCTCAAGGTATGCCTTCGTCGAACCTTCACCAGCTCGCTTGCCTACTCACCCTTATTTCATCACATATAATAGAACACAAGTCTACTGCGTAGTAAATGTTGAGAACTATATGGTCATGCTGGTGTGTTGGGGGCAAAATATGATGTAATAGCGGTGATATGGTATGGTATTGCCACGAATCATCATCGCGAAACTTCCAGGGCAGGCACTAAACGATACATCTCATCCCGGCGCATGCTGAAGAAGAAGCAAGAAGCTTCCAGACACATCGCCTGCTCTCTGGCAAACGCACGTGCTGTTTCTAGACTTTTCGGCGCGACGCTTAAATGCTTGTGCGCTCCAGGCTGGAGCATTCATTCTTTGGACTCAGTTGTGTTCAGAGAGCTATCACTCTTGTGTTTTGCTACCAAGTAGTCTAATAAACCGTTCGCTGTTTTTTCGACGACTCGCCGGCCCATTTCGCTTCGTGACATTTCTGGTGGAGGTGCGGGGCACTCCTTGTCCAACGGCCTGGAAGACCAACTGCGACAAAGCAGAAGACAGCTTGGTCTGCCTGCAGAATTCGGTCCATTAGAACCCCCTAAACGCAAGAAGAAGATGACTGAGAAGACCAGCACCCAAGTGGCGCAACCTGTTGCCACGCCCATAGCCCCTGCACGGTCGCCGAAGACATTCAGCGGGGAGTATTACGACGACGTGGACGATTGGGTCGACCACTATGAGCGGATCGCCAAGTTCAACAACTGGAGTGACGACCAAAAGCTCGTGAACGTCTATTTCTCCCTGGAAGGCACCGCGAAGACATGGTTCGAGAACCGGGAGACTTCGCTCACGTCCTGGACGTCTTCAAAATCAAACTTCGCGAGGCGTTCGCTTTTCAACAACGAGCTGAACGCGCTGAACATCTGCTCCAGAGATGGGTCCAGCTGCCAAACGAAAGCGTTACAGGCTTCGTCGAAGATGTGTTGCGGATCTTCCGCCGAGCTGACCCCAAAGCATCCGAGGAGAAGAAGGTTCAGTGGCTCATGAGGGACGTAAAAGAAGAAATTTTTCGCGCCCTGTCCGGGGATCCACCCGCCACGACCGACGCTTTTCTGGACGCAGCCGTCCGCATTGAGAGGACACTGCTCTCTCGCGCTACCGTCAACGAACGACACCAGGGCTACGAGGCTTTCTCCACGACGGCTGGCCTCGACGTCGGATCGCTCAGACAGCTGATTCGAGAGGTGGTACGCGAAGAAGTACGAGCTCTCCTCTGTCCTGAGAAGGCTCAAGACCCTTTGTCTTCGATCGGTGCGATCATTAAGGACGAGGTTCAGCAGGCAATCCAGACATCGTCAACTGCCAACCCCGACGCCGAAGTACCGAGACCAACCTACGCCGCCGCTGTGAGACAGGTGCCACCTACTCGTCCGTCGTGCTACGGAAACCGTTGGACGCCTCCTCGGCCTGTCCAACCTACTCCGAGCGTCCCGCCACACTCTCAGCCGTTTCGCAAAACGGACGTTTGGCGGACTCCCGACTTCAGACCGCTTTGCTACCACTGCGGAGAGGCCAACCACGTCTATCGCCGATGTCCCTACCGACGACTTGGCCTTCCCGGTTTTTCAACAGACGCCCCCCGCCCCCAGCGCGGTAGTCGCCCCGCCGCAATTGAAGACTATCTACGCCAGCAGAATGCTTCTGCTGGCTCGCGACGCGACCTGTCCCCGAGCGACCCCCACCGCAGCAGGTCGCCAGGAAGAGCACGTTCACCGTCACCGGCAAGACGACCTGTGTGGCGCAGCCCTAACCGGGAAAACTGAAGACTGCATCTCCGGGAGGTGAAGCTGCGGACCGACGACAAGCTACAATTCCTCCAACTCGACGAACAGCAACGCAGCACCAACACGACGCTCGAAATATTACCAATAACCTGAAAATACTCATCGACGGCCATGAGATGATTGCGTTAATCGATACCGGAGCCGACGACTCTGTTATAAGTGGTAAGTTGGCAAAGAAGCTTCGCAAGGTGCAAACGAAGTGGGATGAGCCTAACATCGGCACTGCTGGTGGACACGTCGTAACACCGACTGGCCGATGCACGGCAGTCATACAAGTGCGTGACATCCAATACGTCGTCAGCTTTGCAGTCTTGCCGAACTGCCCACGGGATGTAATACTCGGAATGGACTTTCTAGTCGAAAACGAAGCAATCATCGACTTCACAAATGGAGTTATCTCTTTTAAAACGCCGGAAACAGCAGAAGACAAGTGGTGGGCACGAATAACCCCAGAGAAACGCGCAAACACAAACGTAACCGCCGTGACGACTCAGCACGTCAACCTGCCTCTCTTGTCGTCAATCCTTGTGACGGCTACGTGCGAGAGAATACCGACTGGCTGTTTGTTGGCTGAAGGCAACACGCAACTTCTCCTCGAACGAGGAATTGGGATAGCAAGAGGAATTGTGCCCGTAAGAAACGGAATATTCGAACTCCTGGTCACAAATTTTCGCCCGGAGCCACAACACCTGGCGAACGGCACGAACATTGCCGTCATCGTAGACCAATACTCCACCACGGATGTTTGCCTGATGGACACTGCTCGCATCGCGGTCACCACGGAACACGAGGCCGAACATTTCGACGTAAACCCTCAACTCAATACAACTCAAAAGCAAACCCTTCTCCAGATGCTCCACAATTTCAGTGACTGCTTCGCTGCATCGTCGAAAGTAAGACAAACGCCCATTGCGAAGCACCGCATCATCGTCGACGAAAAGGCCCGTCCAATTCACCGCATGCCGTACCGGGTCTCCTGCAAAGAGCGAGAAACGATCCGAACGCAAGTAGAAGAGATGCTAAGAGATGACATTATCCAGCCGTCGACCAGTCCGTGGGCATCGCCGGTGGTACTAGTGAAGAAGAAGGACGGAGCACTCAGGTTCTGCGTCGACTACCGGAAACTCAATGAAATAACGAAGAAGGACGTCTACCCGTTACAGGCGCATCGACGACACGCTCGATCGCCTTCAAAACACAAAATTTTTCTCTTCCATGGACCTCAAGACGGGGTACTGGCAAATTGAAGTCGACGAACGGGACCGTGAGAAGACTGCCTTCGTCACTCCGGATGGACTCTACGAATTCAAGGTTATGCCTTTCGGCCTTTGCACAGCACCAGCGACGTTCCAGCGTGTTATGGATACAGTTCTCGCCGGGTTGAAGTGGCAAACCTGCCTGGTGTACCTGGACGATGTTGTCGTCTTCGCAAGAACATTCGAAGAACATGTTGAACGACTAAAGCAAGTCCTCGAGGCCATCAGAACTGCAGGGCTGACGTTGAAGCCTCAGAAATGTCGATTCGGCTACAAGGAACTCAGATTTCTCGGCCATCTCGTGAGCAGCGACAGCGTACGCCCCGACCCCGACAAGAGGCGGCCATCGCAAATTACCGTGTTCCTTCTAACGTGAAAGACGTTCGAAGCTTTCTTGGCCTTTGCGCCTACTACCGACGGTTCATTCCGAACTTTTCAAGAATTGCGTCATCCCTGAATGCCCCTACGAAGGACGGATCCACGTTTATCTGGAGTGAAGCCCAGCAACAGGCGTTTGATGAATTGAAGACGCGTCTACAGAGCGCACCCGTGCTCGCCCACTTCGATCCAAACGCCGAAACAGAAATACACACCGACGCAAGCAACGATGATCTAGGAGCCGTGCTCGTTCAACTTCACGACGGCGTCGAACGTGTCATCGCTTACGCAAGCAGAATGCTAACCAAGGCAGAGAAGAACTATTCGACGACCGAAAAAGAGTGCCTTGCACTCATATGGACCATCACAAAGTTGCGCCCCTACCTGTACGGACGGCCGTTCAAGGTGGTTAGAGACCACCATTCTCTGTGCTGGTTGGCTAGTTTAAGGGACCCCTCAGGACGCCTAGCGAGATGGAGCCTCCGATTACAGGAGTATGACGTAACCGTCACTTACAAGTCAGGAAGAAAACACAACGACCCCGACTGCCTGTCCCGAGCACCACTCCAGCGACAGGACAACAGCCTCGAGGACGACGACGCCTTCCTCGGTCTAATGAGCGCGACTACCATGTCTAGCAAGCAGTATAACGACCCCGAATTGAAGACACTCGTCGACTATCTGCAGGGCCGCGCCGACAATGTTCCTCCCATCTTCAGAAGATCACTTCCAAGTTTTTCCCTACGTAATGGTGTTCTCTACAAAGAAAACCACGCACCACAAGGCGCTACGTGGCTTCTCGTTGTGCCTGGGGACATGCGCAGCGAGATTCTTGAATCCTGCCACGACGAACCGTCATCAGGTCATTTGGGATACAGCCGGACACTGGCCCGTATAAGGGAAAAGTACTACTGGCCAAAACGGGCCAAGACCGTACACCACTACGTAAGGACGTGCCGGGAATGCCAACGACGAAAAACGCCGCCAGTACGACCTTCTGGGTACCTTCAGCCAATCGCACCGCCGTCAGCGCCGTTCGAGCAGATTGGGATGGATCTACTCGGGCCCTTCCCACGTTCGTCTTCCGGAAATCGTTGGACAATCGTCGCTCCCGACTACCTGACACGCTATGCTAAGACTAAGGCACTTCCACAGGGCACAGCAACAGAAGTGGCGAAGTTCTTCATCGAGAACATCGTACTACGGCACGGAGCTCCGACCGCCTTAATCACCGATAGGGGAACGGCATTTACAAGCAGGCTAACACAAGAAATCTTTCGACTCAGCCACACCGCTCACCGGAGGACAACGGCGTACCATCCGCAAGACGAACGGGCTCACCGAACGCCTAAACAAAACCCTTGCCGACATGATTTCGATGTACGTCGACGTCGAGCACAAGACATGGGACGAAATACTGCCTTACGTCACGTTCGCCTATAACACGGCTGTCCAGGAAACAACGGGATTCACACCGTTCCGCCTTGCACACGGCCATGACGCATCGACTATGCTAGACGCGATGCTGCCCCACGAACCCAGTGATGTGGAAAACGACACTCTGGACTTCACACAGCGAGCAGAAGAAGCCCGCCAGCTGGCCACACTACGGATTGGTCAACAACAACGCGTCGATGAAAGAAGATACAATTTGCGCCGACGAGACGTACGCTACAGTCCAGGCGACTTGGTATGGGTTTGGACACCGATTCGACGACGAGGCCTGAGCGAGAAGCTACTGAAGCGGTACTTGGGTCCCTACAAAGTACTTCGACGCATTGGAGACCTGGATTACGAAGTGGTACCTGAGGGCAGCGTTCCCTCTCGACGACCCCCGAGGACTGAAATAGTTCACGTCGTTCGACTCAAGCCGTACTACAGCAGGAAGAGCTGAAGACTGGCTGGAAGGAAACAACATGAAAAAAAAAAAGAAAGAAAAAGAAGGAGAAGAAACGGCATCGAGACGATGCCCCGTCTACGGATGGGGGCAATGCCACGAATCATCATTGCGAAACTTCCAGGGCATGCACTAAACGGTACATCTCATCCCGGCGCATGCTGAAGAAGAAGCATGAAGCTTCCAGACACATCGCCTGCTCTCTGGCAAACGCACGTGCTGTTTCTAGACTTTTCGGCGCGACGCTTAAATGCTTGTGCGCTCCAGGCTGGAGCATTCATTCTTTGGACTCAGTTGTGTTCAGAGAGCTATCACTCTTGTGTTTTGCTACCAAGTAGTCTAATAAACCGTTCGCTGTTTATTCGACGACTCGCCGGCCCATTTCGCTTCGTGACAGTATATATGATATGGTATAATAGCATTTTGAACGTGTTGCCAAGAGGATCAAGGTAAAAAACGAAAGCGAAGGGTAAGTCGAGCTTCAAGTTCAGGTTTATGAAGAAGGCTCGCTCCTAAAGCGGAACATATAACAATAGGAAACTTCATGAATCGATTGTGCAGCTGTTCTACTGCGCTTCTTCTGACATAGCAACGATTAACAACGCAGCAGTATTGATAATCTAACTTCTGAATTACCACTGCTGCACGTAAGGGCGGAAATGAAGCAGGAAATGAAGCACCTGCTACCAAAATGCATGACAATGTGATGTCATAATTTGAGTATTCACTGATCATGGATATTCACTTTTCATGAGCTCTCTCAGGCAGATATCTTGGCGCCACTCTTAAATCTGCACTCAACATTACAACTTCTGCTTTCAGGGTGTTCTCCCAGTTCGAGCACTTTTGCTGTCCAATCACTGGTTCCTGTGGATGGTGTGGTACAAGCAGAGTTGTACACGTTACTCCAAAAAAAGTAATTGATTACAATTACTGTTACTACTGCGCGAAAAGTAATTCTTTACCGTTACAAATTACTTCATCGAAAGTGTAATACGTTACCGATTAAAAATGTAATGCGTTACTTTTCCCGTTACTTTTAAATTGTGGACCATAGCACACTGGATAGTGGTACTCGATTGGCATTCCACAATACTTTTGTTGCGCTTGGTGTATTACTGTAGTGGGGAATGCCACATTCATTGCATTTTTAGTCGGTCTACTGCACAAATACTGTGCGCATACTGCATACATGCTGTTCACTAGGCAAAAATGCCTGGACAGTGCTGTGTAGTCTTTTTATCCGAACTCCATAATCTTATTGCAAAATGATTATAGTACTTTGAAGAGCAGTGTGCCAGTATCCGCCGATAAAAATGCACAACAGAAAGAAGACAGTTGAGAGCGTCTAAATTTTAGTGGGACGAGACTTTCATGCGGGGGGTAATGACATAATATGCTAATGACGGATACTGGAATGGCATTACAGTAATGAATTACTTTTTCTGGTAATTTGTAATGTAAAGCAATACTTTTGACATCATGTAATTTGTAATGTAATGTAATACTTTTGACATTACGTAATTTGTAATGCAATTTAATTACATTTTGGCAGTAATTTTAATGACATTACTCATTACTGTTTACGAAATAATCGAGTGTGTGTTCTGTGCTGGCACTTCGCAGAAAGAGAGTTGGCGACTGGCGAGTTAAAAGAATTCCAGCGCCCACTATGAACGGTGAGCTTGGGCTCTTTTAGGCTAACCAACACGAAGTCACATGGGTTCTCCTGTCTTGATGCCTTTCCAACCATCATAGTCATGTTCATTGACTACAACACCGCGTTGCCATGGTCTGCATTGGTCGAGAGAGTCTGCAGCATGGTCAAGCCACGTTCAGTCGTAAGAGAGGCAGCCTAACTGACAGCCACTTCGAACGTCAGTTGCTTCTACGCTGCAAAAATAACTTTTCTTGCAAGACGAGTAAGTGACAATCCTTGCGACGCATACAATAAAATATATCTTGTTGTTACAACATAGTGTTGTTTGACAATGAATTTCCACATCCTCAATATCGTTACGATTAAGCTCGCAGTAATGACTTTGCATTGTCATTACTTTTTCGTAGTAATTGTAATGTAATTTCAATTGCAGTAATGAGTAATCTAATTTAATTACCCTTTAGAAGTAATTTGCCCAGGCATGAACGTACTGGTGTTCCTATACTGCACTAAAACTTGGGTCTCACAGTAATTACGATTAATGTTGTTTCCCACCCCCAGTTTCCCTTCCGCACAACGCTTTCTCTCTTAAAAAATATGTGTCTTTACCCAGAAGATGTCAAACGCTGTCAACAATCAATTACCTTAGCGGTAAACGCCTCTTTAGCGCCACCAAGCAAGTGTGCAAACAGCATTAATAAGCATGTTGGTATACAGAGAATCCCGAATAATATTACTTAATCATTTTGTGTGGCTCATATACCCTCAGTACTCCACAGTGTAACGCATGGAATATGAGAAAATAACTAGGCCGCGCACGAGGCTGCACTTCCTCAGGTACCAAAGTAGAACCTGAAGAAGTGCAGCCTCCTGCGCCAAAGCTTGTACAACAATAAATCTACGATCGTCTTCATTGCTTTTGTTTTTGTGTAATGTGCAAGGGAGAACAGTCCTTCAGGTTTCGTTCTAGCTGACCTTGACACCTCTTGTACAATGGGCCGAGAGAAGAGAAGGCGAGTTGCAATTGGAAGAAGAGAAACCGATGTTGATCTTGATGAAAACAATAATAGGGAAGAGATAGCGAAACGGTTTGGAGACCGTATCCTCCTTTGTTAAGAGAAAGTTCCCATAGTTCAAAGCGGCGTTAACTCCCGGATTTTCTGAAGTCGTCTATTGCGAGGGCCCATCCTGCATGTTGAGTCCGTGCGGTTAATACCACATAATTTTGATGTGGGAAATTATTCAGGATTTTTTGGTTTGACATCACTCGTGGAGCCGATTCTAGGAATTACAATTTTTCTTGGGTGTGATTAAATACGATCGTCGATAAATTGAACGTTTCAGAGGGTGCCCACTGTAGCGTGTTCATAGTAACATGGCTGTACCGTGTTCAGGGTACCTCCAAAATGCCCCTACAACGTTGCCATAGCTGATTCCCGAGATTCAGCAACAGCAGTCAAGGATGATATATCCAGCAGGAGAACCCTTAACTATATAGCCTATCTTGTTTTGTCCCTATACATTTCTCAAACCAGCGGCCAAGGCGTCCCGCTCGTTGACGGTAGCCAATACCGTGATGAAGACTGGGAGGTGATGGGTTCGAATCCTACCACCGGCTCTGCTGCCTGAGGTTTTCCCTGGGTTTTCCGAAGGCTTTCCAGACGAATGATTGCACAGTTCCCCCTGAAGGGGACCGAGGACGCATACTAACACCTCCGTCCCCCACTCTTTCCTGCTGTCCTTTTTCCATGTGTGCAGGTCTCTGCGTCGCTCATAGCTACAGTTACTTCGCGGCTCTAACAAGGAACAAAAATTTTCTCAAACTTGTTCGGTGCGATTTTTTTTGTCAATGCCGGGATGTTTTTATTTATTTAGGTACCTACATCGCCAATGACATTACAGTATTACAGGGGCATTTACAGGGAATTTACAAGTACATAATTCATAAAAAGTCATGTACAGCAAGAATACGACAATAGGTGAACATTCGCTGGCTTCACTCACACACACACACATGTTCAAAAAGCAGGTTGGCCTTTAGTTGCTCTACTATACCGCTAGACGATTTGTTCAGCTCGGAAGCGGTCCAAGGAAAAAAGGAATACATGAACACATATGTCCCTGATTTAATTTCCACAACTCTTTTTTAACGTGATCAACTCTGCTTGATTCATATGTGGGTGGCAACATTTATTTGAAGGAAGCAGGAGGATCTGATTATGAAAAATATTGTATACAAATTTAAATTTGAGGTTCCTCCCGCCTACGGCCAACAGTTCACACCCCAGTATGGCCTTCATCTCCGAAACGCTATCTCCACGTCGATATCGAGCACACACAAACCTTGCAGCATCATCTCTGTTTGGTTAATGCAAGTTAAATTATGAGTGTCCCACAAGATAGAGCCGTAGCCTCACGTTTTTAAAATACAATATATTTGACCTGCAATGGTGCCCGCTTAAAATGTCTTATTAATCCCCTTAAAGTTCGACAAACTTTACCCACTGTGTAGTTAACACGCTTAGACCATCCCAAATCACTGGAGAGTATAATGCCGAGGTACTTGTGCTCCTTAGCTCTCGGCAACGGTGAACTATCAGGGGTGCACAAGAATGAATAAGGGCTTTTACTTCTTGTGAATGTGATAAACTTACATTTATTCACAATAGCGATAGCTGCCACCTGACTGACTAGTTAAATATTGTGTCTATATCGCGATGTAGCGCCACAATTCATTATAAATACGTATTTTTCTGTACAAACTGTCTTTAGTCCTGCTTTGATCTCATGTGTTAGTTGCTTGATTTTAAGACGTAAAACATCTGACGAATTCTTACGCCGGTATTTAGAGAGAAGTCTTTTCTGGGTCAATTCCCCTAAATACGGATTTACCCAGGGTTTATGGAATCGTCGTCTACAAGTTACTATCTTGGAAGGTAGGTACGTATTCATAAGACCGCAGAGTTTGACTTTAAAAATTTGCCACAAGTTTTCACAAACAGCTGATTTTTGCAACTAAAGAAACTCAGGTAGATTGCTCAGATCACGGTTCCTGCTTTGATAATTACCCTTTCATAGAAGTCAAGTTTGCGATTTCCGTATCTTGGAGAGCACCTTTTAAGAACAATGAGGTCGACGATAATGATCCTTAATTCCAGGGTGGGGGACAACATTGGAAGTAACATCCGTGTGGTTACAGAACAATACATCTAAATGTGACTGGTGTCTTTACCAGAATGAGTGTGGGAAAAAACATACAGATCGTACTGTGACAAAATATCTCACTAAACTAAAGAATAAGAAGAAGGGTTTCGAAATAACTTTTCTTTAACCCACCTGGCATCAGGGAAGTTAAAATTGCCACAATTAGTGACAAAGTCACCCTTCACCATTGAAAGTGCATCGAAAAAGTCAGGAAAGAATACTGGACAGCCAGAGGGGGGGGGGGGGTTATAAAAGGAATACTGCACCAACTCATCACAACCACACTGCACTGAAATTTAAGAGGCCAGCAGGGACTCTTCCACAGGCGACGTATGTGCGGACTCTTTTTTCCCCACCGCTACCGTTACATTTCATAGTACGGAACACGTTGAACACATAGGAAAAAGTAGACATAGGAAACACATAGGAAATAGGCGAGATGATGGCGAAGCAGAATCTTTTTCTTGCTATTCATTTTAGTCACTTGTTCATCAGTCAGGCTGATATGACGATCTTCCTCAATTTCGCTAACTCAGACAAGCTAAGCGCTTTCGAAATATTTAGGAACATTATTTGTGTTAGTTTGAGGGGGGGTGCAGTTTTCAACTTCTTAGATCACACCTGCAAAACACAAACAGGCATCTGTAACAGAAAAACAAAGCGCCTTTTCTCTTGGAACAGGAACACGAAAATATATCGGAAGCGCAACGAGATGTCGCCATGGTCACTGCACTGCAAACGTATCGCTGTTTGTGCCGCAGGTGAAGCATTTCTGACAAGACAGAATTGCAATAGAGCGGTAGAAAATCGAACGAACCGGCAAGGAAATGTGAAGTGACGTGCCACTTCTTCGCTTTCCAGAGAGTCACAAAGGTTCGGGAACGCGATCAAGTAATTTTGTCACATTAAATATGTTACACTGTAGGTCTGAGCCACGCAAAATGGAAAAAAAATTGCATTCGGGAGCCAGTTGCTGTATATTATTGCCCTTTGCACACTTGCTTTAGTGACGGCATACAGGCGCTTAACTTTAAAACTGTAGCAGCAGCGTCATAATCATCACCAGCACCGCCATCGGTTACGCGCAGCACTGCGCGTGGCCCGAGCTTTCGTTTTCGGTTCATCGCCATTAACCGTCATTAAACCCATCAACCTCAGTAGAGCCTGGTCGCCTCATTTCTCGCTCTACAACTGGTGACCCGAACGTGATGTCTTAGCGTTCCACCATCATGAACGGCGACCAGCACTCCACCAGCTCTTCGCCTCCCAGCCGGCCACCGCTGGCCTTCCATCTCCAGGCTGCCTTCCATCTCCAGCCTTCCATGGCTGGCCTTCCATCTCCAGGAGCAGTTGCCGCCCTGGCCCCCCGCACCTCCCCTCCACCGGTGGACGTTGCAATCAATGCCATCAGCACGTCGCTCCAGCAACTCCAGACTACGGTGGCGGCCCTTGTGAACCGGGTGGACGCCATTCCCCCGCAGCGACCACGTTCTCCTCGCCGCCCGTTTTGCCGTCGCTGCTCGCCATCCCGTCAACGGTCTCCTTCGCCCTCTCAGCACCACTTCTGCTGGTATCATCGAACATTCGGCGATGCCGCAAGGAACTGCCAGGCCCCTTGCTCGTGGCCGGGAAACGCTCCCCCCAACCATTAACGGCTGGCATGGCTGGGGGCGACAACAGCCGGCTCTTCCGGATCACGGACCGCGTGTCCGGCTGTCGCTTCCTGGTGGACACCGGGGCTGACGTGAGCGTCGTTCCACCAACCCCCGCAGAAAAACGACACCGACAACCAGACTTGGCTTTGCAGGCCGTCAACAAGTCCACCATCTCAACTTACGGTCAACGCTCCGTCACCCTCGACCTCGGCCTGCGCAGAGTATTTCGTTGGGTTTTTACCATCGCCGACCTCCCCTTCGCAATCCTTGGCGCCGACTTCCTCCACCATTTCGACCTTCTTGTGGATATTAGACGCCAGTGCCTCGTCGACAACACTACTTCTTTGCACGTTTATGGAGCTCCAGCGCATATAGCCGCCATTAGTCCCACCATACGGCTACCGTTGCCCACTGCTTTCGCCGACATTGTCACGGAGTTCCCCGCTGTCCTGCGCCAATCGCACGCCTCTTGCCCACCTCGCCACAGCGTCACTCACCACATCGTGACACGGGGCCCCCCTGTCTTCGCTCGCCCCAGACGGCTGGCTCCGGAGCGCCTCGTCATTGCCAAGAGGGAATTCGAGCACATGCTCGAACTGGGGATCATTCGGCCTTCCTCCAGCCCGTGGTCTTCCGCTCTCCACATGGTGCCCAAAGCAACACCTGGTGACTGGCGCCCATGTGGGGACTACCGTGCACTCAACATCGTCACGGTACCGGACAGATACCCGCTTCCCCATATTCAGGACTTCACCGCGAATCTTGACGGAGCGACCATCTTCTCCAAGATAGACCTCATCAAAGCCTATCACCAAATTCCCGTCCATCCCCCTGACATCCCGAAGTCTGCTATAACCACCCCTTTTGGCCTCTTTGAATACGTGCGGATGCCCTTTGGCCTGCGTAATGCTGCGCAGACATTCCAACGATTCATCAACGAAGTGCTCCGCGGCCTGGACTTCGCATTCGCATACATGGATGACATCCTCGTCGCAAGTCCATCTCCGGAGGCTCATCGCGCCCACCTGCGCGCCCTGTTCTCGCGCCTGGAGGACTACGGAGTCTCCATCAATGCCGCGAAGTGCGAGTTTGGCGTTACCACCCTTACCTTCCTGGGACACACCATCACCCCGCAAGGCATCCGGCCACTCGCATCCAAGGTCCAGGCCATCCGAGACTTTCCTGCCCCCACTTCTCGCAAAGGACTTCGTTCATTCCTTGGCCTCGTGACTTTCTACCGACGTTTTGTGCCTCGCTGTGCTGCCTTGCTCCAGCCTCTCTACGCAGCTCTCGGCGCTGACCATCCGAAAGAGGCCCGTGCTGCCCCTCTGGAGTGGACACCGGCAGCAGAACGCGCGTTCGTAGAAGTCAAGCAGGCCCTGGCAGATGCTGTGCTGCTCCACCATCCTCGTCCTGACGCCAAGACAGCGTTGTTCGTCGACGCCTCCACTGCTGCTGTCGGCGCGGTCTTGCAACAGCGTCAGGATGGCAACTGGAAACCTCTCGGTTTCTTTTCCCAGCGCCTCTCGCCAGCAGAAACACGCTACAGCACCTTCGGGCGTGAGCTCCTCGCCGCCTACCTGGCATGCAGACACTACCGCCATTTTCTCGAGGGCCGCCCATTTGTGCTGTACACCGACCACAAGCCCCTCATGTTCGCCCTGCGATCGCCCTCCCTCAACCACTCGCCTCGTGAAACCCGCCACATGTGCTACCTCTTGGAGTTCACGACCGATGTGCGACACGTCGCAGGCGAAGCCAATGCCGCTGCCGACGCACTCTCGCGGCCGGACGTCAATGCTCTCCATCCGCCCCCCGCGGTCGATTTGGACGGCATCGCCCAGGCGCAACAGGCTGATCAAGAGCTCGCCGCCCTTCGCTCATCCCCCGCCTCATCCACCACTTTTCGGGAGATCTCGCCCCCCGGTTCGACGGCAAGTCTATGGTGCGACACCTCTACTGGTACCCCGCGCCCTTTCGTTCCCCTGGCCTTCCGCCGGCATGTTTTCAACGCCCTCCACTCGCTGTCCCACCCTGGCGTGCGCGGCACGCAAAAGATCGTCGCAGAGCGCTACATATGGCCTCGCATGAATGCCGACGTCCGTGACTGGGCGCGGGCCTGCCTTGCCTGCCAGCGGTCCAAAATCTACCGCCACACCATCTCGCCTCCATCGCGGTTCCTTCCGCCAGATGCACGTTTCGACCAGGTCCACATCGACTTGGTCGGCCCGCTTCCTCCGGCCAAAGGCTACCGCTACCTGCTCTCGTGCATCGACCGCTTTACCCGCTGGCCGGAGGTAACGCCGATCCCTGACATCACGGCAGAGACGGTGGCCCACGCATTCCTCTTCTCCTGGGTTTCCCGATTCGGCGTCCCGTCCACTGTAACCACGGACAGAGGACGCCAGTTTGAATCGGCCCTCTTCGGTCACCTGTGCAGCGCCCTCGGAACCCATCACATCCGAACCACGGCCTACCATCCGGCTGCCAACGGCCTGGTCGAGCGCCTTCATCGGCAGCTCAAGGCTTCCCTCCGCGCCACTGACCACGGCGACACAACCTGGCCCGAGCGTCTACCCTTCGTCCTGCTTGGCCTTCGCGCCGCGATCCGCCAGGACGACTGCAGCGCGGCCCACATGGTCTACGGCTGCCCGCTCCGCCTTCCCGGATCATTCTTCACCCCCTCGGCCCCGCTCGTGCACGACCCTTCCTCCTACATCGACCGTCTCCGCCAGCTCTTCCGGGACCTCAAGCCCACGCCTACCCGCTCCGGTCCCGCAACACGCGTGTTCGTGAGCCCCGACCTTAATCAAGCCACCCACGTCTTCGTCCGCCGGGACTCTGTGCGCTCCAGCTTGCAGCCTCCCTATGACGGCCCCTACAAGGTCATCTCGCGAGCCGCGAAGTTTTTTCGCCTCGATCTTCCGCGGGGACCTGACACTGTGGCCATCGACAGGCTCAAGCCCGCATTCCTGGAGTCGGCACCTCTGGTATCGCCCGACCCGCCCTCCCTACGTCCGTCCTCACCTCCTGTCTCCAGCATTCCTCCCCCTCCCCGTCGAGTGCATTGGGCGCCGCAGCTCACACACTACGAGCCGCCCGCCGCCTCGGGTCCGGCTCCTGCACTCCTTCGCCTCGGCGCCCGACCTTTCCGCCAACCTCGGCCCTCCTCGCCAGCTTTGTCATCCGCCACGGGGGGGAGCCCTGTAGCAGCAGCGTCATAATCATCACCAGCACCGCCATCGGTTACGCGCAGCACTGCGCGTGGCCCGAGCTTTCGTTTTCGGTTCATCGCCATTAACCGTCATTAAACCCATCAACCTCAGTAGAGCCTGGTCGCCTCATTTCTCGCTCTACAAAACAATTGATTGTTTACGGCGTTTGACATGTTTACCGAAAAGGTAGATTATATATTTTTTCTGTAGATGCTACACGTATTGACTCTCCGTGTGAGATTCCGTGCTCCGTGTGAGACACGTGGTAATCTCACACGCGTAGACTCTTTTTGATGAATACGCACTGTCGATAGAAGACCAATAAACGTAGTTCTTCGTATAGTCAAAGGCCTTGTAAGCGAAGCCGTCTTGTGTCTAGAGGAACGGAAGTAGGGAGTAGGCGACAGTTCAGTATGCCTTTGTAGTACGACTTTGTTTCCGTATGCCAGCCGCACTCAGACGGTTGTCTATTCTTATTGGGAGGGTCATTAAGGAGTTTTAGTTCCCACTACGATAACACGCCGATCGATACGATCTCGGAAAAACAGATACGACTCACGAGTCGGTGGGAATGATTGGTAAAGCGCTTGTCCGCAGTTTTAGTTTGCAGAGGAAGAGTCACTGAGAACGACCCACCGATACGGAAAATCACACAAATCTTAACTTCGTTTACTAGTACCCAGTTACATTATGCGCATGAAACGCGTGTTACAAGCATTTGTATCAATGGTTGTGGATGTTGCTAAATGTTTCTCTGCGCATTTATGCGCCGGCAACAGCTTTTGGTCAAAAATAGTCTGCGAAACAATGCACATCTTCACTTAGGCTTAGGCGTCCAGACGGGGGAAGACACACAAGGTGTGAAGTCCGCCGAGTACGCCTCGTGAACAGTCCACTGTCCCTTCTTCAGAACATCCGCTACAGTACCCGTCGCCCAGCGATGATTTCGGGAAGTTGCAGACCAAAATCGTTCGCAGTGCACGCCGCGAGCGAACGATATTGTTTCTGTTGTTGTCAGCTATCTTGTTTGTAAGTGAACGCTCTGCGCCTAGCTGAGTGGGAGCACGAAAGCTCTCACGAAAGAAGTCCGATAAATTCGGAATGCGTGGGATTCCGATATTTTTCGTAGCCGATACAGATCTCCGATTCAGTATACCCATGCGCACTTCGCGGAAAGCTGAGTCGGAAAGTTATCGGAGGAGCAGAAGTGGGCAACTAAAACTCCCTATATTAGTCCTGGCGACAGCATGCGCAAACATTATGCCGTTCCTTTGATACATTTACCACTTGATGACTCTCTTATGATGGCAGTTGCGCCACTTGACCAGAGGGAAAGCTGATCAATCTGTCAACAGTAAGCAGACGGAGAGTTTCGCGGATGTCACTAACTGTAACCACAGAAAAACGACCTTGCGTTGGAAACATTGTGACGGTAAAATTATTAAACACGCATTTGTGCTACGTGCATTTAAGTATGCGCATCGTTCGAAGTTCAAGGTCAGTGTGAAATAATGTACCTCAGTTGTAAGTAGTGGTGTACTTTATCCTACATGCTGCCATATGTGAGGGTCCATAAATTTTGCGCCGTCTTTGGACATATTCTGAAATGAGATGCCTACGGTGAGGTGTTGCCTAGAGAAGGGTACGGTAGCGGAAAAGTAGCGGCACAGCATTTACGTTACTTTTATTTGGTATCGTTAGCAGTATTCCGTTGCTTCGACTTGGCAGCGGGTACAACACTAACAAGGAGTCTCTATGTAGTTCGCTGGTACGTTTGTTGACTCGTGTGGCATCTCTGCTGTCTTTGCCTCAGTCATGGCCAGAACACTCAACAGAGGCTTTTTAGTTGAGCAATTATGACACCCTCTGAAGACAAAATCATTGCGCTTTCGACGAGAATAAAAATAAAGGAACACGCCACAGCTCACTTACTTCTATAAATTGTCTTACCGCACTTAAAGAAAGCAACCAATATATAAGTTTGTGCCGCTCTATAACGCCAGTTTCTGTTTCGCCTCAAGGTAATCAAGAACGCGAGATGGTTTTTTACATCTGCGTTACAACCTCGGATTGCTTGGACGAGTCATTTCTAATGAAAAATTCGCGTGGCCATTTCCTGGCTGATTTCTTTACCACATTCTCAGCACTTGTGTTCGCTTTGTCAAAACGTTGCAATCTCGTGTGCTCGCGTGGCGTTTTCCTAGTGTCAGGAATCGGCCAGAGCTCAGCCATTCCACGCCAAGTGCTGTAGCGATGCTGCTCGACCATCGCCGATTGTCACGGGGAAAAGAAAAAATCAAAGTTCATTCAGGTGGTAGACGTATATCAAATCCCAAATATTAGCCTCAAACTCCAACGACTTGCAACGCTAGAGGACCCTGAAGTTTCCGCCTCCAGCAGAAAACATATGCCCCATCTGGAAGCGTGTTCTGAGCGTTCTACTACACCTAAGAAATTTAACCGTCTTTTTCTAGAAGGAGCACCCTACCTACTGACCGACGTTCAATAGTCTGCCGCAGAATTTAGGACGGGGGTGATTCTGGGAAACAGTTCAAATTTGCCTAAACTTTGACATACTTTTAATAAAAATAACTACAACCTCTACCAAAGCGTAGAGTCCGTCAGGACTAGTCTGTAGTAAATGAGATTAGGCCCTTTGTCAACGATCTAGGTGTTGTAAAAAATCAAAAATGCCTAAAAAATCTTCAAAAACTGTACATTTCAGGGTGAAAAGTTTCGAAGTCGATAACAAGCTAGAATGATGGGCCTCACACACAACTGCAGAACTCCTCATTTATGCGCTGAGAAAAGATTCTCAATATATATATTTTTTTCTATAAACTCAAGAAATATTTTTCTTTTTCGGCATACCATACTCGCGACGTCGGCATTCCAGCGCGGTCATCGAGTATGAGCGCGTTCTACTCCCGCTGGTCTCGAAAAAAGTAGAGGTAAAACTGAAATTTTAGCAACAGGAAAGCTGGAAGCTGCTCTACAAGTGGATTAAGTCAATATTGGAAAAGTAATTTGCGTATTCGCTACAGCTCTTTCAGTGCAGTGGCGTCTTTGCGCACATTTCGGCTGGTGGCGAGTTCGCTGAAGCTTCTCACCTCCCGTACGCTCCAACGATCTCAAAGCTCAGACGTTCACGAATAATGTGGAGCGCATTTTCTGTCTATGTTAAGCACGCCATACATTTGTTGTTTGTTTTATGCTACTCGTAAGTCGCAACCATATACTTGGACATACCCGTGTCTTTCATTTAGAGCACTATGCACATCAACCCATTATGCACCTTGCAGCGGAAAATATCGATAATCAATGCGCTCCTTACCGAAGGACGGGGTCAGCAGAACAAGCAATATTATAGGAGACATTTTTTCTCCTAAGCTATCGCTTCGTGTGAGATAATTTACTCGACAAATATATCACACCGTGAGATTTCATATATTTTTTTTGCTTGGTTTGCAACCTTTTGTACTACATTGTTAATTTCCTGGAACCGTGTATTCGAAACAAGGGTACTCTCTGAATTAAACGATGTGTGTGTTGGCTGCTACACACTTTGCCTGCACACTGCGCAATTGAATTTTGCATTGCAATCACCAGTGTGGCCGAATGCAGCTCAATTAACACCGTCTGTATGACCTTTCTACAGCACTACCCTCAGAAAAGCATCGCGTTGCGAACGATAATGGCGTTTGAGTGATTCAACGGAACCACCTTCATGACCGCTGCAACACCGTTGGCCTTAACATTCTTCGATTGAATTCCAGTTGGAAAGGGCAGTGCGCCCTGACGTAATTGAAGTTGGAACATCTGTTAACACTTGAAAAAATATTTGCAATTGATTTCTTCTAAGAATTAGACCTGCCGACGTGATTGTTAGACACTGTTTGGTTGCGGTGGAATTCAGACTCAGAAGTCAACGTTATATTTTCTGTGTGTCCCCTTGCCTTGCTTGCACTTAAATAATTAGATCCCAGTATATAGTTTCATTATTCTATGTTTGACATACATCCAGTACTAGTGCATTTTGTTCTCCGTCCCCCTGCTTTCTCAGTGGCTTCTGATGTGTACTCTTTTACTTCCATAAAGATAACAACAACCTCTACCAAAACAAAATTTTGTAGGTGTACGGTTCGTCGGGACTAGTCTGTAATAAAGAAGATGAGCCCTTTTGTCAACGGTCTAGCTGTTGTAAAAAAATCGAAAATTCAGAGAAATCTTCAAAAAGTGCGCGTTCAGGCTGAAAAGTATTAATGGTGATAATAAGCTAGAAATATGCGCATGACACAGAACTGTCATCAGAAAAAGTAAAAAAAAAAAGAGCTCCTCATTTATGCGCAAAAAAAAACATTTTTTTCCTCTTTAAACTGAAGTAATATTTTTTTTTCGGCACCGTACTCGCGACGCATAGGCATTCCAGTGCTGTCACCGAGTGTGAGCGCGTTCTGCTCCTGCTGGTCTGGGAAAACGTAGAGGTAAAACTGAAATGTTAGTAAAAATAATGCTGGAAGCTTTTCTACAGGTGAATTCAGCCAGCATTGGAAAGGTAATGTGGCTATTTTGCTAGAGCTGTTTCGAGCATATCCATAGGCGGAGTGTTTTCAATCCGCTAGAGGGTGCCGAGGCATAACGTCCCCCCCCCCCCCCTCTTTCATGCACAGAGGTCGGGCAGGGTGTCGGGAATTCTGTGTTGCGACGTTGTGAGGCAAATTTTTACATTATTGTCATGATCACTAGCATGAAACACGCGATTCTTCCCCCCCCCCCCCGGGAAAGTTTCAGGGGGCTAAGGCCCCCCCCCCCCGCAGTCGTCGCCTTCGACCATATCAATGGCTGCGCTGCATACAGTACGTCTGATGAAGAGTTCGCTGAAACTACGGACTTCCCGTACGCTCAAAGGAACTCAAACTGAGACGTTCACGAGTGATGTGGAGCGCATTTTTTATCTATGTTAAGAAAGCCATATGTCTGTTATCTCCTTTGTGCCCCTCGTACGTGATAACCACATACGGTGAACCCTTGTTAATATGACCACTGCGGTTCTCGCTGATTTCTGTCATAAAGCGAATTAGCATATCATCGAGAAACCACCCCCCGCGGACCAGACAGACCTCTACGCACAACAAAAGCCTATGATTTATTACCAGAACGGCCTAATAACAATGCGGAATAGTTTTCAGTAAACAATTTTTCTAACTGAAGGATAGCTCCATCAATTGTGGACACGTTATCAATGTCCTATCTTCCAGTTGTCCAGTTCGTTCTGGCCATTCTTACGTGACGACAGCAGCACAGTGTGACCTGGTCCCGTGGCCACCGCCCTCTTAAGCACCTCGGTGGTGCGACAAGCGATATGAGTATAATCCCGGGGTCAACGATTTCAGGTGTCATTCCGAGCCTTGACGCCCTACTTTAACACGTCTCAGCCTCTGAGTGACGTATGTGGAAGCCCCTCCAGGGCTGCTACAACTCTGAGGGTCAGGTGACGTGGTCATGATAACGAGAAGACAATGCCTGTGTTTGACACCACTTGTGACAAAAATATTTGTCATTGTCCGATATGCGGATTGTCATATTAAGGAGGGGGATTCGCATGCCGGCGGAACAATTTCCGAGGAAAATGCTCATGTAGCGAGTGTGTCAGATTAATGCGGGTCATAGTAAATACGGTTCACTGTGCTTTGACAAACCAGTACCTTTTGATTTGGAGCACTATGTATATCAATCCGTAAGGCACTTTGAAGCGGAAAATATCGATAATCAATGCGCCCCTTGTCGAAGAACGTGGTCTGCAGAACGAGCAGTATAATAGGAGATTCTGTCTTCTGAAGTATCACTTGACAAACTTACTGGACAAATATATCGAACAGAGAGTTACATGTATTTTTTTAGTGTACTGCAACCGTTTGTGCTAGATTGTTCAGTTCCTGGAATTGTGTGTTCCAAAGAAGGGCGCTCTCTGACGCAGTTGAATTAAACAATCTGTATGTTGGTTGCTACACACTTGCCCTGAACACTCCGCACTTGACTTTTGCATCACAATCACTAGTGCGATCGAATGCGGTTCAAATGATACATTCTCTACAACGTTTCTATAGCGCTACCCGCAGAAAAACATCGTGTTGCGAACGATAATGGACTTTGAGTGACCTTTGAGTGGCCATTTGACGGCTGCGACACCGTTGCCCTTAACATTCTACGATTGAATTCCATTAGGAATGGACTGTGCGCTCTGACGTGATTGAAGTTGAACATCTGTTAAACCCTTAATAAACATTTGCAATTGAGTTCTTCTAAGAACTAGACTAGTCGACGTCAGACGTGTGCTGGCCGACATGATTGCTAGACACTGTTTGGTTGTGGTGTAATTCGAACTCAGAAGTCAACGTTATATTTTTTCGTGTGCCCCTTGCCTTTCTTGCGCTTTGATAATTCGTTGATTAAACCTAGGATAGCAGAAACAAACGCGAAGCAGACAGACAGGTTCACTGACGTAATATTGTGCAGATCGCGGATAGGCCATTCATTTCTGCCGCACGGCTACCTACTACGCAGAGAAGACCCACCAGAATGCCGCCATTGCAATGCCCGGCTCACTGTGATCCACCTCCTTACAACTTGCCCCTCGTTTGAAAATGCTCGCTTGAAACACTTTGCCGTACTATACAAGCACAAAGTTCCGCTTCATCCGGCCTTTCTTCTAGGTGACGAGCCAATGGTTGAACCTGATTCCATTATGAAGTTCCTTAGAGATTGCAACCTCCTCAACCAACTCTAGTGCCATCATGACCGCTACATGTAGAGAATCGGCAGACAGGGAAACTCCCGCCCGGGGCTGTGTCCTCAAGTCCTTTTAAGGACAGAGGAGGATTGACGACTCCCTCGCCCAGGACACCCCACGGAATCCCTTAGGTAGGGAGTTGGGTGATGCCCTCACCCGAGGCAGCCCCGAAGTCTCACATGAGACAAAGGAGGATTGGCAACTCCCTTCCCTGGGGTTGCCTCAAAGTCGCGCCCATTCACACCCCACATGGGTGACTTTCATCATTCACTTCATTATCTACTTGCCATAGTCACAGCTTTTAATTGTGAACTATACAGAAGCTTGCTATATTTAACCATTGTTTTGGCGCAGAGCCAGAGCTGCTCTTGCGTCAAAACCCCCCAAATCAAATCAAATCAATTAATCATGAGTACCAGTGCAGTTTGTTCTATGTCGCCCTGCCTTCTCACTGCCTTCTGATGTGTTAAATTTTACTTCCGTATTAGCTCCGCGAAGCAACTCTGGTTATGAGCGGCATACAGACGTGGACAGATGGAGAGAGGACAGCAGGAAGGAGGGGGAGACAGGGGGGTTAGTATGCCTCCTGGGCCGACATCAACGGCAACTGTGCCGACGTTCGTCTGGAAAGTCTGTCGGAAACCCGGACAGCACAACCGGTGCGGGGATTCGCCACACGAGTCACCTTCTAGTCTCGGTGTGGAAAGCGGTCGTTGTAACCACTATGCCACGGGAGCGGGGCCCCGATCTTGAACTTTCAGATAGTGCTCGGTATCGCGTATTTAATGTTCGCGCGCTATAAATCCGCTTTGGTTGGCTCACGCAAGAACTCGTGGCGACTCACGGAAGTGATGCCAGGGCGTCCGTCGTGACGTTGCCCACCTCTGTGGAGCAAGACAGATATCCCACAATTGATCTCGATTGTAAAAGGCTGGATCGCGGATAGGGAGCGCGAGCGTGCGGCAACCGGCCGCCATCTTACTGTACCCAAAACAGTCGCCGCAGCGCTCATGGCAACTTCTTGCAACTACGGTCGCACCAACCGTACCGGCAAGGATACAGGGCCGAAATTTCTAGAGGTGAGTCATTCTTTATCAAGGAATAAATAGGCGTCCACTCTGTACATGTATTTCACAATTATGAAGTGCTTTTTGTCCAAAACCAGCACTGGGTGGAAGTTGTTTGATCGCTCTTCCGAGATTCAATCGAACACACTTGCATTTTACCCGGCGGCAAATACAGTTTGAGTGCATAATATGCTGGAGAGAGCATGTTACACTACACTGGTAGTGGTGTCATCAATATATGTGCGAGCACTCGAGCGCTTTTATGCATGCATTGCTAGCACGGTACACGGTGTTCTCTACGGAAGCAAGTGCACAGTCATTTCTTTGGATTACCTTCGCGCACATGCTTCGGTATTACGACGTAATGAGACTATGATTGTCACCCCTTTTCATGTATTGGTATTGTTTTTGGCCTTGGTTTGATTTGTGACAAAGACTCCTACGTAACGGTGGTGTGGTGTGACTTGGATACCGCCTTTGTGTCTGAGCTATGTTGTCAGCTTGTTGCCATAATAATAATTTGTAGTTTGTCGTGTTTTTTGTAGCAGTGTTTAAGGCGAAAGTGGTCTCTCAATACAGGTTTCCTCACGGGGGCTACCCAAAGGATCGTCTGTGCAGTGTGATGCGATCGAGCTTACAGATAAGTATCATGTTCCTCATCCACGGGTTCCTACTTTACGGGGAGGAACCACCTCAGTGCACGCACTGTGGTGAGCCTCTCTCAATTTTGCACATTCTCTTTACGTGTTCACATCATGGAACACATCACTTCAGAGAGATTTATATACACTTTAGGCCCCTTCACCCAGCAAATTTTTAAAAGATATTGGGATTGTAAACCCTGTTTTAAACTGATGTTTTAAACATTTATGCAATGCGTTTACTAAACAACGTATTTTCAACTATTTACATCCTAACCAATGTTCTCTCCATCACAGCTGCCTCGACATACTCAAGAGATGAGTGCAAAACCTGAGCAGTGCCCACAAACTTCGATCACAGCAGCACCTCCAAAAAGTAAAAGCATATGTGTCACATGAGATTTTTAAAGGTATTCATAGTATATAATACCCTGCATTAACTGTTGTAGATCTAACCCACCTTTACAGTATACACCCTGAGGAATTAAAACTTGTTGGGGAACTCTGATCATTGTTTCAGTTAATAGGCATGCACATATATGCTATAAGAAGAAACTTATTTATTGAGAATGCACTACTGTTGATCCCGTTCATGCAGCTGTAGGTTGACCTTCGGCCTCTTGGAACTCTCTCTAGTTGCCTTAGCTGCAGGAGGAGTGTCCTCCAGCATGTGAACTACTTGCAAAAATATATACGTATTTAGGATTATGACACAGTTTGAAGGATTTCAATTCAGGAAATTTGCAGTGGCAGGGCCTGCCAGAGTGAAACCTACTGAATATTTTATGGCGTCGAAGAAGCGGTTCTTTCAGGATAGGAATATCTTAGATGGGAGGAAAAAGCTTGAAATTAACAAAGTGTTGTTTTTATTATGCAATTTGTAATACACTGAACACATAGGCAGCAAAACAAAAATTTAAAATTCAGCATGTATGAAAATTGGATGCAACAAATTTACATAGTGTACCTGTACATCGTCATTCCTGAGGTATATATTGTCATTGGAGGGAGGTCACAAAACAATAAACGTATTGTTTTATCACCTCCCTGCACATTCATTGTACTTGAAATGCATATATGCAAGAATAAATGTTGAATTTGAAAAATGTATATTCTCTTTATTCATAAAGCATAACATCTCTTATCTTCTTTAAAAAAGCATATCATGTTACATCTTTGTCACGCAGAATGCACAACCAAGAACGCCATCTTCCACTAAACATCACGTTTGACATGATTCAGTCGGTAACAATTCATAGACAGGGTACACCAGGGCTCCAGTTTCAAGCTCGAAATCGTGCTCCAAATGTTGCAGTTTGGAAACCGTACATGTGTAGTGCAAGAGAGCCCTCGCACATTAAAATGTAAGATGGGAGTCACTGTTAATGCAAAGTGACTCCTATGAGAGAGACTGACGCTGAAGATAAGTGTGCAAACTGCGGAAAGTGTCATAGAAGATCTTCAGAAATTTGGCCTGGTTTCACGGCAGTGCTACCAAACTCCCTTTTAGATGACGATGATAATGATTGGAGTTTCAGATGTGCAGCTGCATTTTTTGCAACATGCTCCACATAACAATCATGACAAAGTCAGCAGTGGATGGCAGGCCCCCGCTTCCATACGCAGCTTTGTTCACGCTGCAGTTCTATTCAGCAAAAGCATGTGAGTACGCTAGAAGGACATTCAATTTCACCTGCAAATAATCAGAGCAAATGAAGGAAGAAGCAAACAAAAAAGAAGTGCTGTACTTCAAAAGGAGATAAGTGTTGTGTCTCAAGGAGGTGTTACCACTTACTAAGTAACTTGATTAAGTTTACATCAATACCTAGATTAACTGGCCTAAGCGTGATCTAATTGCGTGAAGTAATTATTTGGGCTGCTTCCGTGTGTCCATATTTGCGAGGCAAGGCACCGCTGTCGTTCACTAAAAGACTCTTTGTGCGGCGATGCTTGATATAAATCATACTAAACGCATACACGGCTAAAACAACGGCTGTGATTCTACAGAACGATCTCTTTCTGCTATGCGAGTATATCTTTTCCTGGACCGTTGTTTGTGGAACAATTTTGTCCAGAACGCAGCACGGGAAATTATATACATGGTTGTTGTTAATCTCACATCCTTTCTTACTGAAATATTGGCTGGGAAACGTGCTGTAGTACAATCCTCAGCGCTGCACTGCAGTGACGGTCTAGTTCCGGAATGCAAAACATAACGTAATTAAGAATCGAACGGCAGGACACCTGTGAAACACTGTTAGGATACATCAGTATACTGGCACCTTACAAAATTGTGTGACGACAAACAACGATCAACGCCTGCAGCGCAATAAATACTCACTATCTCTGTTGCCTCCCATTATTTTCTATGGGCGCACACAGCGCTTTAGGGCCTCCCAACATGGCGGCCGGAATGCGTGCCTCTCCCCCACGAGCCCCTCTCCCATGCGCGATCCAGCCTTTATACATAGAGATCAGTGTATCCCACATTGGACACGCTCAGATTTAGCACTGGGCACGAGGCTTAGACGGAAGTGCAGCTGATGGAGCAATGGTTGTTTCGGCTGCTGTCATGGCGCACCGAACTAACCAACGGCTTCGCTGTCTGTTATTCTGACCAACCTAACCTCACTTAGAAATTTACAAATAACAGCGTAATTCATTACTAGCGTACGCGCGACTTCCGGTTAGCCTCGTTCCCAGGAGTGGGGTCCAATATGGGAATTTTGCATTTTCGCACCTCTCTGAGGCCGACAACGACCAGCAGTTTCACCAGCAACACCGAAGTGATACATTGAACGCGCGTTATGGGATAACGGCAAGTTGGAGATCGGGACCCAGATGTACCGAAGCAAATAAATGTCAATATATACGTTTGCAAAAGCCACAGGTTGGAAACCCTATTAGTCCCGTTGCTGCTAATATTGCACCAAAGCTGTAGTCAAAGCATTAATTGCTAGTGTAATGTAAAAACGCGACGGGACGTGTCGCTCGTACTTCGTTATGTCGGAGAGACGAACCTAATCACGTTGGTAGTCTTCTTAGATTTAACTTACACTTTACAGACGATTTTATTAGGGTCAGCGGGGGCGGTGGAGGAATTCAATATAGTAGAACCAGTTTCTGATAGCGGGGAAACATCCCATGTCATCATCACTTCTTCATTTATTGTTGTTGTTGTGGTATGTGACTTTCGCGTCGGTTTCATTGTCTTTACATACTCACTGTGCGATTGAAGCGTGTTTTTGGGGGTAATGAGGTCGACTGCAATCAGGTCGACGTATTCAAGGCGTGCCTTTTTGTACGCTCGCCGGAGAGCATCCCGACGACATTGTATCGCCCTTGGGAGCAGCAACAACCAAAAGAAACGCAATAATTCTGTTGTCGAAAGAAATCTGCACCGATCATAGTGTCCTGCGGGACAGATTCGCCTGCGTTTTTATTTTGTTTCTCTTTCGCCAATATTGTATCCATGGCAAAAAGCGGAAAATCTGGCCATCCCGTAGATGAACGGAAAAGAGCCATGTCGGGAGCCGCCGATGCTTCGAACGAATGCCGGAGGCTTTGACTTCAATTACTTTTCGTTATTCTTTAAAGGTGGACTCCGCAACAAAACCACCGCGAAGGCTGTGGTATATTCCTAACCTTCGGGATGCCGGGAACATGTGTACGAAATATCTCGTTCCAAAACTGCGCGGATTTTGTTCAAACAAATGTACTACGAAGTGAGCGCTTCGGACTGAAAGCAACACCCTGCTGAGATCATCCGGAATGCAGCAAGAGAGAATGCAGGTTTCGAAGCCGACGACAATGCTGAGTGACGTCACGATATTCTCCTCTGCAGAGCCATATATTAAAAGGGAGTCTGGCCATTAATGGGTCATGCCTTTACCTGAAGCTCCACCCACTTTTTCAGCTTTCTGACGAGTGACGTCTTGAAATATAGGGCAGTATCAATCAACCTATTCTCAATATTTTTCCGCCATCCAACATGGGCAGCGCCATTTTGGGTGGCAAGTGGATTGGATGGGATTGAAATGGATACCAGTCGCGATCTGCAAAACTAGTGGACTTTTTATGCAAATTTGATGAACGCCACCTTGGCTGCGCAAGTCACGTCGGGAATTGTCGTCTGTTTCTGTTGTTCTACCGCTGCCAGCACAACCACCAGCTGGTGCACATCCTGTCGTCGGTACGATTGTTTAACTTATCTATATGAATAGTTGGAATAAAAACGCAAGAATGTTTATATCCATGAGATTCAGTAATTAAATTCAAAATTGTACAGCACAGTGCCGTTTTTGTTTTGATTCCGTTGTGATCGCAGAGTTCACTAGGCCTAACACCTACGACAAAAAGTATTATTTTCGGTTAGATATCGACAGCGGAGCATCAGTTGAAACTGATTTTCCAGAAACGTATATGAGGATGTACATCTGCAGCGTAAACTCAGAGCAGCCTGTGAAACTTATTTCTCGCAAATTTCCGGCTTCATCGTGTTTGTTTTCGTCGCCACTTTGGGTGGCAGTAAGGCGTCACGGCGCCGTCATTGGTAAAAAGCAAACCAGTCAAAGGCCCGGAATTGCGATTGAGAGGTCGAGCTTTTTTTTGGGACTCCTCCCAATGGCTCTGCTCCAGCGGACGAAACACCGTAGTATGGAGCTTCGGTGTCTGGCCCGGTAAGTCGCACAACGACAAGTCGAACTTCCTTTTGTTTGGGTCTCCAGATGTCCGGTAAGGCTAAGCAGATGTCGAATCATATCTTTACTTCAAGATTAATTTTCTCCCTGATACGTATCAGGTGGTAACACATTTAAACAATGCACTTCGCACAAAATTCGAGCGCCGGGTTTTTTCAGCGCACCGGCACACCGGAACTGCGTCTAGTCATTGCGTCATGGGTGTTTTGAAAGACAGGGAATCGCGTAATTGAGGAACCGCTACTAACGCGTCCACATAAACAACACTTTTTTGAGAATATATGCCTTTGAATGTAGTGTCAATGATGATGGCACCTTGTCAAGTTTACAAGAGCAAAGTGCCGCATGGGAGAGGTCTACATTTGGTCCAACTTTCTTAGTCCTGTTGCATTCTTGCACATCATCAAGGGCACCTGTAGCAATCATCCAATAAACCGTAAGTCTCCCATGCGTATTAATACGAGCGCTAAAGGTGAGATAGGTTTTTGAGAATGGGAAAATATTGATGAACGCGGGGCAAATAAATCATTTTCTTGTCGACGTCGCATATTTCCAAACCGCTGCTGCCCTGAAAGTCATATTTTATACGTGAAACGCGTGCCGTGCTTTCAAAGCAGTCTCTAATGAACCTTATTAGAAACATCCCTTACCTAGGAGAAGCCGAGAGCAGAGCGAGCACTAAGATAGCTGACGTGGTGTCCCCTCAACCTGCTCGTCAAGTAAGTGCGTTTTCCGCATTATACGTGTGTAATACCCTTGATTTTCTTATATGCGGTTTTCAAAGCACTTTTTTGATGTGCAGTATTTCAAAACAAATTTCTTTTCATAGAGTGCAGTTGTGCAACGTTTGCTACAGCATTGCATTTAACGGTGTATTATCGAATTTCTGTTGAAAATGACAACTGATGTGGACTGGGTACGAAGCATACGTGACCTCTGTTTCCCGCGTGCCCTAAGTACTGTAGTATATGATTCGTGTTTGAAAGCGCAGTCTACTAGGGCGTGACCCAACGCAAATAACCTGGATGATTGTTGGTATCGCTTTTCCCTTGAAATTCCGCGATCCATCTCGTGTCGAAAGCCCTAGCTTGCTTGATCCGACGTGACTGAATATGTATCATATTTGCTACAGCCTGGCGTTCGACATTCTATAATCGAACTAGTTCTGAGAACAAGACCGTTTTGCGATGTGGCTGAATGTATAGCTCATATCTACATCTTGTTACCCGTTATAATGGAGTTCGTGTTGGAAAGGGCAGCGCACTCTGGCGTGACCTAATGCAAAGTGTCTGGATGATTGTTGGTATGGCTTTTCCCTTGACATTTTGCAATCCATCTCGTGTCAAAAACGATAGCTAGATTGATCTGACATTATTGAGTCGAAATCATATGTATCATATTTGCTACAGCCTGGTCTTCGACATTCTGTAATTGAACTAGTTCTGAGCACAATATCGTTTTGCGTTGTGGTTGAATGTATAGCTCATGTCTAGGCCTTGTTACCCGTTATAATGGAGTTTGAAAGGACAGCGCACTCTGGCGTGACCTAATGCAAACTTTATTTCCATTTAACTTTTGTTTGTATAGCATTTCCCTTAAAATTCTGCAACCCATCTCGTGTCGAAAACGATAGCTTGGTTGACAGGACCGAGTATGAAGCATATGTATCATATTAATATTTGCTATAGCCTGGCCTTCAACATTCTGTAATTGAACTCGTTCTGAGAACAAGATCGTTCCGTGGCGTGATTGAATGTACAGTACATGTTGAGGCCTTGTTATCCAGAGGCCAGTGCACTATGGCCAGATTTCATTTAAAGGAGCACAGAAGCCATTTTTAACACCCTGTTTTCTTCCTGTAAAACTGTTACGTAGGCCAGTAAGAAGCACCACGCGAAGTAATTCACATCACATACTCATAATTACCGCAGAGATTGAATTTAAAGGCCAGATATGGGGGGGGGGTGCGATTTTGAAGTGCCGCAGAACTGAGCGATACTCGCGCTGTGTGTTCATTAGCGAACACTGAATATGTGTGCGAAATATCTTGGTCCAACTGTTTGTAGGTTTTTAGTAAACTTTTTTTTTTAGTTTCCCCGCCCACCCGTCAGACCGGCGGCAAACCCTGCGCACGGGCGCACCGACGTCACTGCTCTCGGTTTATCTGTCTTTGGCTTGGCATGGGCTCTTGGGTTGGCCGCTTGGCTTCCTTCGTTTCGTCCTCTGTGCATCGTACATAAGCGAACAGCTGTTATGTTATTGCTAAGCCGGAAACAAAGCATGTGAATAATTCTTCGGCACGGCGTCGTTTGGAAAGTGCACTTACTTATGCTGACTTTGTCGTTTATGGGTTGGAGCGATATATACGTGATATGCCACGGCGAAGTTGTCGAGAATGCGACGGTGCTACGCTGTTAGAACATTTCATCGGAGCATTCAAGTGTTACCTATTATAAGTTGCTAAAAGACCAAGCAGTGCGAAACTCTTGGCTGACAGCGACAGCGGTGCCTGCTAAGTTCCACTCCAAGGATTTCGTCCACGAATGCTAACATAGGTTACGCGCGACTCCAGAGGCAATTTGGAATCTCGGCACGAAATCGCCTCATGAAACTTTGAGATGCCTGACACACAAATTTTGAACGTGCCACGGATGACCAAGAGAAAAAACGACAGCAAAAAGGTAACCCGTAGTTCAGATATAAACATAGCAAGCTCCATGAATCGACTGTGTGTCCCACTGCGCTTACTCTGATATAGCCACGATTAACAACACAACAGTATTGATAATCTAACTTGTGAATTACCACAGGTGCACGCTGAAGGCGGAAATGAGGCAGGATGTGGCTTGCATCTGGTGCATAAAGAAATTCCTGAAACGTAAGTTGCAGTCTATCTGCCACCAACAGGTATGACAATGTCATGTTATAGTTTGAGTATTCACCTATATTCCACTTTTCATGCGCGCTCTCATGCAGACATCTTGACACCGCTGTTAAATCTGCCCTCAACGTTACATCTTGTGCTTTCAGGGTGGAAAACAAAGGTCGTCATTTAGCTGCTATCTCCCAGTTCAAGCACTTATGCTGTCCTGTAGTTGCGGTGGTACAAGCTTCACTGTCTGATATAGAAGGCACGTTACATTAGTTCAGTTAATTTGTCTTTTGCAAATTTTTGTTACTGTTAGCTGGATTACTGTTGGACATACAATCTTTTCTGACACACACAAGCTGCTGTCGTCTCTGATAGCGTTTTAGGATTTTCACTGTCATCAACGTCTATTGAGGAAGGTGCCTTTACTATCTGTGAATGTTTGATTGAAGAATAGCCCAGAATTCATGTTAACATCGTCGACTGTTATTAGTTCACTGTCTGTGTTCTGAGAGCCAACAAAAATGGGAACTATTTATTTGTCACAACTTCACACTGGATAGTGGTACTGGATCGGCATGTAAGCTAAAATTCCTGGATTCTACAATGTGTTGAACTTGGTGCATTACTGCGGGCAATGCCACATTCATTACATTTTTAGTGGGTCCACTGCACAAATATTGTGTGCATACTGGATACATGCTGTTCCCTAGGCAAAAATACCTGAGCAGCGCTGTGTAGTCTTTTTATCCAAAGTCTATAAGCTTACTGCAAAGTCACAGTACGTAGAACAGCAATGTGCAAGTATCCTCCGATAGAGATTCACAACACAAAGAAGACTTGAAGATAAAACACAAAGCGGGGGGGGGGGGGGGTCGAAAAGACATTACGGAAGAAGAGAAGACGGGACAGGCCCTGTCCCGCTGCGAAGACTGTTGAGAGCATGTAAATTTTAATGAGACAAGACTTTCGTGCAGAAGGCTGCTCTTGTTAATGCCTAACGTGAAGTTGCAAAATCTCAGAATATATAAAACATATTGTATGACAGAGAGCGTGGGTTACTACAGACATAAAAATAAATATACAAACATATATCATAAAATAAAAAGGGCGTACAACTCCAGTTTCAAGCCGGCAAGTGATTAGTTGACAAGACACTGTAGCTCTGTTTCCCTGAATGTGTCGCCCGTGAATGCCTTTTGTGCCAAGTACTTATCTGGCCACCGTAGTCATTCATGTATTGTGCTACACAACTCATCCCATGTCTGTTTGAAACTGATGGCGTCGTACTCTTTTTTATTTTATTATACTGTGTTTGTATTTTTATTTGTACGTTTGTACAAACTCTCGCTCTACTTGCTCTATACCTTACAAACAACAACAACTTTATTTTGAGAAGGAGAGTGGGGAGGTTCATCGCTAGAGGCGATACTCTAACCCACTGCTGGTGGGGATGTGGGTAATGAAATACTGAGCCCCTTCACAATAACGATCGGAGTCCGATGGTGTCCAGAAATGTCAAAAGAGCTTTGAGCGCTGGTCGTTGCTGGGCTGGATTGGGCCAGGGACCAAGCAAGTTCGAGAGGGAGAAGGGGCGAGAGTGCAGCTGACGAAGAGACTCGGAGAGTGCGGTTCGGGAAGGTTGGTAGTGGGGGCAAGGAAGAAGAATGTGCTCCAGAACCTCTAGAGCACCACAGTGGCAGAAGGTGGGAGAGTCAACTTTGTCTCAAGCGGTAACGCGACTGAGCTGTAAAAGCCACATCGAGTCGCATTCGGTGGATTAATGCAGCTTATTGACGAGAGGTGTTTCGTGGCATGCGGAAAGCGAGCGTTGGATCAACTCTGCTCAACATAGATGGGGGGAGAATGTGGGTTGTCCATTGGCGGGAAGCCAGGGGTGTCACGAGGCGTCGCGGAATGGAACGACGGTCTCATCTCAGCAGAACAATACTGGATCGCTTCCGATACGAAAGTGCTGCTTCTGCGGCGCTGTCGGCCTGCTCATTTCCCACGACACCACAATGGGCTGGAGCCCACTGGCGGAATATCCTGTGGCCTGCTGCGTAGACAGTGTGGTAAGCTTAACACACTGGTGACCAGGGGTGCGGATGGCCCTCGCATGCCGGAATTTTCAATAGCTTGAAGTACAGATTTGGAGTCTGTGAAGACTGCCCATTCCCGCAGGGACACCAGGGGGCTTCCGGCAGTATAATGTCCTAGCTATGACGCCAGTGAGAGTCTGGCGTCTCTGCGCTACTCGATAGAAGTCGCTTTCAGGGCGGTATCGAATTTTCCTGAGGAGCGGGTGACGGGGAATGTGAGCTCTGAAACGTAGGAAGTACCGAGCCGTTTCACGTTCACGTAGAACCTCAACCGGTAGTTCACCAGCTTCAGCCAGAACTTGCGGTGTTTCAGCTCTTCTTGGAACTCCGAGGCAGTGACGAAGGCTTCGAGCAAACAGGGACCGAAGGGTATTTAATGATGTTGTGTATATCCTGTGCAGGATAGGAAGGCTGTAAAGCACATTCGCCCTCATCAACGCCGCGTGAGGGGAACGCTGATCACAGCCCCATCCTGAGCCAGAAAGATGTTGAATTGCGAGGAGCCATCGCTGCACTTTAGTTTCAAGCTGTTTAATGTGGCGAGCCCAGCGCAAGTCCGAGTCGATTACCACGGCAAGGAAGCGGTGGAAGCGAACCGGCTCAAGCTTCTTGGTACCAAACCAACGAGGGAAATTGATCATAGCTTTGCGCGTGAAAGGGAGCTCGACGCACTTTTCGGGGGAAAGGTCCATCCCAAGGTGCGTGAGATACGTGTGTACATTATTTAAAGCGAGCTGCAGGCGGCGCTGTATGGCTGGGCGTGATTTTCCTACTGTCCAAACGGCGATGTCATCGGCATACACGGAAAAGGACACCTTGCGAGGAATTACTGATTGTAGGCCGGCCATCGCCACATTAAAGAGTGTCGGACTCAGAATACTTCCTTGGGGGACTCCTTGAGGAACAGGATGCTGAGGGCTTTGGCCTTGGGACGTACGGACAGCGACAGTTCAGTCCGTAAGGAAGCCTTGGAGCCAGATGAAGAGCCGACCGGATACCCCAAACGAGCGCAAGGCGTGCAGCACACAAATGTGCGAGACGGTATCAACATGCGCGCTTGATGTCGAGGGAAACCGATAGGACGATCCGCCGATGGGCACGAGCATGTTGAACTGTACAGAATAGGTCGAAAACTGGATCCATGGAGCTTCGGTAGCGACAAAATCCAGCCATTTCTTGAGGGAATGCACGTTGTTTTTCGACCCACCAGTCGAGGCGATGCACACCAATTCTCTCCACCAGTTTTCCCATACAGCTTGTCAGGCTCACAGGGCGAAAGGAGGATAGGGCATTTGGGGGCTTGCCTGGTTTCAAGATCGGAACAACCAATGCCTCATTCCAGGTAGGTGGTAAAGATCCTTGTTGCCAAGACGTATTATACACATGAAGGAGAGCTTGGAGTGACCGCCCGTCAAGGTTTTGCAGTGCGGCATAGGTGATCTTATCGGGTCCCGGGGACGAGCCGGCGTTCACAAGCTTCAACGCTGCCTTTAGTTTGATTAGTGTGAAGTCGCGGTTCATAACTTCCGGTAGAATCTTGGTGAAGTTGAGCCGTCAAACTGTGGACAAAACTGCGGTGTAGCGGTGCCGTCGAGGCAGCCGCCGGTGTCGTTAGTACCACACAGAAGTCTGTCGCCAGCGTGTTTTCGTCTACACCCTTAACGATAGCCAAGGCCGCGAGAGGATTCCTTTGAGGGGGCGCCTCCTTGAGAGATCGGGTTGTCCGCAAGATCTTCGTGGTCGGGTGAAACGGTGAAAGATTGTGACAAAGCTTACGCCAACGCTTCCTGTCCTCTTTCTTAAGTCTCGTGTTACTTTAGCTTTCATCTGGCGGTATTCCTCAATGTCCGTAAGTTGCCCTGTCCGAGGAGCCGTTCTTTCTGCTCGGCGACGTAATGCCCTAAGGTGGTTAATTGCTGGAGAATGACCGACATGTCCTGTTACCTTTTTAGACGTGACCACAGCGTCCTGAATACCGCGGCTAATTGCTTGTGAGAGGGCCTCTGGGGATATACCGGTGTGCACAGATGATCTGAGGCCCTCACGAAAAAGTCTCCAGTTTGTGAAAGAAATCAGTCCAGTAGTTGCTGAGAGGGGGAGCCTGTCGGGCGAAATATATAGAGGAAAATGGTCGCTACCTCTAGTGTCGACGTCCGTAGCGCACGACAAGTGGCGAATTATGTCGGTTGAGCACCACGAGAGGTCCAATACATCGAGCACTGTTAGAAGAAAAGGTATATAATTGTACAAAAAAGGTATAATTGAGGCCTAAAGTACGACATTTATACCTCATTACCACTGTGTATACCCTGTCTAAACCATGTGTAAGGTATAGATCACTCCGTCTATACCTTCCACGGCAGCTGAGGGTATAATAAAGTACTTCTCCATTACGTTTATACCTTCAGCATTTTGTATACCTTTTCTTCCACAACATGTGGGATCATATTAATTTGTGTCGGCGATTATATCATCTCAGTTAAACAATAAGTTAATTTAAAAACATAGCCAGCAATGAAAAAATGGAAAAATGAAAAAAAATGGCTCTCGGGGTTTTTACATCATGCATAGCCAGCAATACAGTAGCATTCTAATTAGGTTGGGCAGTGACATCTGGAGCCTATTATTTCTTCCCAAAATAAATAAATCTACACTCCCTCACTTCCTAAGTTGCTTCCCGGGCGAAGGATGGTCTCCACCATGCGTAGCCGCGGTGTGTTGTATATGTATCTGTTCTCCAGCTAATGCCAACTGCTCCTGGAAATATTTTTCCTAATATTTGTTGCTGTTACTTCTTGGTTTCCAATTTGATGTAATTGTTGCTTCATTTCTTTCCTCTCCTATTCACATCCATCCTGGGTGAGTTTGTGCGCGAGCGTCTCCAGGTATTTTCTTGTTTCGTTATCGTTCCTTTGACCCTTTTTCTCAAAATTTGCGGAAAAAGCGGCTGGGATGCCGCCACTCGGAGATGACACTGAAATAAATCGAATATTATCGTTTTCGCCAGTTATACCACAAGGTCTTCAAAATATATCCTCTAGGAGGTATATATTTATACCCTGAGGTGCAAATAATATACCTTCAGGGAGGTATAAATACACTATACACAAGGTATAGCGTTTATACCTCAAAAGGTATGCGCCCTGGGACAAGCCGTTTATACCCAAAAATGTAAAAAATTTTCTAACAGTGTGACGTTGGGAACCTTCCCTTGGGTCTACCTTACAACATGTCTTATATATTCTGGAATTTTGTAACATGATGTTAGACCTGAAGAAGTATAGCCTTCAGTGCGAAAGTCCTCTTTCTGTTGTCCAGAATCATTATAGAGTAAACATGACTATCCATTTCTTGTCATTAAATCATTTTCCTTTTTTTTTTCTGCAGTGGTGAGCAACCTTAAGGACACATGCAAGAAAGGGAGTTTCTTTGGTATGACTAACCCTCATCACCTCATGAGGATACAGTGGTTGATGAATGGTTCATGTTCTCAAGCACATGGAAACTTCAACAAATAATTCATGAAAAAGCCAGTCGGTGCTAGCACCAGGAATTGAACATGGACCGTCCTGCTACCAGTCAGAGATGTTACATCTTAGGCACTCATTGACTTTTGGTGAATTACTTCGTTGACCTTGTCCCAAGGTGGAGCTCGCCACAGCTCATTTGCCTATCTGTTAATGTTGTGGCGTGTGTTGCGTTTTTCTCTTTGTGTGTTCCAGACTCAGAACAGTTACTTTGGATCAGGTCAGGTACGTTTCATTTAGACATGGCAAACAGAAAGTGGTGTTTCTCAACACAAATTAGCAGTGGCCTTCATGCATTACTGCTGTGGCCATTAAGCATGAATGGAAAGCTGCACATTATGTTCACTCTACTTTTGTCGTGTGCTATGTAATCTTGTTCAACTTCTGTCAAACGAGCACGTAATGCTATCATAAAGTTGAGTACTTCCTTTAAGTGGGATGAATGGCAGTGCATGAATGCAGGAAGGATTTTATTTTTAGCTTTCGACGGCGTATTGGGTCAGCCATGTTGTATTAATTTCGAACATGTTCATTTTAGTAGTCAGAGCAGCTGTTACACAGTGAGAACATAGCTCGTGTGTGTTTGTCTTTTCCACCGCTGCCCTTGGTTTTCCTCCCTGACGCTACACATGTCAGGGATACGTTTCAGAACCGGTAGTTCCAGCCAAGTGAGAATTGCTTCTCAGGAGATCATGACGCTGGCAGATGAAACATATGGTTTAAATTATTTGCAGGACAGGAATTGCGTAGCTTCACACTACTACGACGTAAGAGTGGTTTCAAATCTAGCTTTCTTGTGTTCCTGACATTATCGCACAAGATGTAGTATCCACTATGATCCTTTATTTGGGGGGGGGGGGGGTGTACAGTGCAATCAACAGATGCCATTTACAAATATGTGTTTCCTACTGTGTTGAAATGGGGTAGTTTGCCATAGTGAAAGCCATAGAAGAAATGCCATAGAAAGCCAATGAAGAGCCATAGTGAAACACAGGCAGCCAAGGACAGACTTTTGATGCCCTCGAGAAACTTGGTAACACATCGCAGAGACTCTGGATCTAAATTTCCAGAACACAGAGATCAAGGCTGCATTTAAACAACAAGTGGTTAGAGAAATTCAAGACAGTTGCATGTGTAAGCAGTCCTCTGTTGGATTTGCTTCTGTCTGAGATACGTGATCTCAAAGGGGACCCACGGGCACACTCCGAATGATACTAGGGCTGACTGTGAAATAGAATGAGGAGAGGGGGAAGATATATAACCCCTTTTTCTTGTCTGTTATTCTGTTGGTTATATTGTCATTTGTTTAACAGCATATACGTGTATATTCCAGAGTCTGCTAATAAATATATCAGTTGAGAACTAGCAGTTGCATTGTAGCTGTCTCATCCTGTCCATGGCTTCTTGTGTTTCACTATGGCCATGTTTGCTATTGCAAAAAAAAAGAGCATAGAAAAACAAGAAAACAGCAACCTGGAAAACTGCCTGTTCTAGCGCTCACATGGAGGCAATGCAATGAGGCAACATGTTCCATTCACGGACTCTACATAGTAGTAAACATCACAATGGCAACCGATTATTCAGATTTTTCTTCAACTACTTTGTCTTTTGGAGCTTTGATTGCCCAGCCTATTATTGGAGCTTTATGTGATTCCCCTCTTGAAATACTGATTGCTGATTGAGGTTGCTGATGCTGTGCAGTGTGTTAATTTTGAAACTGTACTGTGCTGTGGTACAAAAAGAGAATTGTCATGTCTGCATTTGAATACATAGGAATAATTTGTAAGTACTTTCCTTGTTGACATTTATATTTGCACCAGATCCCAACATTGTTGATTGATGGAAGATGTAAATAAATATATTTATTTGCTTGCAAAACAATACACAGATGTCTTCTTTTCTAGTGAGATATTCCCTGTTCACCAGACATAAATGTGGACAAGTTAAAGCGGCACAACGATGGTAGAGTCTAGCACTGTTTTTTGCCACTTCACATATATTCACTGTTATTCGTGTGCACATGTAGAACTAGGAAGGTACAGCATGCGCATAAAAAATAATTTCGTATGCAGCCACACAAATGGTTCAGAAGATAAGATAGATGATAGATGTCCAAGCATATATAATTGTGCTTCATGGGCAATGGGTATGCTAACACATAACTTCCATGAAGACAAGTTACATGGCCCTGTAAGACTATCCTTTGCGAACGGTTTGGTAACGAGCCTCTAACTGTAAAGGTAAGAGGTAGTCCAGAATGCTGCAGACAGGGTTGCAACTTACATAATGTTTATCGTGTCCTACATGATAAATATTAAATACAAAGTGATTAAATACAAAGGACGACAAGTCACATAAATTGCCTCTAACACTTTTACACCCCATGGGCTGAGTTGTGAGTTGGAACAGCACTCTACAGAGGGATAACGTGCACTCACTGATTTTATTTCTAGGATCTATGCATTGCCGTAACTCTTCAGACCCCACATTTCTAAAACATCATTTCGAAGTGGCAATATGTGCTCTGGTATTTTGCTTGCGTCTGCATAGTGTGCAACCACATGGCTTCTGGAGCTTTCGTGTGCATGTTTTTGTGCCACGGTGCTCCATTACAAACAAACAAACAATATCCAGTTAGACATGAAACGCAGTAGTTTGTAGCGTGCCACACGACGCAGCATGACATGGGAGTGTGTGATTCAAAGAAAGCTTCTGGAAAATCCACAGAATCCCACAAAAAGTTTAAAATGTGATTTGTATTTCGTTTTACGTCGATCGTCGTTCCATAACATCGTCGACGGTGTTGCACATTGGTAAATCGTACGAAAAAACTTGTCCCATAGCAGTATGCGGTTTCTCAAACACACAGCACGATTTTTTCCTGCAAAAATGAAACGCTGTCGGCATTTTCTTGCTAAAGCGGCTGTCGAAACGTCAGTCAATTTCCTAAGATAATTGACCCTACAATGGGCAAGTGGTGTAAAGGGGCGACTTGATATAAAATGTACGTGCTCACAAAACACAAACGACGAATTCCAGTCACAACATCGCACAGAGCTTGGTTCACGAATGAGTTCGCAGCTGCTGCACTGTTTACTTATCGCAGAACCGGCGGAACCGGGCTGTTCACCAACTTCAAGCACAGATACGTGAAGCCACGAACATCCGTAGCTGGAGTCCAGTGACAAGTACGAAGGCGCGTACACGTCACAATGCCCGTTCGAGTGCATCTACGTCATAAACATGGCTGCGCCCATGTGTGTTTCGGAATGAACTATCTGTTTTTTTGTTTTGTTTTTTTACGTGGTGCTGTACAGAACTGGGAGAATGAAGGTGCATTTTGGGGGGAGCTGAATGTAGGCTTTCAGAATATCACAACCGTTTCGACTATTTGGGATATCAACATAGCTGACCTTTAACCGCGGTTAGCGTTGCCCGTGTGACAATGGTATTCGACACCTTCGTCCAGTGTGTGGTTTTGACATACACTTCCTCAAGAAAGCTTGAGTCCATTCTCAGTTTCCGTTTTACATTGTTAGAGCTCTCACACAAGAAGAGGTGCGAGATGTCAAACCATTTATTTTTCAATCCAGTACCAGTCCAGTAACGACAGTGGACAAAAGTGGGTATGCGGTAGAATTCAAGGCCAAGAAATGCATTGCTACTACTTCGATCCAAGCGAATGCACATGCGTGAACATGATATACTCCAAATGAAACCAATTTGAATAACCGAGCGAGTGTAAGCTGGAACCTCGATCGTGTTGTACAAACTTCTGCAGGTACACGCAATAACCAGTTCGACCAATACGTCTCTTGAGTTGTCCCTTTTCCTGTGTGTCTATCACTACCGCTTCATTGCATAGAAGCACACCGCAGGGGGGCTTACGCTGGTCGAGTGCCGTTGCAGTCTGGTCTGCTTACGCCGCAGTGTTCCGTGAGTGGCGCCACCAAGCCTACTATTTCCCTCTTCCCAAGATGGTGTACGTACCGTGTGAAAGGGTTGAAAGGAGAAGCGTCTAACGGTGGGCCCAGCAGCATGGCCGAGCGGGTTAAGGCGCCCCACTCGTTGGTGGTAGCCAAGGTAGTGCTGAACACTGGGAGGTGCTGAGTACGGACCCTACCACCGGCTGTGCTGTCTCAGGTTTTCCCTGGCTCTTCCGATAACTTTCCAAAAGAATGTCGGCACAGTTCCCCTGAAGTCAGCCCTGGACGCATACTAACTCCCCTGTCCTTCCTGCTGTCCTCTCCCCGTCGGTCCACATCTGTACGCCGCTCATAGCCACAGTTGCTTCGCGGCGCTAACATGGAATAAAAAAATTCTAACGTTGGGAGTCGAGGGTGTTGGTGGAGCCTGGTCCAGTGATTTACGGCTTCGGGTCTTCCTCCTATGTGTGGACATGGAATGTGGCCAACAGTCAAAGTGGTATCAAACATGCATGGGTCCCTTACTCCTTAAAAATCGGGGCCGCAAAGCATCCCCTCATTGACGTACCGCAATTTCTGAAAAATATACTTCAGCCATTTTTTTGTTTCTTTTATATCCTGATCCGATTTCATCGTCAGCATCCATTGCTGCCCCGTTCTGGTTTCTTTTACTAATCAGTTAATCATAGCTGTGAACACCGCGTCGATTGCATGGCTACCGTATACCGTACTATTCCCTGATTATTTCACGCGTAGAGAACAGAAAAAAAAAGTGAAAGAAAGAAAGACACAGAGAAATATGTCCACAAGGCATGACTCATCTACATGCCCGAATATGTCCTAAGTTGTTGCAGAATTCATCAAATCGGGCGAAACAATCTTGGGATGAGATGTTCATGATGTTAATGTTGGCAAAAAAAAAAAAGTAAACAATAGGGAGTGATGAGATATTGATCTTTCGCGAGTGCCCAGATGAAGTAAGTTGTGATGTGGTGTGATTCGAGGAAGGAAAGAAAATAGGAGCTGAAGTAAGGAATAAATATGTTTTAGCCGTGACATTCTACCACCAACTCCTTTAGCTGAAGTAAGCTATCAATATGTTCTTGATAGAATATTGTTGCGAAGAGCCAGGCTATCTCTAATGTTGCAATAGGTCTGTCTGTGATTTGGTCTGCGTGTCTGGTCTGTGTTTGATTGTGAAGTTAATGAAACTTTCTCGAGTTATAAAAGGCTAGTGCTCGACGGCTAAAGGTATACCACGTACTCAGTTCGTCATGGCGCTCCCAGGACAACGCTCCTTGCTCTTTCTACTTGTCCTTACGTAAGTATGCCCTATGTATGTCGTTGGGTTTTATTTATTTGTTCATTTATTTACTTACCATTGCAAAGTGGAACGAACTCCCCTCGCGGCAGACACCCACGACATAAACCTCTCAACATGCTCGTGCCCTGTATACGCCAACCCAAGCGGCATAGCATCTTTCCCAATATTGGACCAATATTGGCAATGCCGGCCCAATATTGCAACTATATTGGTCCCATATTGGGCGGAATGGGCCAATGTGGCGAAAGAGATGAGGTTGTCACATTATTGGAGAACGTCGTCACTAAACAACTCATTCGCTGGCGTCCGTAATGAGCACTGCGCTTGGGAACCAAGAGAGACTAAAGATCCTAATTTTTAGAATGCAAACTAGACTGAAGCGTGCATGCGTTTTTGCATGCGTTGGAAAGCGGACAGATGGGTTGAGATAGAGGTGGCCCCACAGCAGCGCGCAGTAATAAATTCGGGAGAAGATACGAGAATAATAAAACAAACTTCAGTATCGACGGAATAATATTCGTTACTTTGTTTAAAGGGTTTTGCAATCTCGCTCCTAACAAGCAAGTGAGATACATGGTTTACCCTTTTCCTTAAAGATTTTAAACGGCAAACACATGGAACTGACGTAGCTTTTGCATTTCCATTGAAATAAAATGCGCTCTTCATGCACCAGGCATGCTTTCGACATCCTGCAGTATATACTTCGTTTTGCTTCGCGGTGTTGCAGAGTACGTTTTTTCGGTAGCAATACAGCGATAATGGGGCACGAATTTTGCTGAGTTTCTTTTCGTTTACAAAGAGAAAAAATGCAGAAACGACAGATAAAAAATGTTGTCATATCTGCGTCACTTGCCTAGAGAGTACATGAGAATAACGTATTAATGGCAACCGATTATTTCAAGCTTATCTTATTCGATAAAGCTCTGTTTCAGAAGTGCACTTAAAATAACGTTCACGTCGAACAGACAACTCATTACATATGTGGTGTCATTGTATGGGACTAGCGACAATATTTTTTTGTCTGGATGGACAAACAAACATATAGCGATGTATCACTTCATAGGAATTTTACTGATGAATTCACAGGGGCTTCATAATGCTGGCATTCCCGCACGAAGTGGTTTCTGATTGCAGCGGCCGTTTGGTATGTAGATGAAACGTCGTCCATTTCAGTTTAAATGTGGTCGCTTTACGTCTCAAATTTCGCTCATGCCATGCATGCCGGATGATTGCTTGCTCCAAAGCTTGTCTCAGTGATACATCAGTTTGGTACGGTGTTTATAAATAGACGAAAACCTTCTTTCCAGAAGGTGGTGGTGGTGCTAGCGAACGATCTTCAGGTTGAGGGCTGGGGGTGGGGGTAATGACAGAATCGGCTCGCCGTTGTTGCGCACACAGAAGGGCGCGTCGTCACGACTATAGCAGAAAAAAAAAGATAATGGAGACGCATAGCTGCTGCGTGGGTCCGTCGGGGAGTGCAAAGTGTTAGAGGGATGGTTGGGTAAGATCCTTCTCCTGTAGCAATAGAACAAGGTTTATTGCTTGTCGGCTGAAGTATGGTCGGTACCGTCAAAGTACCAATAGAAAGCAATTACTATCTTACTGCATCATCTTTTAATTTCTGCACACGCATTAAAACCCAGGAAAACTGCAATGTAGTGGAAACATTTCTTCGGGATAACTCGGCCAAAATCGAATACACCTAATCAAGAGAAGCAGCTCATAGTGTTATCATTTCAGAGTGTAAGTAAGTGTAACAATAAGTAACAAAACAACTTTGTTGTGAGATGATACAAGTAAGTTCAAGTAAGTTAGAAGTGCTGTAATGCAGTAATTGCACTTTGAACATCAATATACTGAAATCTGTCCATGAAATGTACATATTCATGTATTTACGTGCGTCGTTGAGAACAGAAACTTAGATAATAATAATAACCAGGAGTAGATTTACACGTATGGTGAGCGAGCCCATCTGTGTGGGAACATGAAAATTAGATGGCCTGCTTCCTTTCCAGTGCCAATACAGTGAACACTGTATTGATTACGGAAACTGTGAATGCAACAATACCGGACACTGTGTTCCACCACAAAGAAGAAAGTGATAAATGCCAAACACTTGGTCCCTTCGGCAAGGAAGACCAGGGATTTGCAGCATTGATGTGTACGAGTGACCGCAATGCGGAGCTTCGGCTTCTATCCTCAGCAGTATTGTAAACAATAAAGTACCAGTTTACTTTGCATCCGTGTCTAACTGTCTGTCACTTCGCCCTAACTTTTCATACAGAAGAGCATTAAAACAAAAGAAGCATCCGTTTGACTGCTTGCCTGTTTGTGTTTGTTTACGTGTCTTGCCCATCGCTCAGGCTTGCCTATCATGGAAGCATCCGTTTGACTGCGAAGTATAAGAGTTCCTCAACTTTTTGGACACCGTAGGACTTCGGTCTTAACTGTGAAGCCACTCATTATGATGTTTCGCCGCACCACGGCCAGGAGAGGGGTAGAGCAGCACCCCTGGCGGTGAAACTCCTCAATCATCGTCATTAACGTAAAGTTATTGTTGTTATATAGTTCCGAGTATGTGCGCAAATGAGTAAAACACCAATGCAGTAGCTGTACTCGATTCCACAAATCTGAACTATGAAGTCTATTGAAGCTGATCGTATATTTGCATGTATGTAGCTCACATTGAATATTAACCTCGTGAATGCGTGTTATGCAAATGTGCAATACATTTCCTACGAGATGTGCTGACCATCCTCCCTCAGAAGAAAAGGAAGCGCATAATAGGGACATGCTGAAAAGTTCTCGGCTCGACCCGCTACCGAGATATATAAGCGCGCTCATTTATTTCTTTGTGCTTTTTGTTTTTGTCATCGTGCACACAAAGAGCGAGACTTAGGAGACCTACAATTGTTATACCCCTGTCAGACGTACTAATTTAGTGTCACTTTCAGCGAGTACACTTGCAATAAGTGTCATTCTTTACGAGTCACACGGCATCTTTTAGTGACACTAGATGCAAAGTACACTTACGATGAAGCGAGTTCGCCAAACTCACTTCACTTTGCCTGCAACAATAAAGTACGTAGCCTCCACGGCAGGAATTGCGTAACAAATGCTTATTTTTGGAAAAGGAAAGAAACAACCCAACCGGAATTTATATTTGGACAAGTTTGTTAAGACAGCGCTGACTTATATAATGAAGACGTAAGGATTTTTTGGCGTGATTTACCGGTACTCTCGTTCACAGACTGCCCAGTAGAGTTCGTAATCCACTTCGCGGCAGCCATATTTGTTGACATTGCACGGTGGTTAAGGGTTTCCGGCGAAATTGCGAAATACTCGCAGTGAAGCACTGAATAACGGAAGACCAAAAAGACAGGGCGTCATGGTCTGAGATAGAAACCCATTCTATCAGAACATGGGAGGTCCAAGCGAAACGCGAAAGTGTATGCTGACATCGCGGGCCAGTTGCACGCGCAAGACATAGTAAAGACCACCAAAGAGCTGAAGAAGAAGATTGAAAATTTGTCAAATAAATATACTTGTGTTGGTTCCCAACAATTATATTTATGACATTAAATCTACTTCAACTGCGAAGAAAATCTTTATGAAATGTTTCTAGACGTAAGAAAAACGATTTTACCGAGAAAGTATGGTGCACTCCCCGATGTTTGGGGGGAGTTCAAGCTCGCCCATCGTCATCGCCATGACTGCTTAGTGACACTTACTTATACCGTGTAGCAGGAGCGTAGTGAAAGCGACATTACGGGACGGAGTGCACTTCAACTAAGTGACACTAAATTAGTACGTCTGACAGGGGTATAACAATTGTAGGTTTGTAACATAGCCATAGCCACCAGAAGCGTGAAATTTTCAATGCTTGAACTTCGGGCTGCGATTGAGTTCCTGTTGATACACAGGAAAACCCCAAAGGAAATCTATGAGCGTATGGTACAAGCAATACTCAACCGTAAAGATGTGTGTCAACTTTCAGCGTTGGGATTTGGCCCCGAAGACGGCTGGAAGTTTAGGAAGACCTCCAGCACCCGCAATTACATCCGATAGATAGAAACAAGGAAAGGAAAAATGCAAACGTGGGTCATACAGGTACAACCACCGGTTCCATGACGCTTGGCGCGTTTGTGCAGTGAGCGACTGAAGAGATTGCTTCAACCTTTATGTCGTTGAGGTGGTTCACCAGGGCACACAACGCGGGCTGTCGGTGCTGCTTTGGCCAGCTCCTTTGTACCTGCTCAACGCGGAAAGGTTGCTGGTCTCTGGTTTATCAATGACGTTCTTCTGTGTTTGCCAACTAGAGTCGAAGCGACGGCAGGTGATTGGCACTTGTGCAGTGTTCTTCATCGTTCAAACAAACAATCGATAAACTAGAAAAAAAAAAGGAACGTGGACCAGCTGTTCCATGTCGCTTATATAAGATAAGAGAAACTGAGTTATGGTGTATTGGGGCACGGTTGCTGCCGTAAGGGGCACCTGTAGCTCCAGTTCTTACACGTTAAACTATGATAATTGGAAAGGATGGCATTTAGAAGCTGTCTTTCATACCACTACTTTTTCTGAAAGCGCCTGTGCTTAAGGCGGCGCATCGGAGCCGGCACTTCGTCGTCTAAAATCGAGGGGTTGCGCAGCGAGCGAAATGGTTCGCGCAGTCTCCGCTTCACAACATTTTGGCGCTTGCTTGGAAATGCGGTACCGCTGATGTAACGTCTTCTTTTTGTGTTATTTTTGTTTTCTCTTGGCGCGCGACGGGTCAAGCGAAATCTTGTGTAAACATAACCGCTCGTACTCACGGTGGTGGTGGTGATGGCGATAGGGCTTGCCGTTGTCGGCCTCACGTATGTGGGCAACGTCACGACTGACGCCCTGGGGGAATGTGCGTCCTGGGCCTACTTCTAAGGGAACTGTGCCGACATATGTCTGAAAGCGTCTGAGGAAAACCCAGGAAAAACCCCAGACAGCACAGCCGGCACCTGGATTCGAACCCGGGTTCCTCCCAGTCTCGACATGACATGGCCAGCACGCTAACCACTGAGCCACGGGAGCTGGTGCTCGTACTCACCCATGCCAAGTCCAATACTGTAAACACGCATATCGCGCCCAGCCAGACGGAACAATTATTGGCGCGGCTTTTGAATGCGCACAGGCTGTCCAGCTGTTTTCTGAACTTCTTCGTCGATCTGTTGCTGTTCCGTGCTGTGTTGTTGTCGTGTGAAGGGTTACTCACCAGTCGTTTCGTGTGATTTCTGCAATACTTGCGCATATAATAAATGACATTCCTCGTAACACAAAAAACTTAGGTTGGACACGACGCGGTTGAAACACGTTGCTGTCGACATGTTATAGCCTACCTACATTACGCGGAAATTGCGAAACCAAGCCGCAACCTGTTTTCGTTATTTCCTCTCACCCCGGGCTTACAAATTTCAGACCACGTTGTGGTTGTGCAAAACGCTTCATTTACTTGCACAGTCAACGGAAATGAAATAAAACTGCAAAGAGGCTGCATAACGTATCCCATAGCCTTGGACATCAGTGGAGAAGGAGGAAACAGGCAAAAGAGAAGAAGAAAAGGGAAGGAAAGCAGGGTATAGGAGAAAGACGTGTGTGTGTGTGTGGACCATACAGCTGCTTGGAACGTAAAGTGCGAATGGAGGTTTCCAGTTTGGTCGTGTATATATTTCGGGTCTGTTGTGCTCATCTTGGTCGTCACTAACCATGGCCCCAGACTTCGCCCAAGCACAGATCAGCATGCCGTGAACTGGGTCTCTGATGTCCCATTCGTCTGGAAGTGACTGATGTCCCATTCGTGGTTCTGTCAGTCTGGATCTCGGAGTGAGAGCATTTCATAACAAATTGTCATTGTGAGTGTCATCTTGCCCATAAGCGCAGGAACTTCCAGAAAGACTCTCTTTTGGTCTGGCAGACCTTTCCATTCAATAAATATATATTCCCCCCTCTCTGGCTTTCTCTTTCTTCCTCGTCATGGCTGCCGACATCACAGGACTTTGTCTCGATTAGCAAAAAGCACACGGCACACCGATTACAATTCTTCTGCCCTGGCGTACATCCTTCTGTAGTCAGGAACTCTAATTCGCATGCTTCGAGGATAGCGATGGTCAACAAGCTCTGGCAGGAGGTAGTCGTTATAAATTCGCGCAAGGTACACGACCCTTTTCTTATTCCAAAAGGCGTCGTCCAGTACCTACAACGAAGAGGCAGTACTGCCGGTTGGTTATACGTGGAGTTGGCCGTGGACCTGGTACCAGTAGACATGCATGCACTTCTACAGACCGCACTTCCTCAGTTCCGGTACGTGACTCTGTCCTGTACGATTGCTACCGTCCTCAAGTTGGCCCTGATATTTCGCGAATGTTCCGGTCACTATACACGGCAGGTCCAGCGCGGCACAGAACTGAGCATGGGCTCAATATCGCGCTCCGCTATAGAGAGGACTCCCAACACTACAGCGGTGTTCACGTCCATATGATTTTGTCCGATGCTTGGTGGACGCTCAGTGTCAGCGACACCCTTTAGTCTGCACAATTTGCACTGCGGTGTTAGTTCACTGCTCAATCCTTTTCTGCGTTCAGAAACGACTTTCATTTCCGCAAGTACACAACAATGGCTGATGGATTCCGAGCGCCTTGAAGCTACTGGACAGATGCATTAGTGACAGACAGACGTAACTAAAATCCACAATATTAACATGTAACTAAAGCCCAAAATATTCAGTCATACCTGAAATACACGCTTCGCTGCTGTGAAAGCGACATCAAATTGTACAAACAATTGCACATGTGAATTTGTAAGAAAGTCCAGCCTCAGTATAATCGTGTCCCTTCACGTCGAAGTCCTCGGTGCAGCGGGAGGGAGGGAGTAAAAACAATGTTCAGTTGGTTCAGCAATGGTTCAGCAATGGTTGTTTCATGAGCCACCAGCATGAGCATAGCGACGCGGACGTAATTCTTGGCGTCAGTAATGTCAAGAGGGAGTATCCTCACAACACATTCTTTAGTAATTTCTTAGCCGTTTTCTGCTCAAGATACAGAAGCACAGACGACGGGGCCAGCGCTCACGATGATGCGCATGAAGTGAGGGTGTCGACACAGAATTCCAGAATACGAGGCTGTACAAAATGCATAAGTGCTGTGCAACAAACTCGGGGTGCCTACTTGGACACAGTGTATTTTGCTCTGTAGTACGGATTTCTGATTGGCATACTGCGGGAATGGCCAGGATCAACAAGCTCTGGCAGGAGGTTGTCGTCATAGAAACGCTGAAGGTAGACAACCATGTTGTCGTTCCAAAAGGCGTCGTCCCCGTCAATCCTCTCCTCTGAGATCTTGCTGGCACCTGTCAAGACTAAGAAGAGGCAACACTGCCGGCCTGTTACATGGAGCTGGCCCTGGACTTGGTACCAGTACGGGTGCGTCCTCTTCAGTTTCAACCTGTCTTTCACCTCAGTGCAGCACACAATCTTCTTTGAGCGAACAGCCTCAACAGGAGTCATGCCGAATGCGGACGATGGACATTTCACTTCGACAAGGCCGTCGTCCGCAATCAGGCCGTCGGGGCTGGCTGCCAGAAAGCTACACACCTGGTCAACGAACAGAGCGCATCGACTGACGTTTACTCCCTCGTGCTTTTCCAACCCCGCAATCGCAATGGGCTCACACCTCCTCCCGTGCCTTAGTGAAGCGGTATCAATGTCCCGGTACAAGATGTCCTTAACTGCACCCACACGACTTGTAGAGGGGCGCATCCCGCACACTCTACCAAAAAAAGACGCCGAAAGCCGCTTTCTTCTTTCTTGTTTCCACCGGAGGCTCAGCGACTGCTCTATGGTGTCTTCCTGTAATGCGGCATGCCCCTTCTCTGAGAGTTCAAGCAATTTTTTGTAGTCGATGCATGCCGTTGCGAAGGACGTTGGCTCCATGTCTGGTCTTTGCGCTTGTTCCCCATAGTCAGCATTTCGACGCTCGGGCTTCTTACACAGGGCTGGAAGGCTGCCCTTCTTGGCTTTGGTGTTGAGACGGTGCTTGGCCCTTGCCTCTTCACGTGCATTACAACGTTTTTGAAGGCTCAAAGTGTATTACCCTGGCTGTGTTTGACACATCTCCTTGTGCAGACGATGATGCAAACCTTCACGTGAGTTCACTGATACGGCTGCGGCAAATGCGCGTGTTTGATAAGACGGCCGCTGACAGAAGTTGATCCGCTTTCCCCCAACAAACTTCGCGATAACGGAATTGAAGTGCTCGGCGGCGTTATTGTCAACATTCATCAACAAGCTGCGAGCATTGCCTGCAACACGACCTAGTGTGATCTCAGTAACTTAGTGACTCAGTGACTTAGTGTAATCTCAGTGACGTCCAGTGTGATCTCAGTGCGCAACCCTGTTCTGCACTCATGAATTATTTCCATGTCTCAAACAGCCAGCAGTTTTCGTGCCTGACCGGAATGGTTTTGCTTCAAATGTTTCCTTTATACTATAGCTGACTGGTGTTCTGATTTTTTTCTTGCATTCCTGTTTTTAATACACAGTTTCCAATGAAGTGAGGCTAAACGCGATCGTCCCGACGTTATATGGGGGAATGACATGCCACGTTCATGCCCCCCCCCCCAAGAAAATAAACATCGATGAATGAACAGCTCATCTATAGTACAGTCCGTTCACGTATTTGCGGCAGGGCTAAGCTGCGTGTGCTCGTGCTCCTGCGTCACAGTCAACGTCGGCCTCGTCGTCGACCTGCACATACAGCGGTATAGCATTTCCAGCGCTCAAATTGGTGTGTCTTGTGACGATACCCTCCGGGAGATGGCAGCACTGCGCTGCCTATTGCGAGAAGGTAAAATACACGGCTGACCATACCCGACGAAAACTCATGTGCCAGATCAACGCCTTAACATAGATGAAATCTTTTTGCTGGTGTTCGTTCCTGACACATTTTTCTAGTACTTAATGATTTTAGATTGGTGATTTTCGCTCTAGTTATTTTGTGAGAGACCGAGAACTTCAAACATGGTAGGCTCCGAGGCTTTCAACGCCGGCACACAATTTTCTGAGCCACATATCAAAAATCCAGAAACATTAAGTACTAGATGTTCGTTCACTCTTTCATTCAAATGAACTCTGTGCATATCGACCAGCTATTGACGGCGCTAGACGAGTTGGAAAATGTATGGGGATTCCCATAGGCGCGCGAGGGGTGATGCACCGCCTTAAGAAACCAAGTGAATGTGAAAGCTTTCAGTGCTATGCTTTATTGTTCCTTTGTGGGCCATCTCCTATATTAAGATTAAAAGAGCACCACTGTACCGAAAAGGTACGCTTTCTGGAAACTTGGCGTATCACTGCAGCAGGTGTGGATATACACCTGGCTTTGGAAGTACCACTATTTTGGGAAAATCTAGAATGCAGACTACTCGGGAAATTATTGAGGGTTCCTTGATGTCTCATTATGGAGATAACTGTGCGAACAAGCCGTCGACTACGTTATCTGGGCGAGAAATATAATTGCTTCAGGGTGGGAATATTCTAACCAATTTTTCTTGTATAGGAATAAATGTTATTTAATAATTAATCTAATAATTAATCTCTTCTGGTGACTGGTGGCCTTGAACCTGTGAGATCTATGGCACTGTTTGTTTCCTTTTATCCTGCCTTTTGTGCCAGTAAAGTTGAAAGTGACGCTCGTCCTGTTTGCTTCTCCGTCCCTTTATCTCTTGCGTCGTGTTTACCTCATCATCCATCTCCTATCCTGTGTGGGCTATCTCCAGAAAGGTGAAACAGTTATTGTAGCATAATATACTGTAGCTTGCTCTGTCGGTTAAAGTATGCTTTGAGAGAAAAATTGCTAGGGAAGCTACTTGAAGGCGCTCTAGTTTTGCAAGCTAATATACCGGCTCAGAAAGCAGGTAAGACAATGCAGGTTATGAAGGACTTTCGACTCGAGTGCATTGAATATCTGCCGTACTCGCCAGATCTTGCCTAATCGGACAACTCCTTTTTTTTAGACTTGAAGAAGAGTTTGGAAGGAAAGTAATTCTTGGAGGTCTCGAAGGTGATACGAGCAGCCGAAGCACATCTCGGAGAGCAGACGTCGCACTTCTTTTTTCAACGACTAAAGAAGCTTCGCAGAAGCGACGTACCAAGTGCGTTGAACTTGGAGGTGAACATGTCGAATTGTAATGACAAGTGTAAGGTTCTAGTTAGGGTTCTTCCTTGTTGGGCCGATAATTTTCCAGCACTCTAGAGTACAATGCTAACCTAAGTCACTGAAGTGTGTGCTTGTATACCACATGTTTTTGAAGTTCCAAAACCTAGGAAATGAGGTAAGCTAAGCTTGTTTTGAATTAAACTGCTTCTGCTACTTCTGTTTTTGCGTGAATGCGAAGATGTCTTCTTTCATACAGACAGACAAGAACACTTGTGGGAAACTGATTCAAGGAGGCCGAAATGGCCTGCGAAAACAGCCCTTTTGGCAGGGAGCAGACTTGTACGTATCTCGAGTACGTACTTTTTCCGCTATATTGGTACACTACTCACTACTTTTTACGACAAACATTTTTAAAGTATTTAAAACACTATTATTCGGTATTTTCTACTCAGTAGTCAACATACTTTCCTTCCTCCTCAAGCCGTATCCAGCGAACTTCCCCGCCGTGTCCAGATTTTCAGCTTCGAAAACCACCGTTTTCTTTATTTTTGGTGGAAATTCGTGCATCTCTCATTTATCCTCCTGTGCAGTATCCTGGTCCCGTGCTTGGCCTTGCTTGTCAATAGCCGGACCCCTTCGTCGGAAAACGGTTCCCGTTCACGTTACCAGGTGAATCCCTAGGAGGTTAGGTACAAGAAATCCCGGCATTTATTTCGTTGGTCACCACAGCAATAAACAAGCGCCAGGAGTTGAAAGACACGAGCTGACAGGGATTACTAAGCTTTGGGTCAGAACATATCACCAAGGTTCACTTGAGTTCACCAAAGTTCGACAAACATTACTTACTTACTTGACGCGAAGACCATGGAAATAAAAGATATGCTTAAGCATGGCGTCTGAACTTTTTCCTTTCATTTTTATGACCACGTTCAGAACACGCGCTTCACTTACTGCTAATATTAAAGTACTTTAAAGAGTATCTGAAATATTTCCTACAGTTATTAGGACTCTATTCAAATTACTTTAGGTTTTGAGTATTTTGTACTCTATTTTATATACTTTTTACCCGGAGAATTTAGTATCTTGGTGTAAGCACTTTTGCGCAGTATTTTATACATGTCTGGCCAGGAGTGTGGGTGGACGCCTTTCCAGCCAGACAACACGCAAAGTCCCTCGGATGTCCTGGCGTTCCCATCAGGTCCAAAAAATAAGAATGTCCCGATGAAACTTTGTGGGGATATCCCACGCATGTTTCAGCAGCACAAGACTCGGAATATCCCATAGGCGTCTAGCCGGGATAATTTTTGTCCTTCGTCATTTGGCTTCCTGAGCAGGTGAAATTTCGTAACTGTGGTTACCAATATATCGCATAAATGTGTATCTGATCGTCTGAAATTACGCTGTGCCTGAAGCAGAAAAAAACGACATATATCTGCAGCTGGACACGCTTACTGAAAAAGTCCACTGTATGTACAGGGCAGTCCCAAAACGTTGTACTGTACTTTATTATCCTTTGATTATACCATTCAATATATATATATATATACTCATTGAACGATGCGACAGCACCACGCCGTTTCGCCACGTGTTTCGCCGTGTTTGCGGCTCGTCGGCCCTGGGTAGCTGCGCATCGTTCGGGATTGGCAAACCAGGGGTCACTCAGCGAGCGATATACACCTGGGAGGGTGACTGAGCACTCCTCAATGCCACAGTGCAAGCCAGTGAATTATAAAGAGGGGTGAAAAAGCCATTAAAAAAATAAGTAAATGATGCTAGACGTGTTTGAAATTCAAACTTACAGATTAAAATCGCTTCTATGGCTGCACGTAGGGAAACAGATACTCATTGAACGATGCGACAGCACCAGAGGACACGTGTTTCGCCGTGTTTGCGGCTCGTCTCGACCGTTTATGGTCAGGCCACCACAGCTCCCCGCATTTGCGGCAGTAGAAAAATAAAATCACGTCACAGTCACGTGGTATTACATCGTCAGGCATCATGACGGATGCCCATTGGCCAAATGAGGATGCGCGCTCCGGGATTGGTTGATAAAGTTTCGAAATATCTGACAGCTCACTTTTCGCGGGCAGTCTGGGCAATCAGCCAGGCGGGCAGCTCCAAGCATGGTCGCTGCGTCTCCGCGGCTCGCCGATGTCGGTTGACCACAACGACCAAAGAGGAAGTGTAAGCGCGGGTTTGTTCGTGAGCTATAGTGACTTTGGCCATGTACTGATCTCCGATAAAGTGTCAACCTACGGACATTCTTGCCGGGTCGGAACTGGGATGCTTGGTGAGCTGATACCTGAGGAACACTTTCGAGCGCTGTTGCATTTTCAAATACAGTGACTAAGAAGAGAGTGTTCGTACGACAAAAGTATTTCCCGTGACTGTGTGACCTACGGTGCATCGCCAGAATGAGAAGAAGATGCTCATCTGTGAAACGCACGCACTCGTGGACTTCGCTCGCCTCCAGAAGTAGACTGTATGTGTGCTTTGCAAGTTCGAACTTGGTTTGGTTACTGTCTATTCAAGGAACGAAACGTCCTGTACGCACGGTGAATATATGAGTCAAACATTTGAGTTTATACGTTGCATCAATAAATATGTATTTCGCCTATCAAAAATGTCTTAGTTATTTTGGAATAACGGGCGCTAGGTATGAAAACCAGTAGGAGTCAATGGCAGCCAGGGCCGGCCGAAAGCCGAGCCAAACTGAGAGGTTGCTGATTGGTTGGTTGCTAGGCATCACGACGTATTTTCATTGGTCGTATGTCCAGTGTTGCCTGAATTATCTCAAACTATGGGCTCTATGGGGAGCTGCGGGCGCCTGGTTTATGGTGTTCATGCGTGTACGTAAATGCAGAAGAATCTGAGTTTCACAATGGGTGAGTGAAAAGTGTGAAGGTAATGAGTCAGGAAGGATTGTTTACGAATGTTTGTATTTGTGTTGTGAAATAGAAAGTTGCGCTGTTTCGTTTATGCTTATGTGCATGCGTTCGTGTAGTGCAGATCCCATTGCGTTTTGCGTTGAAAAATGACAAGATCGATGGCATTTTCCACTGACGTGTGAAAAGCAGCTGTTCAACGCGCTCCTTCGTCAGCTTGCTCTACATGTGAGACGCGGCTAGCACTACTGTGCGAACAGTGAGCAGGGTGAAGATTCTGATACATAATATCAAGTTGCGAGTGCTTCTCAAATATTTCAGAACATACCCAGGACGCACAGGACAGAGCAATTATAGCTTTTTCGCTGCTTCTAAGAGTGCGATCAAGAAGCATAGCGTATTCAGGTATGACTTGCTTAGTTCTGTGTCTCAAAAGGAAATGCTAGCCTGACTAAGGCTCACAAATTTCCACATTGTGTGTTCCTCAAATGAAGCACAAAATTTTCGACATCAAGGTATTTAACTGTACTTACAATGCCATTACTTTCGTTATCTTCCAACGCTGATGTTACCGAGGTTTGCTTCTAGGGTAATTTCGTTTAATAGGCAGGCTGATTCGGGCGTAGCCTGTTCTATTGCCAAAAGAAGGGACTAGTCTGTTCAGCTTCTCTATACTTATTTGTTGTCGATAAGAGTGTGAGATGGCTGATGGGTTTCTTCACTTTCACCGTAGAATTTTCTGGTGAAGAACCGAAGCTTTTAACATTTGAGGATACCAGAAAGGCAAGTTGGTGTTCCAACTTCGGGGAAGATGAAGTTGAAGTTGTAGTTGAAGGGGAAGATGAAGTTCTGCGACCTGTTATGCTGTGATGTAAGTTCTTGTAAGATTCCATAAGTTCTTATGCCGTCCTATTCATTTTTGTGAACTCCCTCATCATGGTTTAAGGTGATGTGTCTAGGTTGGACTCGAATAGTGTTATGGTAAGTTTTAACTACAGTGCTGGCTACAAGAACAGTACTTAGTCCGTCCCACTTTGCTATAAGGAATGCATGTGCAGCTATAGTTCTGAACAATTTGTTGTCAGTAATAAGCATTTTCCCACACCCTCGCATTCATGCTGCAGTAAGTATTAAAATATGTGTTTGCATATTCTGTATATCTGACTGGTCACCTGTGTTTCTGAAGCCAAGTCACGTTTTTAATTATAGGCACTGTAATGTCAAACCGGCTGCTCAAGGACGTGACGCGGAGTAAAGCAGAACATCACATAAAGTCCTGGCTGAGGCACGCCAAAGAACCTCATGACAGGACGTCGACGAAAGATAAGGGCTCGGAGTACTACACAGAACAGCAGCGACAGCTGGACCGATCCGTGCGAAACTATTCAGGCCTAGCTTTGACTCTAGATTTCATGAGAGAAAAAAAAAAGTTCGTTCTCTGAGAGTGTGATAGATACACATTTCTTTCCTCTGCATATTTGGCTGCAGACTGAGGGCTATGCAGGTGTTGCCTTCAAAATGAAAAGTGTTATGCCATTGTCATTTCCATGCAATACACATCGACAATATTAATGGGTTTTTCATGTATAATGTTGGACAAAAAAAAATCAGCTCATGAAACAGAAGGTCGGATTATGTTCAAGTTTATTCTGTGTAGAGAGCTCGGGAGCAGACCATAATTGTGAGACATACTAGTTCATAACTTTTGGTGAGGGTAATAAGCTTGATTGTGAATAATAATAACACATAAAGACAACTCGAATATTGTTCGAGTTGTCTTTGTGTTCGTGTGTATTGGAAGGTGACGACAATAGAGCCAGATATAACTTTGCAACGTAGAAGGCCGCACGTACAGGGTGTTTCACCTATCGTGATAAATTCTAACCGTAGACGTACACGCCGTATAGGATTGTGGGATTTTTTGCAATTACCCTCTGGCTACTTTTGCCGACACTTTGGCTTTGCTGACGGCTTTGGACGATTTTTAATTGACGGAAATTTATGTTTTCGATCAAATTAGGAAAATTGCCAAGCACACCCCTATTTTTTAACAGAAATATGAAGTGCCCTCCGGATGACCGCGGACCCAACAAAACCTATGCGCAGTATTAATAGAAACGGTCGAAAAAAGTAAAAGTGATGCTTCAGTCCTGCCGACTTGATTGTTGCAAAAAGCCAGCAGATTAGTTGCAGGGAAGAAGTATCCCCGCCTCTTGCTTTACCTTTCTTTTCCCTGGTTTGACCTTGATGCACAAAGAAACGGAAAAAAAATCGAGGTGGGAACACTTCTTCCTCTTCCTGCACATTTTGCGCACGCATTTTTGCAACAATAAAGCAGGTGGGGCTATAGCAGCACTTTCGCTAAGACTTTTCAACTATTTCAGTCACTATACTGTGCATAGTTTTCGTAAGGTCTGCAATTCTTCGTAGGATCGCTTGGCAATTTTCAAAGTTTTTCATTGAAAAGATCCCTGAATTAAAAATTGTCCAAAGCTTTCCAGAATGGCAGCAAGAGATTCCAGAAGGTAATTGCAGAAAGTGCCACAATCCTCCGGCAGGTACGTTGCCAGTTAGAATCGTTTATCACTTTAGGTGAAGCGCCCTGTATGTATACATTCATAAAAAAAAAAAAAGAAACACCAGGGATTTTCCTTGCATATGTGACCCCTCGGAGACTGCACTTGTTTCAAGCAAACTCCAAAGAGGCCAAATTACACCTCTTCTTATTTTCCGCAACCTGATTACCAGTCATGATGGTGCGTTTAGTTCATTCATGAGCATGTTGTGTAATCCGGAACTGCTCAGAATGTTTGAAATTCCATGCTATATTTTACAGCTACCATTGCAGCTCTTGTAGTGTTATCTTGAACACCCAAAACTGGGCTCCTTACATTTCATCTTGGCCGAGGCCAACTGTAGACTACAGAAGAATGAAGTGTGAAGTGCCGTATAAATATGACGTTATTCATTTTATTCATCTATGTATTTTGTAAAGACTGCACTTGGCTCGCATTGTCATATCGGACTCCTGATACATGTTTCTTGTTCGGGTTGTTTGTTACGAGACCACGCTGTCCAGAAGGGAGTAAATAAGGTTCTCTTTGAAGTGATTGGTATTTTTGTGCATATTATTGTAGTCAAATAATGTTCATCGGATCAGTTAAAGAAGACTCAAATATCTGTATCAGGGATTGTGAAAAATGGTTTTGCCCAGATGACAAAGGTGGAAGGCACTTTAGAAGGCTCGTAGTACAACTTACCTCGACCGAAATGACGAATTTCTATATGAATCTGATGTGTACTGCACGGAAGTGACTTTGGGGTGTTTGCTCATTTTTGCTAGGAGGTGCTTCGAACCAATTATGTGATGACGGTGTTTGCTAGGTGCTACAGCGCATTAATGCGATGACATTATTTACTCATTTATGCTGAATGGTGCTTCAGCCCATTGATGTAGTGACGTTAAATAACAGCACCAAGGTGATGATCCTTTAGTTCCATATGTCATGTGTACTACAGAGCCTTTTCTAGATAGAGGGATGCCATTTTCGGTTCAAATAAGCATATCGACTATTTGTTTAGCGTTATGAATATTTCTAACTGCTGGCGCAAGAATCGCTCAGCCTTTCCCTGTATACAAGGCAAAGTGTGGTCTGACCCTGTAAGCCATCCAGCCACCATTAATTCCAAAGCATCCCTTGTGGGCTTAATGACTGAGAACACAGTTTCTGCTCGTCACTGCTATATGCAGACTACAAATTGATTTCACCTCTCAGCAGCTTCAGATGTTGATGTGATGTAATTTCTAGAGCTTTTATGCGTTCATGCATTGAGCGCTTATCTGCTTTGTTATCATCCAAGTCAAATGACATTTTCTTTTTATGCATATTGTGTAATATTTAACATTGTGTAGCTATACATCACTTGAAGTTCCTTGAAATAAAGAAGCCAGGAAAGCTTTGAAACTGCTCTGATCACGTGAAAATGATTTGCTGCAGCTAGTGTTAAAGCATATCGGATACTGTGAAGGCACGGTATGGCATATCCGATCAAAGCCTGGTCATATCCCAGACTTGTCCCACGGGATGTCCCCAGGAAAGGTCATAGGACGTCTTTTGCAGACAACGGGATGTCCCATGGATGTCCGCCGGATATGTTTGGACATCCTATGAATATCCTGTATTCCCAAACAGATATCCATAGGACGTCCTATGGACGTCATTGCGTCGTGTGGGCAGTTTCGAGAAACAGTAGGTCTCCAAAATGCTGCGTCCTTCAGACGAGTGGAGATGCCGGAAACTAAACCGATCGTAGACATTGATGTCAACAAGTGGGTTGAAGCGGGGTAGTTGCTTGATGCAGATATTTCAGTGGAGACTGCAGCAAGGGATGCCGAAAAGCGGGGTGCTGGTTGTTGTGTCCGTTTACTCCGACGCTCTAGTACAGCCACGTCGAAGTTTATTTCCTGACACAGTGAAAAACTATTGTTTATTAACGTACAAGGTCTCATACAGTGGACAGCATTTCGCCCGGCACCTGATGGAATACAGTCCACTATATGGAACTAGTTTGTACCGGTAGTAAACAGTTGGACTGTTTCTATCACTTATGTTGACCGTACATGATTGAAAGTTGTCATATTCAGTGATTTCATACTGATTTCATAGGGGAAGAGAGAAAGAGAAAGCAAACCAATCCGAAGTAGATTATTTGCTTCCGAAGTGAAACAACACGACACACATTAACAGGAAGTTCGACGCGCTTGCTGAACTGTATTTTGCGAAGCCCAGTGTTAAGGACTGGTCACTGCTGGCCACATCCTGGTTTCCATGTTCAGGGTAATCATCTAAAACAACTTCCCTGCTCCAGCTATACGCAGGTGGCGTTAACACGCAGATATTATTTTTGTGACGTGCTGCTGAGTAATGTATGTGTTGGGCTATATTATTCAGAATGTGTTTGAAGTCTGTTCGATATACTGCAGAAAGCTGGCCCTGAGGTCGGCCTTCCATTTTGATGCCAGTACACTCTCTCGCGTACGTGATACCGCTGCTGCTGATGGGCGCGGTCCCTATGAGCATGATATTTGCTGGATGCACCCCTTATCTGTTCACATTATATGTGCGCTAATGTCAGCGTCAATTGAGGTTTCTGGTCCATGGTTCGTTTAAAAGACGAATGGTCCGTGGGCGAAATGTTTGTTCGGGTTGCTCGAAAATGTTACGTCAATGCTTGTAGGAAGTATAGGCTCCGTCGTTCCTCCTATATATGTATTTTCCCCTATATGTTTTTCTCATCCTGACTGGACACTTTGTCTGACGTTCGCCGTGCAACTATGATATGTTGTTGCAGCTGTTGAGCCTATTCTGACTTGCCAGTTAATTGGCGAAAAGACGTTATGATATCTGGAGATTCGTTTCGGCTAATAAGAAATGCGTGGAACCATCGGGATCTGCGTCTGTGGCTCATTGTCGCTAGGTAGTTTGTAGTTTTCTCGTCCCTTGCGCTATCACACAGGTTGAATGCATGTCCTCTGCAGACAGCTGCCCGCCACTTCTATTAAAAGGTGGCATTATCAGGATGGCCCCCTGCGCTTCCATGGTTGTCCGGATAGCTGGAAACCCTTTGCCACTTATTATTATATCACCAGGGAGGACGTGGGACAGGAAACCAGAATGTCTCGTAATAAGAGAATCTGAGCGTCTTCCCCCATACAGGTCTGATATGAATGCTATGATCCCATTTGGGATGATGCCCACAAGCCACTTGAGCGTCTACCCCCCGCCTCCCCATGTATTTAGAATAAAGATGGTGCTGTTGCTCTGGATCTGATGGTGTATTAGTCCTAACCTCGGTAAGTCAATAATAAAAGTGCAATCAGGTTAATTTGTCGAGAAACATGCTGGCATACTGTCCTTAATTGTGTCCCGCAGAGGCACGAAAATCCACTTTTGAAGTTTCACAAATAGGTGATCCAATGTTACATTGAAAATCCTTGCGGCCGTTGACTTAGGCACCCCAAAAATGGCTCCAAGTGCGGTCAAGCTGACCCCGAACTCCAGTCTCATGAGGAAGAGGACGAGCCTGTCTTCTCGGGTTACATCGGAGGAACCCTGCCGCTGATCTGGAAGCAGGAAAAGAAGCAGCGCGAACACTGACATACTGACATCGCAGAGGTCCTGGAACGCCCGGTCTGAGGTCTTGAGTGTGGCATAACCACGGAATCCACGCTCTCTCCACCAGTCATCATTCGAAGGTTCCTGAAGAAGCATTGTATGATTTATGTATATGAATTGCACACACACACACACACAACAAAGAAAAGAAAGCATCTACCAGCACACTAAGCAATATACCTTGTGGGAGTCATCATGGTGGTTGATCTGTGTGGATCCGTTACAACTGTCTGTGACACAGAGCAGTAGCCTGACATCACCAGTGCTGCTGGGATCATCTGTCTGCGTTCCCTATCACAAAACGCATGACATGAGCGATACATGACGACAATTACAGTGTACCATGGCTGTGTGCATGCAGTCACAACACATGTTATGCTTTATTTGTTTATGTAGTCTGAGATTATGCAGATTGAGTTTACCATATCAGCATAAGCAGCCAGACCTGGTGCGTCTGCTGCTATGTCTGCAAGCATCTGTCTGTGACAGAGAGCAGTAGCCTGACATCACCAGTGCTGCTGGGATCATCTGTCTGCGTTCCCTATCACAAAACGCATGACATGAGCGATACATGACGACAATTACAGTGTACCATGGCTGTGTGCATGCAGTCACAACACATGTTATGCTTTATTTGTTTATGTAGTCTGAGATTATGCAGATTGAGTTTACCATATCAGCATAAGCAGCCAGACCGGGTGCGTCTGCTGCTATGTCTGCAAGCAGTTCCAGGCCATGATCACCGATATTCGCCATCTCCAATTCCCCTGTCACATCCAGTTCATTCACGTTTGTCACTGCAGTTCGTAGCTCCGTGGGACTTGTCCCCTCTGCAGGCGGCCTTTCAACAAGGGCCGTCCAAGGAGACTTTCTGCGCTGAACGGCTTTTCCACCTGCAAGATGCCCACAGTCAAGTTGTCAGAGTGTACGCACGCAGCCCATGCTTGCCTGACATACCTTTTGTGCCGTTGACCGTCGACGGCATGCCTTGCCCTGTTCTGACGGGAAGATACTTGGAATGTACCGCATTGTCGACGAAATGCCGACTAGAGATAAGCGTCCATGGTTGTAGCTACCACTGCGTTCCATCGGCACTGTAGCCAATAATACAATCAGCGTTCCCAGAATTGCGGAACACCCCCTCTTAAAGTTGGCTTGACCTGCGTACTCCCTGCCCTCCACTGAAGCAATACATTCCAGCTAGTTTTGTTAGAACATCCGTTGACCCTGAGCTTTAGAAAGAAGTGTCCATATACTTAGTTGTTTCTATGAGATGTCTCTCGATAGTATACAGGTGGAATGGAAGCGCATGTGCTTCACAGTTTTTGTCATGGGGTACTTATTTTCGCCGTGTTGACTTCATGGCAGAATGCATTGGCGTGCATTTTTGCTTCTATTTCGCGAAACCAATAGGTTCCACAGAAAGTGTCCATGTCAGGTATGAAAGCTAAACCTGTCTTCTACGCTTTGCAACTTTGTGCGCAACTGTAGGATGCTGCAATTTTTTTTCCACGACGAAAGAAGTGACGACTAGTTCAGTGTGGCTTCCGAAGCATTTGCGTCATGAATCCTCAGGATGATAACGTGATGTGCTGTTGGCTCCGTGGTGTAGATATCGGTCTTGGCTTTAGTGTTCCCTAGTTGGATGCGCGGAGAACTGCGATTTTGTATGATTACTTTTTCTGTTATAACGAGAGTATCGAGAATAACAGCAGGCGAGAGCGTCACCGTTTTCTTCCTGAAGGGCTTATTAATGCCGTAGGGCCACTAATGCAAAATCAATTCCTGTTCTGTTTTGCTTCAGTTGCGGTAATTCTAGCCTGTCGCCTGCACGCTTAGTGCGTGAAAGGTAGACCACTTTCCTTTGCATGCCGACCAGCTTCACCTGCTTCACCACCTTCCGACGTTCTTGGCAAACGAACAATAGTAGAGAAATAATCTTTAATCGCATCTTTACAAGGGAAAAGGGTTGAAATTCCTGTTTCTCCTTTTAAATTTTGCTTGTTCATCCTGTGTGTTCGCACCGGCAGGCATTCCCAAATATTTTAATGCAAATGTCAGAACAAGAGATCCACGTGCTACAGAGACTGCTTTGCACGTGGATCAATTGTTACAGCGCTTATAGGAGGAATGGGAAAACTTGTATTTTTTTCGCTACTGAGTTATTACAAAGTGTACTTTTCATGTTAGAGCGCGATGACTGTTGTTTTGGCCTAGTTGAAGTCTTTTATTTCGTGTTATCAATAGCAAGCGTATATTATGTTCACTAAATTTTGTAATAAGACCCATCAAACGCCCGCGAAAATTCCGAACGAATGTCGACTTCCAGTAGTTACTCTACTTCTAGAATTCGTAGCTACTGTTGCCCATGTCGAATTTTCATGCGCAGGCGTGGTCCAAGACTACTGTTGTAACTCAGCCCAAGTACAGTCAATAACTATGCAGGACACGTTCAAAGACGACTGTGTGCGTCTTTATTGCCTTGAAAAACAGAACACAACAACCACGCGCTCCAGCATCGTCTTCCTCGTTACCGTTGCCCAGAAAACGACGATACAGAATATATTCGACGTCACAACATTTCCACCCTCTTAAGAAAACCCTTTACACTCAAACTAACTTAAAAACCATAACGTTCGACTGGCTTGCGTACTCTACTGGATCGACGCACTGGCAATGCACTTTGAACAGTTCGCTCTTCACCATTTGGTACGGACGGGCGATGTCGTTGGCCTCCATCCTTGCTTCCGGCTTGCTGTTCCAGTGGTCCTGGATCCGGTTGATGTGCGGCATCTTCGTCGTTTGTTGGGTGTCTGCTGCGTAGCTGGTCAGCATGTCGACGAACCGTTTCTGAAGGCGTCTGCACAGTCACCATTCTAGCTCCAGAGGTCGATTTCACGATACCCGGCACCCACTTGTCTCCGGTGCCATAGTTACGGGCAAACACGCTGTCCCCAAGAGAGAACTCATTCTTGCCTTCAGGTACTGCAACGCTGCTGGGAGGAAAACTGAGATCCAGTCGAGAACGTAGTTGATACCCGAGCAGGAGCTCTGATGGTGATTTTCCCGAGCTTCTCGGTGTTCTTCTATAGCTGAACAAAATACGTGCCAGAGTGGTGTCGAGGTCACTACCTCCAGCCTTCTTCAATGCATCCTTGATGGTGCGCACAGCCCGTTCTGCCAAGCCATTTGATTGCGGGTGAAATGGTGCAGACCGTAAATGTGTTATGCAGTCCCTGCGCACGAATTCAGCGAACTCTTTGCTCGTTAATGGTGTACCGTTATCGGTGACCAGAGTGCGTGGAATGCCAAAACGGCTGAATACTACACGCAAGCTTGTGACCGCAGATTCCGACGTTGCATGTCGTAACGGAATGGCTTCAATCCACTTGCTGTGTGAATCCACGATTACCAGGACCATCCTGCCTTGCACTGGCCCGGCGTAATCCAGATGAATTCTAGACCAGTTCTCACCAGTTGTTGGCCAATCGACTGATTCACGTGCCCTTGGCATTGGTGCAGCTTGAATGCACGATTGGCACGTCTGTGTGATGCGCTCGATATCCTTATCGAGGCCTGGCCACCAGAACCGCGATCTTGCCAGCGCTTTCATTGCTGCTGTTCCTTGATGCGTCTCGTGGAGCATGAACAGCAATCGTTTTCGTGCCTTCTGTGGCACAATTACACGATGACCCCAGTAGATCAATCCATATGCCACAGACAACTCAAGCTTCCTGTCGTAGAAAGGGTGCAGGTCCCCATCCACTGCTTTCCTGCTTTTGGGCCAACCATCCAAGATGTACTTCTTTATCTGGCTCAGTTGAGGATCCGCAGCAGTGGTAGCTTGCAGTTCAGTTTGACTGACTGGTCCTTCGTCCAGATGTTCTAAAGCTAGAACATACTCCGGCAACTCGTTCTGTGAGTCATCGTCTTCCTTCATGTATAGGGGAAGTCGACTAAGTGCATCTGCAGTGAGTAAGGTCTTGCCGGGTCTGTACTCCAGCTTGTAGCGATACCCGCCTAAGAGCAGTGACCAGCGTTGGATGAGTGCTGCTGCCATGACCGGTGTTGGACGATCCGATCGAAGCAAACCTACCAAGGGTTGGTGGTCAGTGACCAATGTAAACTCCCTACAAAGCAAGTAATCCCGAAAGCGCTTGACTCCGAAGACTAGCGCCAGCGCTTCGCGCTCCAATTGAGAGTAATTCTTCTCCGCTGATGTTAGTGTTCTAGAGCGGAATCCGATTGGCCTGTCATTCCCATGCACTCTGTGAAAGAGTACCGCTCCCAATCCGTAAGATGAAGCATCGCATTCCAGACGAAGCTCCTTGGTCGGGTCGAAATGCGTCAACACTGGCATTCACCAACGCCATCTTCGCTCTGTTCAACGCTTCGCCTTGCTCATGTCCCCAATGCCATGCCGCTTTCTTTTCCAATAGGTGGTAGAGTGGTGCTAACATGGTGGTCATGTTTGGCAGGAATCTACTGTAAAAGGTTAACATTCCTAGAAAGGAACGTAACTCGCTGATGTTCTTCGGAAGAGGCGCATCTTTGATGGCCTGAAGATTCTTCTCCATGGGGTGAATACACTCTCCATCTATACGGTGTCCGAGGTACTCCACCGACGTCTTCTTAAAGCAGCATTTTTGCTTGTTTAGCTTCACGCCATGTTCCCGGAATCGTTGTAGGACCGCTTCGAGGACCTTGTCGTCGTGTCCCCTCTCTGCGAGAAGGACGTCATCTACGTACGCTTGTACTCCTGGGATGCCATGAAGAATGCGTTCTATGGTTCTCTGAAATATTGCCGGTGCCGATGAAACTCCGAAGGGCAATCTGTTGAAGCAGTAGAGTCCACGATGAGTGTTTATGACTGTCAATTTCTGCGATTCTTCATCCAGCGGAATTTGATTGTACGCGTCACGGAGATCTAAAGTCGTGAAAAACTGTCCTCCGTTGAGCGACGCGAACAAGTCCTCGAGCACAGGTAGTGGGTACTTCTCGACGGCGCAGACGGGGTTCAGCGTCACTTTAAAGTCTCCACACAAGCGAACGCTGCCATCCTTCTTCAATACCGGGACGACGGGTGTGGCCCAATCTGAATGCGTTACTGGTGATATGACCCCTGCTTCTACAAGCCTGTCCAACTGTGTTGATACTTTATTACGCAGCGCGTATGGCAATGGTCTCGCCTTGCAGAACTTAGGCACTGCACCTTCCTTCAGGTAAAGATGCGCAGGGGGTCCCTTTATCAGTCCCAGACCCGGTGTAAACAAGTCTCCGAACTCTCGCAGCAACGCTTGTAACCCTTGAGACTGCTGACTTGTACTCTCTCTCAATCCTGAGAGACTTAAAACAGGAATCCCTTGTAGATTTAGCTTCTGAATGAGATATCTGCCGCACAAGCTTGGGCCCTCGCAGTCTAATACTGTCACTGCCGCCTCCACTGTTTCTCCACGGTATGAGACCTTCATTGGTATCTCTCCTAGGACTGGCAGTTTTCCAAGGTAGCAACTAAGCTTAACCCGGGCTTTCTGAATCCGTGGCCAAAACTGAGAATGTTTCTCGTACACTCCCCTTGGAACAACGCAAACCGGTGAACCTGTGTCTATTTCCATGATCAATTCAACTCCTTTCCAGCTGAACTTTCGCCTTACCGCTTCCACAAAACCCTCCTCGGACTGGACTTTAAGCGTCCATATCTGTGACGTCAGACTGTCTGTGGAATTCTCGGTATCTGCGGATACCTCACCAGTTACTGCCAGAGTCCTTCCTTTCCCCCCCGGCGGCTTTTTTCCACCCTGTCTCTGTCGGGACCTGCATTTCTTTGCTAAGTGGCCTTCCTTACCACACTTATAGCACGTGGCGTCACGAAATTTGCAGTTATCTTCGGAATGATCCGAGCTACCGCAACGTCTACATTCCCTTGCTTTGCCCAACTTCTTACTTGAGCCGGCGTCTCTTTTGCCTTTAAGCCTATGCAGTCCATCAGGTGGCTGTTCTCGCGACAAGTTCTTTGCGTCATTATCCGCTGCCTCAGCTGCAAATGCAATTGCTTCTGCCTGTTGCAGTGTGAGGTCCTTATGAGCTAGAAGCTGCTTTTGAACGTTCTTCGACCTAACTCCACAGACTGTACTCGGAGCATCCGATCCAGCATTGTCGAGAAATTGCAATTATCTGCAAGTCTTCTGATCTCAACAAGAATGGGCTCTCCCTCCAATTGAGAACGGTTGAAAAACTTGAAGCTTTCCGAAATTTCATTCGGCGTCGGATTGTAGTAGGCGTCCAGAGCGTTCACCACCTCGCTATACGAAAGTGTATTCGGCTTCCTAGGTGCTACTCTTCCGCTCAAAACTTCAATATCCCGTGTGCCTAACGCAGACACTAGCAACGATCTCTTCTGTGACTTACCTGTCACATTATTTCCCTCAAAGTAGGCCTCTACTCGAACCAGATAAGCGTTCCACTTATCTTTCTCGTCTTCGAACGTCGGCAGTTGGTAACTCATTCTGAGACTGCGTGTTTCCGTTGCTTGTACGGAATCTCCTGTACTCAGTGCTGAAGTCTCTCCGTCTCCGAACATCAATATCCCATGCTCGGTCGCCACTGTTGTAACTCAGCCCAAGTACAGTCAATAACCATGCAGGACACGTTCAAAGACGACTGTGTGCGTCTTTATTGCCTTGAAAAACAGAACACAACAACCACGCGCTCCAGCATCGTCTTCCTCGTTACCGTTGCCCAGAAAACGACGATACAGAATATATTCGACGTCACAACAACTACTTTCTTTGATATATCTGCCCGAGCGATGCCCGTTGTGTGCATGCGCAGCCCGTCATAAGCTCGACTTTCTTCATGACTTACTCGCCAGGGCTGCGCCCGAACGCTTTATGCATCCCCCCTACTCGGCTTGCACCCACAAAACCCATGGCACTCCCAATGTGAACTCTGCTTAGGCAAAGTGGTCGAACGTGCTCATTTTTCTGGAGCGAAATTTACCTCTCGTGATCCTTACAATCTCCACTCCTCAGGTTCTCCATTGTCTATATGAACCTTCACAGAAAACTTCCGTGTGGCCAGAATACTTACCGAGCTTTCCGGTTCTGGCTGGTGAAACCTCTGTGTTAAATACCCTAAGCGATTGCTTTCTTTCACATACATGTATACTTTTTCACATACATGTACTTTTACCAAGCTTTCTGAAATCTGCACAGTGCTTCTGTAAATGTACTGAACAGAAATTCTGTAAAATACAACAGATGGCTCTGTAATCAAAAAGTACGGATATTCTGTTTTCTGTAATTTTTCTGTAATTTTTGTAATGTAAGTTTTCTGTAATTTTCATAAGGTTTCTCTAAATACTCCGAACAGACATTCTGTAAAATAAACAGATCGCTCTGGGCATTTTTTTGCAGAGCTTTTTCTGTAAAAAGAGCACGATATTTTTTTCAGTGCACGGAAAACCGAAATTGGACTACGAAACCTGTACGCCTCATACAGGGAGTTTTTTTTTTATCCTTGTCACAATTTGTATAATAAAAGTGTGAGGACTACCTGGATACAGTTTTCACAGGTATGTTATGTGGCCAGGCTGACAACCTAACGGAAAACTTGCCTAGGCACTGGACGATTAATTAGCTAAAATTCACGAATTAGCTTATTAACTATTTTTTTTTTGGGGGGGGGGGGGTGCAAGGCAAAACAGGACGATTTGAGCCACTCATTATTTAAGTCGAGCCACTTTCGGATTTATTGATACGAGCACGCACTTTGAGTTATACACAAAAACGCTAATCAAGTAATGGGCGCCGCCATTAGTGTTGCCACCCCGTGGTAGCCACAGGAACTGTGCACGTGTAGACCGCCTTTTGCCGAGTTCCTTTATTTTCCCGTGTGTGTTTTCGTTCATTTTCGTGTCCCTTCGTGTTCATTTCGTGCCGGGAACCGGTGTAGAACAGATATCGCATCGGCCAGCACTCCTCACGTGACCAACTGTGCATACCGCACGCGGAAGCAAGCAATCTTCTTTTTCCTTGATCTTTCGAACGTTGATACGCTACTCAGATGTTTACCGGATTGCTAGTTATAATTGAATGTTACGTTATCGACAGTCATACTCATTAAAGACGGCGACCACCATTATTTATCCCAATGAGAAGAGCGATTTTGGCAGTTCACCCCTGCTTTGTCATCGCTGGGAACGAGGCTAAGGAGCGCACGGAGATTCGTGGTTTGAGAGTAACCCGACAAGGTGAGATCGCCAATTTTTTTCTGCGGAAATGAGCCGAAACAGAAAACAGGCACTTCTCGGGTGCCAAAGATGTGACGGACATTCGTGTCACAGGACTAGGTGTTTTGTAGCGGTAGAGCTGGTTGGGCAGGCGTTGCACTGGTGAACAGATAGACTGTTTTTCGGTCAACATAAGGCAGAGGTAATTTCGTCTCTGCTATCAAAGAGTGCGAAGTTTTCGGTATGTGTTATTTTTTTGGATATCACTTCGATTATATATTTTTTTAAAATTCTGTGTTACCTCCAGGAAGCCACTGAGACTATGAGCGGCGTATAGACGTGGACAGATGCAGAGAGGATAGCAGGAACGAGGGGGTGATAGGGTGTTAGTGTGCGTCCTGGGCCGACTTCAATGGGATCATGTGCCCACATTCGACTGTAAAATCTGCCGGCAACTCGGGGAAAGCCTCAGGCAGCATAGCTGGTGCCGGCTGCAAGACTCTGGTGAGCGCGAGGTAAATCATGGCGCAGTGTACCTTCAACAGAATCACGTATATGCGCGCGCATAGAGTTCAGTATAAGCCCACTTTTCGGACTGATGATTCCACTGGATCGCGTTCTTGGGCTCTTTTCAATCCACTCTTTCAACATTAATAATAACAATTGCGTGTTTGCGAGACAACTGAGATCATGAGCGATGCCACAGCGGTCGGTCTGTGGATTGCTTTCCCCACGTGAGGGTTCTTTAACGTGCTATGAAAGCTCGTCACACGGCACCCCGTATTTAAGATCCCTCGCGGAAGACGCTTGTCTAAGCAACTTGTACCCTGCCACCAAATTCCTAATGTCCTCAGCCGGGTTCGAACCCGCGATCTCGGGATCAGAAGGCGAACACGCTACCGACTGAGCCACCGAGGCCGGTGGGTGTTTCAACATTTCTCACGTCGTCGAAGTTTTCTCAGTTCCACGGTCAATCACCGCTTTCGGGATAGTCTCCCGCTTGAAGATAACTTTGGCCGTAATCTTCTCTCCTGTCTCTGTAGTGCTGAATAAAAGGGTTCCCCGCATTGTTTACACAAATGTGAACTGTTTTTTTTAGTCGTTTCTTTCAGAGAACCGTGTCACTGGTATACCAAAGTAGAGTGCAACTGCATCAAAGCAATCCACGACTGTCACATCAGCAGTAACTGTTTTTATGAACATCCGGAAGCAGCTCACTTTTGCCTCCTGATAAATTCGCGGCGATAACTACACCATAAATACCCGCTCATGAATCTCTACTAGATCCGACAGACAAACATCCATTTGACATGTTGACGTGCATAGAATTGGATGAACCCATTGCGGCTACCTCCACTGCGAGATGTTGTGCTTTTCTCTGCAGTACGCACAAACCTTTCCATGCGACCTTTACGGGTTACAAAATATCATGTGCAGTCTCATATTGAACACGAGACAAATTCGTAAGAGCCAAGAGCCACGTCTCATCATGTGATTGTTGCGACAGTTTAACCTCGAGCACGTGGAATTGCACTTCTAGTGAGGGAAGCAAGTTAAAATAATATTGGCGTGACATGTCTTGTGAGTTCATTCCTTTGTTTACTAGGATGACAACACACTTCGAAGTTTGGACCGACAAACGAAATTCGCATGCATGAAATTACTTCCAGGAACGAAAACTTTGTCTTTCCAGTTGATATCCAGCATGATTACCAGTACAATAATTGGGCAGTTAATTGGATAGATAAGATGGCGTAGACGCCTGCGATTACTTCCAGGAAGGCAAACTTGATCTTTCCAGTTGATATCGAGCATGATTACAGTGCAGTTATTAGGTAGTTCATTGGGTAGACAAGATGGCGTACACGCTTCAAATTACTTCAAAGAAAGCAAACTTGGTGGTTCCAGTTGATATACAGCCAGTGATTTCCCCAGAAATTTATCGCTGGGGGGGGGGGGGGCGCCCAGCTTTCAATTGGGGGGGGGGTAAGCTTGGTCAAGGCTCCGCTTACGGAATTTTTCTTAGACACGGCAAGAATCGTGGCACAATAGTGATATATCTCCACAGCTTTCCCGTTTTATTAGTACATGTTAGAACACAGTACATTAGAATACAGATTCATTATGAACGGCATTTCAACATTAAGGTGCATAATGACACGACCGACAAAGAAAAAAGACTAGCACCTTGTCCCACGAAGCTCAATGAATACCTAGCAACCAACCGGTGAAAACCTTAGATGGAAAAAGCAGAATACCTCCTTGATTGAGTTGGGCGCAAATAGTTCTTCATGATCCACATTGAGTTTGCGGGTCCGCATGCATTTTTGCTCGTATATGCGCACAGTGTAGGTATATTGAACAGTCACTTTCAAATGATTCTAGAGAAATGCATGCTACGATCATCTGCATGGCTGTGGTCCTACAGCCCAAGCTTGACAGTACATGATGTAATTCGCTGCGCCGGACTCACTACCAGCTAGAACGTGCTGGTGGCCGAGTTGGTTGTTGTTACCTGAGAAATTTCAGGAGGGGTGTAGCAAAAATGCAGGGTGGGTGTACACCCCCACTCAGCAGCTCACTTTGGGGTGCAGGGAAATCCCTGTGTCCAGCATTGTTACCAGCAAACCTTTTGCTAAGCTAGTTGGACAGGCAATATGGCGTAGACGCAGCCAAGCTGCAGGATGATATCCATGATGAGTAAATCCTGAGCTTGGGCAACGAACAACAACAACTTTATTTTGACTTTGGAGGGTGAGGAGGTTCATCGCCAGAGGCGATACTCTACCACATTGCTGGTGGGGATGTGGGGAATAAAATAACGAGCCCCGGCACAATAACGATTGAAGTCCGATGGTGTCCAGAAATGTCAGAAGAGCTTTGAACGCAGCACGACAACGAAGGCAACGGCTAGAACACTGCACCATGCCCAGCTGGAGTCTCCGTCCCGAGAAATATAACGCTGCCACAGGCACGGGCACACTTACGGGCTTTATATCCTTTTGTCAAATCTATGAAGAGCGTTTCGAACAAATCTCGGGATGAAACTTTACTAGAGCCGACAGACAAACATCCATTTGACATTTAGACGTGCATAGAATTGGATGAACCCATTGCAGCTACCTCCATTGCGAGATGTTGTGGTTTTTTTCTGCAGTACGCACAAACCTTTCCATGCGACCTTTACGGGTTACAAAATACCATGTGCAGTCTCTTATTGAACACGAGACGAAATTCGTAAGAGCCAAGAGCCACGTCTCATCATGTGATTGTTGTGACAGTTTAATCTCGAGCACGTGGAATTGCACTTCTAATGAGGGAAGCAAGTTAAAATAATATTGGCGTGACATGTCTTGTGAGTTCATTCCTTTGTTTACTAGGATGACAACACACTTCGAAGTTTGGACTGACAAACGAAATTCGCATGCATGAAATTACTTGCAGAAACGAAAACTTTGTCTTTCCATTTGATATCCAGCATGATTACCAGCACAATAAGTTGGCAGTTAATTGGATAGATAAGGTGGCGTAGACGCCTTAGATTACTTCCAGGAAGGCAAACTTGATCTTTCCAGTTGATATCGAGCATGATTATAGTGCAGTTATTAGGTAGTTAATTGGTTAGACAAGATGGCGTACACGCTTCAAATTACTTCAAGGAAAGCAAACTTGGTGTTTCCAGTTGATATCCAGCATTGTTACCAGCAAACCTATTGCGAAGCTAATTGGACAGGCAATATGGCGTAGACGCAGCCAAGCTGCAGGATGATATCTATGATGTGTAGAGCCTGAGCTTGGGCAACGAACAACAACAAGTTTATTTTGACTTTGGAGGGTGTGGAGGTTCATCGCCAGAGGCGATACTCTACCACATTGCTGGTGGGGATGTGGGGAATAAAATAGCGAGCCCCTTCACAATTACAAACGAAGTCCGATGGTGTCGAGAAATGTCAAAAGAGCTTTGAGCGCAGCACGGCAACGAAGGCAACGGCTTGAACACTGCACCATGCCCAACTGGAGTCTCCCTCCCGAGAAATATAAGGCTGCCAAAGGCACGGGCACACTTACGGGCTTTATATCCTTTTGTCAAATCTATGAAGAGCGTTTCGAACAAATCTCGGGATGAAGCTTTACATGATAAGACTTGCAAGACTTCTGTTAACAGATATTTTTCGCATATTTGCTGTCCTACATAACGAGCACCCTGATGATACTTCAACAGTTACCCATTCATGCTGTCGAATGGGAATGCAGAGTAATTCCAAACTGTGCCCCATTGTCATACGCTATCGACCATGTGAATAGGCAGATGTGCATTATAGGTAATTTTTCTTTTGCCGTACAAGGACTGGTATTCCCTTAAGAAGCTGAGCATTTCGGCTATTACAGTTGTGAGCTTATGCAAAGGGACAGTTTCTGCAAGAAGGATGTGCATGACATGGGCAAATTTCACCCAGTGGTGATAATAGTGAGGTGTCATTATGGTCCGCCGAAGAAGGGAAATGCTTATAGAACAGGTACTTCGAAGTTTGTGACTGGAGGAAGGTGTGTCTCGATGAGCTTTAGAACTTTATGATGAGCTTTTCATTCTCGATGAGCTTTATGAGCTGCTTTCGGTCGCTTCCTTGAAATCATGATGTTTCAGCGTGTGTGCCGTAATAAGAAGAAAGCTGTCACAAGTGTGATGCGTGATCCGTCATAAAGCAGCTCATCCTGCAAGCTAGAATCAGCAAGCGTTATCACAAAGGGCAGATTTATTTAAGCACTCAAGGGATGAGAATTACACAAGGTTCTTTGTAATTACACAAGGTTTCTTTGTCAAGGTAAAAGTAGGTAGCTGCGAGGTCCTGTCACTTACAAGTTGGTGTTTTTCGTTTTGTGAAAAACTTGAACGAGTCGCGTCTGGGCAATGCATCCCACTTTCATCTCCTTCGTCTTCTGATGATGTCATGGAATCCTCTTGTACTTCGTGTTCATTTCGTGCCGGGAACCGGTGTAGAACAGATATCGCATCGGCCAGCACTCCTCACGTGACCAACTGTGCATACCGCACGCGGAAGCAAGCAATCTTCTTTTTCCTTGATCTTTCGAACGTTGATACGCTACTCAGATGTTTACCGGATGACTAGTTATAATTGAATGTTACGTCATCGTCAGTCATACTCATTAAAGACGGCGACCACCATTATTTATCCCAATGAGAAGAGCGATTTTGGCAGTTCACCCCTGCTTTGTCATCGCTGGGAACGAGGCTAAGGACCGCACGGAGATTCGTGGTTTGAGAGTAACCCGACAAGGTGAGATCATCAATTTTTTTCTGCGGAAATGAGCCGAAACAGAAAACAGGAACTTCTCGGGTGCCAAAGATGTGACGGACATTCGTGTCACAGGACTAGGTGTTTTGTAGCGGTGGAGCTGGTTGGGCAGGCGTTTCACTGGTGAACAGATAGACTGTTTTTCGGTCAACATAAGGCAGAGGTAATTTCGTCTCTGCTATCAAAGAGTGCGAAGTTTTCGGTGTCTGTTATTTTTTTGGATATCACTTCGATTATATATTTTTTTTAAATTCCGTGTTAGCTCCAGGAAGCCACTGAGACTATGAGCGGCGTATAGACGTGGACAGATGCAGAGAGGATAGCAGGAACGAGGGGGTGATAGGGTGTTAGTGTGCGTCCTGGGCCGACTTCAATGGGATCATGTGCCGACATTCGACTGTAAAATCTGCCGGCAACTCGGGGAAAGCCTCAGGCAGCATAGCTGGTGCCGGCTGCAAGACTCTGGTGAGCGCGAGGTAAATCATGGCGCAGTGTACCTTCAACAGAATCACGTATATGCGCGCGCATAGAGTTCAGTATAAGCCCACTTTTCGGACTGATGATTCCACTGGATCGCGTTCTTGGGCTCTTTTCAATCCACTCTTTCAACATTAATAATAACAATTGCGTGTTTGCGAGACAACTGAGATCATGAGCGATGCCACAGCGGTCGGTCTGTGGATTGCTTTCTCCACGTGAGGGTTCTTTAACGTGCTATGAAAGCTCGTCACACGGCACCCCGTATTTAAGATCCCTCGCGGAAGACGCTTGTCTAAGCAACTTGTACCCTGCCACCAAATTCCTAATGTCCTCAGCCGGGTTCGAACCCGCGATCTCGGGATCAGAAGGCGAACACGCTACCGACTGAGCCACCGAGGCCGGTGGGTGTTTCAACATTTCTCACGTCGTCGAAGTTTTCTCAGTTCCACGGTCAATCACCGCTTTCGGGATAGTCTCCCGCTTGAAGATAACTTTGGCCGTAATCTTCTCTCCTGTCTCTGTAGTGCTGAATAAAAGGGTTCCCCGCATTGTTTACACAAATCTGAACTGTTTTTTTTTAGTCGTTTCTTTCAGAGAACCGTGTCACTGGTATACCAAAGTAGAGTGCAACTGCATCAAAGCAATCCACGACTGTCACATCAGCAGTAACTGTTTTTATGAACATCCGGAAGCAGCTCACTTTTGCCTCCTGATAAATTCGCGGCGATAACTACACCATAAATACCCGCTCATGAATCTTTACTAGATCCGACAGACAAACATCCATTTGACATGTAGACGTGCATAGAATTGGATGAACCCATTGCGGCTACCTCCACTGCGAGATGTTGTGCTTTTCTCTGCAGTACGCACAAACCTTTCCATGCGACCTTTACGGGTTACAAAATATCATGTGCAGTCTCATATTGAACACGAGACAAATTCGTAAGAGCCAAGAGCCACGTCTCATCATGTGATTGTTGCGACAGTTTAACCTCGAGCACGTGGAATTGCACTTCTAGTGAGGGAAGCAAGTTAAAATAATATTGGCGTGACATGTCTTGTGAGTTCATTCCTTTGTTTACTAGGATGACAACACACTTCGAAGTTTGGACCGACAAACGAAATTCGCATGCATGAAATTACTTCCAGGAACGAAAACTTTGTCTTTCCAGTTGATATCCAGCATGATTACCAGTACAATAATTGGGCAGTTAATTGGATAGATAAGATGGCGTAGACGCCTGCGATTACTTCCAGGAAGGCAAACTTGATCTTTCCAGTTGATATCGAGCATGATTACAGTGCAGTTATTAGGTAGTTCATTGGGTAGACAAGATGGCGTACACGCTTCAAATTACTTCAAAGAAAGCAAACTTGGTGGTTCCAGTTGATATACAGCCAGTGATTTCCCCAGAAATTTATCGCTGGGGGGGGGGGGGGCGCCCAGCTTTCAATTGGGGGGGGGGGTAAGCTTGGTCAAGGCTCCGCTTACGGAATTTTTCTTAGACACGGCAAGAATCGTGGCACAATAGTGATATATCTCCACAGCTTTCCCGTTTTATTAGTACATGTTAGAACACAGTACATTAGAATACAGATTCATTATGAACGGCATTTCAACATTAAGGTGCATAATGACACGACCGACAAAGAAAAAAGACTAGCACCTTGTCCCACGAAGCTCAATGAATACCTAGCAACCAACCGGTGAAAACCTTAGATGGAAAAAGCAGAATACCTCCTTGATTGAGTTGGGCGCAAATAGTTCTTCATGATCCACATTGAGTTTGCGGGTCCGCATGCATTTTTGCTCGTATATGCGCACAGTGTAGGTATATTGAACAGTCACTTTCAAATGATTCTAGAGAAATGCATGCTACGATCATCTGCATGGCTGTGGTCCTACAGCCCAAGCTTGACAGTACATGATGTAATTCGCTGCGCCGGACTCACTACCAGCTAGAACGTGCTGGTGGCCGAGTTGGTTGTTGTTACCTGAGAAATTTCAGGAGGGGTGTAGCAAAAATGCAGGGTGGGTGTACACCCCCACTCAGCAGCTCACTTTGGGGTGCAGGGAAATCCCTGTGTCCAGCATTGTTACCAGCAAACCTTTTGCTAAGCTAGTTGGACAGGCAATATGGCGTAGACGCAGCCAAGCTGCAGGATGATATCCATGATGAGTAAATCCTGAGCTTGGGCAACGAACAACAACAACTTTATTTTGACTTTGGAGGGTGAGGAGGTTCATCGCCAGAGGCGATACTCTACCACATTGCTGGTGGGGATGTGGGGAATAAAATAACGAGCCCCGGCACAATAACGATTGAAGTCCGATGGTGTCCAGAAATGTCAGAAGAGCTTTGAACGCAGCACGACAACGAAGGCAACGGCTAGAACACTGCACCATGCCCAGCTGGAGTCTCCGTCCCGAGAAATATAACGCTGCCACAGGCACGGGCACACTTACGGGCTTTATATCCTTTTGTCAAATCTATGAAGAGCGTTTCGAACAAATCTCGGGATGAAACTTTACTAGAGCCGACAGACAAACATCCATTTGACATTTAGACGTGCATAGAATTGGATGAACCCATTGCAGCTACCTCCATTGCGAGATGTTGTGGTTTTTTTCTGCAGTACGCACAAACCTTTCCATGCGACCTTTACGGGTTACAAAATACCATGTGCAGTCTCTTATTGAACACGAGACGAAATTCGTAAGAGCCAAGAGCCACGTCTCATCATGTGATTGTTGTGACAGTTTAATCTCGAGCACGTGGAATTGCACTTCTAATGAGGGAAGCAAGTTAAAATAATATTGGCGTGACATGTCTTGTGAGTTCATTCCTTTGTTTACTAGGATGACAACACACTTCGAAGTTTGGACTGACAAACGAAATTCGTATGCATGAAATTACTTGCAGAAACGAAAACTTTGTCTTTCCATTTGATATCCAGCATGATTACCAGCACAATAAGTTGGCAGTTAATTGGATAGATAAGGTGGCGTAGACGCCTTAGATTACTTCCAGGAAGGCAAACTTGATCTTTCCAGTTGATATCGAGCATGATTATAGTGCAGTTATTAGGTAGTTAATTGGTTAGACAAGATGGCGTACACGCTTCAAATTACTTCAAGGAAAGCAAACTTGGTGTTTCCAGTTGATATCCAGCATTGTTACCAGCAAACCTATTGCGAAGCTAATTGGACAGGCAATATGGCGTAGACGCAGCCAAGCTGCAGGATGATATCTATGATGTGTAGAGCCTGAGCTTGGGCAACGAACAACAACAAGTTTATTTTGACTTTGGAGGGTGTGGAGGTTCATCGCCAGAGGCGATACTCTACCACATTGCTGGTGGGGATGTGGGGAATAAAATAGCGAGCCCCTTCACAATTACAAACGAAGTCCGATGGTGTCGAGAAATGTCAAAAGAGCTTTGAGCGCAGCACGGCAACGAAGGCAACGGCTTGAACACTGCACCATGCCCAACTGGAGTCTCCCTCCCGAGAAATATAACGCTGCCACAGGCACGGGCACACTTACGGGCTTTATATCCTTTTGTCAAATCTATGAAGAGCGTTTCGAACAAATCTCGGGATGAAGCTTTACATGATAAGACTTGCAAGACTTCTGTTAACAGATATTTTTCGCATATTTGCTGTCCTACATAACGAGCACCCTGATGATACTTCAACAGTTACCCATTCATGCTGTCGAATGGGAATGCAGAGTAATTCCAAACTGTGCCCCATTGTCATACGCTATCGACCATGTGAATAGGCAGATGTGCATTATAGGTAATTTTTCTTTTGCCGTACAAGGACTGGTATTCCCTTAAGAAGCTGAGCATTTCGGCTATTACAGTTGTGAGCTTATGCAAAGGGACAGTTTCTGCAAGAAGGATGTGCATGACATGGGCAAATTTCACCCAGTGGTGATAATAGTGAGGTGTCATTATGGTCCGCCGAAGAAGGGAAATGCTTATAGAACAGGTACTTCGAAGTTTGTGACTGGAGGAAGGTGTGTCTCGATGAGCTTTAGAACTTTATGATGAGCTTTTCATTCTCGATGAGCTTTATGAGCTGCTTTCGGTCGCTTCCTTGAAATCATGATGTTTCAGCGTGTGTGCCGTAATAAGAAGAAAGCTGTCACAAGTGTGATGCGTGATCCGTCATAAAGCAGCTCATCCTGCAAGCTAGAATCAGCAAGCGTTATCACAAAGGGCAGATTTATTTAAGCACTCAAGGGATGAGAATTACACAAGGTTCTTTGTAATTACACAAGGTTTCTTTGTCAAGGTAAAAGTAGGTAGCTGCGAGGTCCTGTCACTTACAAGTTGGTGTTTTTCGTTTTGTGAAAAACTTGAACGAGTCGCGTCTGGGCAATGCATCCCACTTTCATCTCCTTCGTCTTCTGATGATGTCATGGAATCCTCTTGTACTTCGTGTTCATTTCGTGCCGGGAACCGGTGTAGAACAGATATCGCATCGGCCAGCACTCCTCACGTGACCAACTGTGCATACCGCACGCGGAAGCAAGCAATCTTCTTTTTCCTTGATCTTTCGAACGTTGATACGCTACTCAGATGTTTACCGGATGACTAGTTATAATTGAATGTTACGTCATCGTCAGTCATACTCATTAAAGACGGCGACCACCATTATTTATCCCAATGAGAAGAGCGATTTTGGCAGTTCACCCCTGCTTTGTCATCGCTGGGAACGAGGCTAAGGACCGCACGGAGATTCGTGGTTTGAGAGTAACCCGACAAGGTGAGATCATCAATTTTTTTCTGCGGAAATGAGCCGAAACAGAAAACAGGAACTTCTCGGGTGCCAAAGATGTGACGGACATTCGTGTCACAGGACTAGGTGTTTTGTAGCGGTGGAGCTGGTTGGGCAGGCGTTGCACTGGTGAACAGATAGACTGTTTTTCGGTCAACATAAGGCAGAGGTAATTTCGTCTCTGCTATCAAAGAGTGCGAAGTTTTCGGTGTCTGTTATTTTTTTGGATATCACTTCGATTATATATTTTTTTAAAATTCCGTGTTAGCTCCAGGAAGCCACTGAGACTATGAGCGGCGTATAGACGTGGACAGATGCAGAGAGGATAGCAGGAACGAGGGGGTGATAGGGTGTTAGTGTGCGTCCTGGGCCGACTTCAATGGGATCATGTGCCGACATTCGACTGTAAAATCTGCCGGCAACTCGGGGAAAGCCTCAGGCAGCATAGCTGGTGCCGGCTGCAAGACTCTGGTGAGCGCGAGAGAAATCATGGCGCAGTGTACCTTCAACAGAATCACGTATATGCGTGCGCATAGAGTTCAGTATAAGCCCACTTTTCGGACTGATGATTCCACTGGATCGCGTTCTTGGGTTCTTTTCAATCAACTGTTTCAACATTAATAATAACAATTGCGTGTTTGCGAGACAACTGAGATCATGAGCGACGCCACAGCGGTCGGTCTGTGGATTGCTTTTCCCCACCTGAGGGTTCTTCCACGTGCGCTGAAAGCTCATCACACGGCACCCCGTATTTAAGATCCCTCGCGGAAGCCGCTTGTCTAAGCAACTTGTACCATGCCACCAAATTGCTGATGTCCTCGGCCGGGTTCGAACCCGCGATCTCAGGATCAGAAGGCGAACACGCTACCGACTGAACCACCGAGGCCGGTGAGTGTTTCAACATTTCTTACGTCGTCAAAGTTTTCTCAGTTCCACGGTCAATCACCGCTTTCGGGATAGTCTCCCGTTTGAAGATAACTTTGGCCGTAATCTTCTCTCCTGTCTCTGTAGTGCTGAATAAAAGGGTTCCCCGCATTGTTTACACAAATGTGAACTGTTTTTTTAGTCGTTTCTTTCAGAGAACCGTGTCACTGGTATACCAAAGTAGAGTGCAACTGCGTCAAAGCAATCCACGACTGTCACATCAGCAGTAACTGTTTTTATGAACATCCGGAAGCAGCTCACTTTTGCCTCCTGATAAATTCGCGGCGATCACTACACCATAAATACCCGCTCATGAATATTTACTAGAGCCAACAGACAAACATCCATTTGACATGTAGACGTGCATAGAATTGGATGAACCCATTGCGGCTACCTCCACTGCGAGATGTTGTGGTTTTTTTCTGCAGTACGCACAAACCTCTAGCCACGTCTCATCATGTGATTGTTGTGACAGTTTAATCTCGAGCACGTGGAATTGCACTTCTAGTGAGGGAAGCAAGTTAAAATAATATTGGCGTGACATGTCTTGTGAGTTCATTCCTTTGTTTAATAGGATGACAACACACTTCGAAGTTTGGACTGACAAACGAAATTCGCATGCATGAAATTACTTCCAGGAACGAAAACTTTGTCTTTCCAGTTGATATCCAGCATGATTACCAGCACAATAATTGGAGAGTTAATTGGATAAATAAGATGGCGTAGACGCCTGAGATTACTTCCAGGAAGGCAAACTTGATCTTTCCAGTTGATATCGAGCATGATTACAGTGCAGTTATTAGGTAGTTAATTGGGTAGACAAGATGGCGTACACGCTTCGAATTACTTCAAGGAAAGCAAACTTGGTGTTTCCAGTTGATATACAGTCAGTCATTTCCCCAGAAATTCATCGCTGGGGGGGGGGGGGTGCCGAGCTTTCAATTGGGGGGGGGGTAAGCTTGGTGAAGGTTCCACTTACGGAATTTTTCTTAGACACGGAAAGAATCGTGGCCCAATGGTGACATATCTGCACAGCTTTCCCGTTTTATTTGTACATGTTCGAACACAGTACATTAGAATACAGATTCATTATGAACGGCATTTCAACATTAAGACGCATAATGACACGACCGACAAAGAAAAAAGACTAGCATCGGCGTGTGCGGGTCGGCTACCCGGGCATCGGCGTGTCCGGGTCGGCGAGATGCCTAAAATACCACTTTTGTGGCGGTATTCTTTGCGTTCGGTCCACCCCGTTATATGAGTCTATGAATGTGTATACTGCACGACCACATACGAAGCGACGAACAGAATAAATCGAAAATAAGCCACAACTAAACGTAACGCACGCCGAAACAACGGCTTAATGAAACAGTTGATGAAAGTGATGATGACAAGACAATGACAGGAACAGGCTAGCGATATGCCGACAGTTTCGGAAGCAGCTAGCTATGTAGTGTTTGTATTATTTCACTTATTTAATTATATCACGTCAAGGTACAAGCAGGGACAATGCGAAACAACAGCCATATCAGTGCTTGACGAAAGCATAGAACACCATATGTATTTGGTATCCAGGTAGATCACACCGGATGTATGTTGGCTACACGTTCAACAAATGCAACTTTCTTAGTTTGTTTGTGTTTCTTTGAGAAGTATTGGGACTCAATGATAAGTGATTTTTGGTGATATAATAAAATTGTAGCGTGCGTGGCGCTACAGTCGCGCCTTCTGTTTTAGGTAATGGCGGCATGTATGAATGTGCATACGGGCTGTATTCCTTGCATGCTTGCTGTGCAGACATGTGACAATGTACGTTCTTGTCAAGTGGTCAGGGACCTGTCAGTTTGACGTCCACGAAGTCAGCAAAATTGTCGATGTGGACGACGGATTGAAACTTATGAGGGACAAAAATTACGCCGATGAAGCCCGAAACAAAAGGATTTTTGCTAAGCGGGACGAGGAAGCATCACCGTCAAAGGCAATTTTCCTCGATATCGGTAAGTGATTTGGACATATGTTTACGGTATGAATTATGCCCTGTGCACACTCACTTGCTTCAGTAGACTACAGAACCACTTAGAATTTCCTAGCACTTTTCACAGTGCCCTTGAAAACCACGTGGTAGCTGCACTCAAGTTGGCTATGTGTTAACTGTTTCGCTATTGCTTTCATAAGCAATTACAGTTGCTTCGTTTTGCATTTTTCTGTATGACCCTGTGGGTGAAGAGCACTTTAACAAAAACCATGTTCTGGCTAATAGGCTAAAGGCGTTGCAATTCACATGTAAGCAATGATTGCAAGTAACAGTGTGAATACACTGGTCTGTTCGTGTAACGTTCTAGCTTACAGCGCTGGTATTTGTCGTTCTTTTGGAATAAAATATCAGCGTACAGTTTTCGTGAATAACAGCATTGCAAAATACTTGTATCGTTACAGGTCCTGCCGTTAGCATGGAGACGAAGCGCTCTCGCTTCGTGAGGGCAATGAAGCCTCTCGATGGGCTGTACGAAAATATTATGAGCTCGACCAGTCTTTCAAAAGTCTCCTTTTTGTGTGTGTATGTGTGTGAATCTCTCTTGCACGACTCACACATGTGTAATTTTAAATCTTGGTTGCATTTGTTCACATGTCGTTCCTTTGTCCTCATCGCTGCACCTGTTCTTTTTGTTTAGTATGACGGTCCATGTTCATCATGTGAAGCACACAAAGGGCAAATTGAGGAACTAGAAAACGAGGTTCATCATCTCAAAAAGAAAGTAGCCAAGGCGAAACGAAAGTGTGGTATGTGGCATGAACGAAACTCAATCATCTTAGGGATGTTCCGAAGAGTATGTCCGTTATGATGAAAGTGCTAAAAAGACGAACACAGACCGCACAACATAGAGCTCTAACTTTCAGCAATTCAATTGACTGTGAAATACATATTTATCACTGCAGCAGGAACTCCCTTTCCCTCACCGATAGTATCATACTCTCTGTACTAACACATGTGTCACCACATCAACAGGGCTCCCCAAATCTCTCTCTCCCCCCTTGCTTTTTGTAATGCTTCTTTCCTGTCGTTCTGCTATACATTCCATCGCACCGTCAATCTCTGGAACGCAACAACAGATTCCCTTGTGTACTATTTTTGTAGTTGCGGTGCTCCCTTAGATGTGTGTTTAGGCAACTGCCCAATATATTTTTTTCTACAGCTCAATGGAGCCTCATTGATTACCCCCGTCGCACATTTTGCATCTGGATCTTGTTCCTGAACCGATCACACTGCCTTCTTTTCGTTACTTACAATCCCAGGCAACCCCGATAATTTCCTGTTGTGTGAGCAAACAGCCTTTACTTGATTGAAAACTGTAAAAAGAAGTGTCATACAGGGTGCTTTAGTGGATGCTTTATTAAGAGTAAGTCATTTGCTGCACAGGTATGACAAGCATGGTGCAACAAATCAGCGAGGTGATAGGGCCAGCAACTCAACAGCACTCTAGTGTTGTTGTTAGCTCCCGAAAGGTATGCAGTTCCAATGCACTCATGGTACATGTTCTTGCTTTTGTCTCACCAACAGGCAATATTTTGCTGCATGTCCACATGGCAGTTTGAGTTCGTTTTTCGTGGAACTTTATCACATATGGTGTACATTCAGCTTTCCCGTGCAGGTCGACATAGATCTCGGCGTCCTGGTGGACGAGGTAATCCTTCACCGCAGCAGCTACAGCTGCGAAATGTCCAAAAAAGTACGTATGCATCCTATCGCTCAAATTCTTCCCACTGGTTTATAGTGCCATAAAGTTGCTCATGACAATTTCTTTGTCAGGTATGCCCGTGCGCTGATGCGAGCCGTGTTCAGCCATGAAGAACTGTGCAGCGGGACGCTGTCAGGAAGTGGCTGTAATGCGAAGAAAGAGCTCGCACGCATGCCTGCGTTAGACCAATTACCTGCTGTTTTTGGTGTGTTGCGCACCTTTTTGCATGCCACACTTTCGTCTTACCCTTGAAGTGCTACATTTGTAGATTAGTACAGATATATTTTGCAGTGATTGTTTTGTACCAATGGTGGTTCACACTTTACCTTAAGCAACTAAGGCATAACTAAAAGCTACTGGAATTCTGCATTGTCCAACAACCTGAGCTGCTTGGGATAGCGACAAAATGTGACACATAGAGCAGTCATTGCAAGGCCAATGTGAATAGTGATATTAAAACAGAGCAAGTATACGATGCATTTCGATAGATAGCCGACTGGTTATGTTATTATAACTGAAGCAAGGACAAAGCACATAGTCACATAATCACATCGGTTATGAAGACAATCTCTTAAAGTTAAAAAATGCACCATTTAAGGGGATACAGAGATTGTAATCTAGTGTCCTGTGCAAGTTCATCATTGTCTTGTCGGATTTCTTTCTCAGATTGTGTTGCCGTCTTTTTCGTGTAATTTAATTGCCTTGTTGTTTTGTTTTCTTTTTGTCTTCACTTTTGACATATTGCTTTTGCATATGTACGTATCTTTGGCACTATCTATGTATTCCAGGCTATGTTAGCAAGAAGTTTAATCTAATTACCGAAATTCAGCTAGTCAAGGAAAGCTTACCAACAGGGCTGCCCTTAGGCCGATTTGACCGATTTGGCCGAATCGGGCCCCGCGCTGCCGAAAAAGCAACCGAAAATATTGACTTCTAACGAAGGCGTCAGTGAACCTGTGCACGATTTGAAGTGTAGAAACCTGACACGGTGATGAGCGATAAAACAGACGTAGGCAGAGCGCAGCACCAGATGCAGCCGGGCCCCGTCGTCTCTCCTTGGTCAGGTCCGTCGAAAGGTACAAACACGAACGCAGAAGTCGTTGGCTCCGTTAAAAACATATCATTTTACACCTAGGGCTAAAAAAGGATGGGAGCGTCGAGAACAAAAGGACAAGGACAGCACACGATGCAGGGGTGACTTCTCCTCGAACTTTCGACGGCTTCCCGCGTTCCAACAAATATGTTTTCCGAACAGCATTGGCAAGCGCAAGTACAACAAGCCCGGGGCGTTCGCGGATGTGGTCAAGCTCTCGCCCGTGTGGGAGTGGATGTTTTTTTTCTTGTCAACTATACTGCGCTTTGTCCCTCCCTTTTGGTGGTCGCTATTCCTTTAAGGCAGTTGACGACCGTAATTGGAAGAGTTAAGTCGAGAGCTCTTGCATCGCGAGGGTTTTGGAGGCAATCCGTCACAGAAGTGCCTATGCACATGGGGAACAAGTTCTAAACACTTCGTTGCGTTTAAAATGACTAGTATTCAGTTCGTCAGATTAAGGAAGATTTAGTTCGGCGTGGAAGGCAGGGATGACCATTCCTATCCACCAAAGTGAGCGTGCTTTGTAGACCTTGTGGCCCACTACAACAAGCTTGTTGGGACGCAGAACAGTGGGCAAAGCATCGTCTATGGTAATCTATTCTTTATAGTTTCTGAGCCTATTCGCGGCCGGCTTCTCAATCTGTCATGACCCCCACGGTGGTCGGGGCCCACAGTTTGGGAAACGCTGGTCTAGGCGGTGGAATTGTATCTGCGCAAAATGTCATTGCAGTCTGCATGAGCACGCGCTCGGGTCATGCATCTGCGGAAAATACCACCGTGGATCTGCGCAAAAAGGAAGAGGCTTTATTTGGGCGAGAGTTAATACTCAAATTAGGAATGAGCTATGCGATTCAGTCTATTATCGCAATACAGCGGGCGTAATGCATTGGCGCAAAATGCGCGTGCCCTCTTGCTCGTGCACTTGGACGCATTCGCGCTGGTTTCACTTATTATCACCATGGGTTTGGTTAAGTGCGGTAGCGACAAATCCAAGGATATATATTGTTCTATGTAGTGGATTTAAGTTTCGCCGTGGCTACACATGGAAAGATAAATCTGTAAGATGGCGATGCACTGTGAAAGCTTGTAGTGCTGGCTTTTCCACCAGCTGTCAAGAAGCCATGGTACAAGATCACCTACAGCGTCTCCCCCACAACCACGAGGCATCGCGCCACAAGTTAGACAGGCAAGTGGTACGAGCTGCAGTGAAACAAAAAGCTGCGGCTAACTGCACAGAAAAACTGTCGCGACTAATCTGCGCCGAGATACGAAAGGCAGAAACACATGAAGCAACTCTCGATCACACTGACATGAAATTACTTCGAGAAGCGGCATACCGTGCGCGGCGACGTATTCTCCCTCGTCTGCCAAAGTCCAGAGAAGACGTACACAAAATTTAGTCATCGTCTGCATCTTTAACAACAACAAACAGGGGAGAAGCTTCGTACTGGCGAACGACAGCAGCATGGGAGTGGCTGTCCTTTCATGCGCATCAAATATTTCGTTTCTTTGCACCCTGGATAAGATTATCATGGACGAAACATTCAGATCGTGCACGAAGTACTCCAAACAACTCTTCACAATCCATGGCCTCCGGAATTGTATTTACGTCCCGCTTGTGTTCAGCTTGCTGCCATCGAAAGAAGAGACATGCTACTTGAAAGTGATGCAGTTGGTCAAGCAGGCGGCAGCGGAGGCGGGCAAAACTTTTGAACCAACAACAGTTGTTGTCGACTTTGAGACAGCCATTCACAATGCCGTAAGACTCTCCTGGCCAAATGCTAACATTATAGGATGCCGATTTCACCTAGGTCAGGCATGGTGGCGCAAAATACAGAAACTGGCTCTGTCACCGTCTTTCAAGCGTGAGAATTCCGAAGTGGGTTTATGGCTTAAACAGGTGTATGGTTTGCCATACCTTCCACCATCAGAAGTTGCAGACTGTTTTGTGTTTGATATGTGCTCGGAAGCTCCGCGGGAAGAAAAGCTCCGACTATTTATGGACTATCTTGTAGATGAGTACATCAAAGACGGCTCTCGCTTTCCTCCGGAAATGTGGGCTGAGATGACTGACAACATGCAGACTACCACCAACGCCTGTGAGTCGTTCCACAGTCGCATCAATGGGTGCTTCTACAGTCCACATCCAGATGTATTTCGATTCTTGAGCGTTCTGTTGGACTTTCAGGTGGAGACATACCTGAAGATGCGTAGTTCGGAAAGTGGCACCTGTATCCGAGACGCTAACACAGCGAACCGACAAATAATTTTGAGCGCAAAGATAAAAGACTATCGTCAGGGATCCATCAGTCGAATCGGGTTCGTCCGCAGCGTAGCAAGCTACGCTCTACCAAGATACATATATGATACTACCGTCTTTCGTGTTTCGCCGCGTTCGCTTTAATAAAGTTTAGTCAACCTTCAGTGTACTGCAATTCTCATCAGTGTGGTATCATTCAGAACATATATTAGAAAGGACGTGCACGTCATAAGGAAACATATATCAACGGTGTTCGCTTATTTGCTTAACATGCTGTTATCTTATCAAAGGGACCGTTACAGGCGACGGTATACATCAAATTATTAAACAAGAAAGCACTGCAAGGCTGCAGTTTCAAACCCAGCATAGCTCCTTAGAAGTATTTTCCGGCAAGCGTGTTCCACAGGATATACATGGAAGATGTATCTCTAAGAAGAAATCTTTGGAAATGTGTACTCTAGCTCTGTATCCCGAACGGCTTTCGGATTACTTGTGCACGTGGCATACGCGGGCAAACCTTAAAAATTAATTTAAGTAAGTAAAATTTCGGTTTAGCTTCTTCACGCCTGTGCGCGAGAGGTGTTCTGACATTTTGTACCAAGTTACACTGCATAAATCCAAAGGCAGATGCCGACGTGAAGCTGCATTCGAAGTTCTACAGCAAAGGAAGTCGCACGCGTAAAAAATCTGTACGTCGAACACCCAAACTCATCGGGCTGTGATATCCCCACAAGCAAGTGAGGCAGCCACAGGAGAGGTCACATGCTTTCGGGAACCAATGGGAATAACTGAGGCTTTCGCACCTCTCGAGTGGAGCGTGATGCGGAAGTTTATTCCGAAATAATTCTAACACACCCAATTCTAACACAGGCTAATTAGTGCCACATGGGCGTGAAGTGCACTCCCAAGTGAATGTCACGTTCACTACGTTGTTGCTACATGGCTTAAGTGTCACGAGTAGCAGTATGATGTCAATTACGATAGGCAATATTAAAGTGCCTCAAAATTTTTCGATGCGCGCCACAATACCTTCCTGATAATGTTTTTCTTTTTTTTGCTTAGAAACGCTTTCTGCAAATTTCGCCTGAAACATGTGCCTCAAACATGTGTTCACAGACTGATAACTGTATACTAAAAGCAAATAAACACGCTGTCAAAAGTACTTGTTTAAAAATATTGTGGTGTGGGGGCCCCTTTTTTTCTCAACATTTTTACCTGTGCCACAAAGTATGCCGTCGAAGCTACGCACTCTGTCCGCCAAAGAGAAGTGAAGGGAGTTTGGGAAGCTCACACTATCCTTAGTGCACTTTCTGCGAAGTGTCACGAAAGGTCCCGTGTCACAGCACACGAATGACACCAAGTGCAAGTGTAACTCGTTGAAAATTACACAAATTAGTTCGTACGGCGTTGTATAAATCACAGACTACACACATTACAATTCTTTTTTCCTCAATACTGTGACATGTAGTACATCGTGTGCACGTGTAATAAATCATGTCTATCAGAATGTCACAATCCCTTTAAATACGTAGACCATAACAGCAGCAAGTATTAGATGTCAGTATGACAGTGTCAGTGCAGTCATATGTACCACTTATTGGACACAGTATTTTTTCCTCCACTTAATATGAACGAAGGTTGCGCAGATGCAAATCGCGAGGTTTAAACGCTCTGTTACCCTTTCCGGAACGTGTTTCCACTTCTCGTTCTCTAGAAATTTGCGCAGAGGCAACTCACATTTCAGGCAAAGACGAAGTTCCATAGCGAAGAACAAAACAATTTTGCGCACATCTGTTACTCCCGTCTAGGCTGTAACTCCGCGGCTTTTCGCGGCCTTCGTGTTGCCGGCTGCCGTGACCGACATCACGCGAGAGGCGTTGTGGCACGTGAGGCAGCGTGAGGGGCTAGCGACATGGTCGAGTGGGTAGGATCGTCCGCTGGTTGGTGATAACGTAAGATTATGAGGTGGTGTGTTCGAATCCCACCATCGAGGGTCTATATGCTTTACCCTAGATTGGGGAGGGGGGGGGGCAAAATTTTCGGACGAATATCGGCATGGTTCCCCCTGAAATCATCCCAGGGCCCGCTCCAACCACCTGTGCCACACTCCTTCCTGCTTTCCTCTCTCCATCTGACCACATCCGTATGCCGCTGTCAACTCACGGTCTGGTGCTAACACGCAATAACACAGAAGGACATATTAGGGAGCTTTGCACATTGGACGCGCTTTACGAAAAGGCAAGTGGAAATCTTCCATGTTCAAGATCAGCAACGTGATGCCAGCCAGTTCAAATGAATTTAGGCGCCTGAATTACCACATTTTCGGAACGGTTATCGTAAACACCTTCTGATCTGTTAAAGCTCTTCTAAGCCTTCAAAATCTTCCCATTGAACCAGTGCCGCGATAACGAAACGAAGGAACAGAGGTAGCGTATCGCGAGAATGAAACGACCCCCTCCAGTGACCCACGCTTCACCAAGGCGCAGAAACGCTTTAAAAAATGCTGTCGCATTTGAAACAATTGGTCCTGTACCTAAAAAGCACATTGCTCTTGCAGCGCTCACTGTCCGTACAAGACAAAGCAGAAGGGGTTTCTCCCTCTAGAAGGCGGAAAGTGTCGCGTGCGCTGCCACATATAGTGACTTTTGTAAAAACTACTTTAATTTTAATGATAACTTTTATTTGTTTATTTTAACTCCGAGCACCCCTGCAACAGATGCTTGTGCGAATGAAAAAAAAAACACGAATTCCGCACCTTGTTAGCCTTAACGTAAAGGTGCATTGCGGTAAGAGCAGCTGTTTCGCCATCATTGGGTCATCGTCTGCAGTGCGCAGGCAAGCAACGTTGGCGTAATTACTGGAGCTTATTACACGACAAGCAACCTTGATCCACGTTAATTTGGAACATGTCCAACACAATCAAATCGCTTTCTTGCAGTTTGTCGTGACTTTGGCAATCAGAGCGGTCAATGTTTTACTTATGTAGCTAGGGCAGACTGTTACGTAGCCGTGAGTCAACCAGGGAAGCCGAATGTATAGTAGGCAGTGCTCTGCTCTGTAAACACTCTTGCACTTGCTGCGTCTAATCAATTTCATCTGAAGACGGCGTCCAATATGCTTCGAGCTCTCCACGTTCTTTTCCTCTTCCTCTGCCTTCTGGGAGGCGCCGTTGCGGCGAGTGGAGGCAGTGGTTACGGAAGAACAACTAATGCCTGGGATGTAAGAGCATCGCACTTTTCTATGACCGGCTAGATACATTGACTGACCCTCCCCTGATATATGCACTCGCATCGTGTGCATAGTGAGTTCAACCTCCGTGAATAGAAGTCATTGGTGATGCAAAATTCAGGTTGATGTTCATACGCAAGCGATGGCGTACGCTGAGCTTGTTTACGTGAGAGGAGTACAGCACGAGAGGATGCAAATTTGTGTTGCTGCTAATGTTGATCACATACAACTAGGGCTACGAACTGTATGCAAAAGCATGTTTTTTTTTTCTTGGGACAGTATATGCATGCAGGCATAGTCTGAACTACAGGAAATATATTTAGGAAGTCGTGAATACCGTATTTATATTGCATGGTTTCTGGTATACTTGATAATGCATCATATTTCTAAGGATAAGAGCATATCCTCCAGATTTTCAATTGCGTCTTTTTTTTATTGCGCCTTTTTAATGCGCCTTTTTTATTGCTAGCTGCAGGCATAAACATCTAAACAAACACAGAAGACAACAAAGGCGCAATACTTTTGGTGACAAGTCATAGCCAACGTAATACACACCTGACCACTCTGGCCTTCTACAAAATGGCGCCGTCTTGCGTTGGCGCTCAACGGTTTTGGAAACAAAGGGATTTCGACTATTTATCAGTGTTTCTTAGACGCGTCTCGTCCCTAAGATAGGTTTTTGAGTGCAGCGACACCGAATTACGCAAAAAGGTCAGTGGGAATTCATGCGGTGAGCTCCTCTGTGCGCAAATGGAGCAATGAGGCCTTACGTGTACCGATAACGGCAATGAATACAACCCTTATGTATGTTGTTTCAGTGAGCTGTGCAGGCAGTATTTTGCATTGTTGTGCTTTCCGATGCCTCAGCAACCAAACAAGATGTATTTCGGGTGGCCCTCTACGCTCGTGTATTTCGTGGATGAAATGGCAAGGTTTCGAAACCACGATATTGGTCAGATAGTGCCTCGGTTGCTAGGTAACGGGTTATTCACGTAATAAATTGCCCAAGTGGTAACGGCTGGCGATACACCATTTAACCTTACAGTATGTGACCGCTTCAGCCCGGTACATAAAATTGGAACTAGAGTGACCCTGTGCTCCTCATCCTTACTATGGTATCCATACGCCTTTGAACAGTAAAAAAGAACTCGAAGGCAACCGCCGTCGCTCAGCATCAAATGCATTTTAATGCGTTAGCATTAGGAGTGTCAAACTGGAAAAAGTTGTGTGTAAGAGTGTGTGTATGTTCGGGTAAGATATGGTAAAGCCTCAGCGAGGCAGAGGTACAAGTGGGCATGTAAAGGGGATATAAGGGTGTATATGTAAATGCCCTGTTTCGACTTCATTCCTCGCGAACAGGTACTTAAGTTCGAAGTGTTTAGTCCGTTGGTGAAACGTCGGATTCTCAGCTATTTTTATCGCTGACTGGTTGTCGCATCGCACTTCTAATACGTCTGTTCCGTAACTGTTGAGTCCAAGTTCCGCCATGAAGGTTTTGAACCATTTGCCTTCCCTGAGGGCCTCCACAAGAGCGATGTATTCAGCCTCGCAAGTTGAGAGAGCGACGAGCTGTTGCCTTGTGGACCGCCAGCTCACCGCTCCCCGTGACAAGGTATAGACATAGGCGCTTCTGGATCTTCCTGTGCCGTTTTCGTTGAAGCTCGCGTCTGTGTACCCTGAAATTGGCTCCTGACACGCAGCGTAAGTTATTCCTACGTCACGGGTTCCCTTTAGGTAACGAAGTATTCGTTTGGCCACTCGCCAGTGGTTTTGCGTGTGGCTTGCATTAAACTGGCTCAAGTAGCTGGTGGCAAATGCAATGTCCGGTCGGGTACCTTGAACCAAGTACATCAAGCTGCCTACGAGAGTCTGGAACGGAACATTGGGGCTAGTCTCGACAACTTCAGGTTCTGCGTTTTCATTCTTCGGACATTCGGGCATCCATTGGCGTTTTGACTGGCTTACAGTCTTCGATATTAAAACGTTTTAAAATCTCGTCGATGTACTTTGTCTGGCTAATGGTCAGCGTCCTCCGCTCTTTATCATGCTGTACTTCAATCCCTAAGATGTAAGTGGGCTCTCCCAGGCCCTTCAGTTCCACTTCTCTTGCTAGGTTCCTAATTGAGGTCTGTAGGAGAGTCTGGGAGGTAGCCATCATAAGCATGTCATCGACATACACACTAAGAATCACTCTTTCATGTCGTCCTTTGGATAGTACATAGACACATCTGTCGGCTTCGAGTCTTGTGTAGCCCTGTCTCCTCAGGATATTGTCAAGCGTCAGGTACCATGTTCTACCCGATTGCTTCAATCCGTAGAGTGCCTTTTTCAAGAGACAAACTTTGCCGTCTGACGCAGGGTATCCCAAAGGCGGTTCCATGTAAACCGTTTCTTCGAGCGTTCAATGTAGGTATGCCGTTTTGACGTCCAGTTGACGCATTACCATATCTTCCTCCAATCCGATAGCGAGAAGTGTTCGTAGACTGGTGAGCTTAACTACCGGGGAAAAAGTTTCAAAGTAGTCCACGCCTTCTTTTTGCGAAGCTCCCACGGCCACAAGACGTGCCTTGTACTTGTCTATCTGACCTAATGCGTCCCTCTTGATGCGAAATACCCATTTTGACTTGACGACTTTCATGTCCGGTTTCCTTGTGAGTAGTGTCCATGTGTTCATGTGATAGAGAGAAGAAAGTTCCTGTTCCATGGCTTCGATCCACTGTTCCTTTTGTGGTGAGCGCATGGCTTCGTCATAGGATTGTGGGTCGCTTTGCTCCTCCGTCACCATTTCACAGTAAGTGACCTTTCTTGGGTCAACTTGTAGACGATTAGGTAGTCTACTTATCCGGGAAGATCATCGTAACGGGGGGCTTGGAGAAGTCTCATCGGTGTCAGTAGTCTGATCCTGTCCATCTCCCTCTGAAGTATGGTCATCATGTCTATCAACGCTGTCTTCGATCTCCGCGGAATCTTGGCTTGTGTCTACGTGCTCTGCACTGGCAGTCTCTCCGATGATTGGGACGGCAACAGTTTCTTGCTCCTCTGTCATTGCGCTGAGGCGCTGGGAGTCATAACGAAGGTCGTCTAACCGTTCAGGTATGTACGAGCCTGCATCCAGGAGGGTTGACCCGCGTTGCTCTTCGATGAACTTGACGTCTCTGCTTGCGAACAATTCACCTTTTGTTGGGTCGTAGAGACGGTAGGCCTTTTTATCGTGGCAGTAACCCACCAAAATGGCTGGTCTGCTTTTCCTGTCCAGCTTGGTTCGTTGCTTTTCAGGTATCCATACGTATGCGAGGCATCCGAAAACCTTGAAATACCGCACAGATTGATATCTGCCTGTATAAGCCTCTTCTGGGACATTTCCGTTAAGGATGCGTTTGCTGCAACGATTTCTGACATAGGCAGCATGTTTACGGCTTCCGCCCAAAAGACAGAAGGAAGCTGAGCTTCATGCAGGGGTGTTCTGGCCGTCTCTACAAGTGTGCGGTTCGCACGTTCCGCAATCCTATTTTGAGCCGGCGAGTATGGGACAGTCTTTTCGTGCAAAATTCATTTTCCTCGGAGGAATTGGTCCAAGCGAGTGTTAATAAACTCCCCACCATATCTGTTCGAATCCTCTTAACACGGTGGGCTGTTTGTGTTTCCGCTGCACGGATGTAGTCTTCTAACGCGGCGGCTGCGTCATTCTTATACTTTAAGAAGTGGACGGTTAGTCGTCTGCTGTAGTCGTCCACGATGACTAAACGATACTTGCTTCCACCGATAGAATTCACGGGGAAATGGCCGCATAGGTCCACGTGGACCAAGTCGAATACTTCTTCCGTAGCATTTCCTTTTCGTGCTATGAAAGGGCCCCGGTTATGCTTCCCTGTGAAGCAGTTCGTGCAGACTTTGTGTGAGCCTGCTAGAGGCGGTAGTGCGGCGACGATTTTCGCAGTCGACATCTTGATGAGCGTGTGCATATTCAGATGGCCCATGCGACGGTGCCAGAGTTCAGATGCGCCAGGTATTTTGGCATGGTCAGCTCGCTCACGAGCTGGTATGACTTCTGCCTGCATTTTGTAGATGCCGTCGATCTTTACACCAGAGAAAACAAAAGATTCATCCTGGAACACATTACAACTGTCCCCGTTGAACGTGACCGTCATTCCGCGGTCGGTGAGCATCGACACTGAAATCAGATTGTCTGCGATTTCGGGCACGTACAGTACATCTTTGGCTGTAAGCTTGTTGTTTACAACGCTGTCCTGGAGTCGAAAAGTGACCGTGCCTGAGCCTGCTGCGTCAATCGTTTTCACATCGGCTAAGGTCACCTGCTTGTAGCTCTCGTCTGTAAAACTCATGAGAACGTCCAAGCAACCAGTCATGTGGCTTGTGGCGCCTGAGTCTATAGTCCAGTCTTGAGAGGGATTATCTTATTGCTTTGCTCCAAGAGCAAATTCGCGTTCCTGCGGGTAGCTATCTCCATGCTGTCTCGACGCCTTCACTATTCTCGCTCCTTGCCTTGAACCGTGGTTTGAGCCAATACCATCACTGCGATATTGCTGCTGTGAGGGCTTTCTGCGGCGACCCTTGTGACGGTACCTGCAGTTTCGAGCGAAGTGACCGGGCTTCCCGCAGTTGTAGCATTCTAAAGCCCTCGAATCCTTCGCTTGTTGCTGGTGCCTTGGCAATTCGTTCCCCGCTCTAAAAGCAGCTTCAGCTTCGGCAGGTTGTTTTTTCTGACGCCGTTCTTCTTGGATAATGGCGTATTTAACTTTTTCGAGGGTGACATCTGCCAAGGCGCAAATATCAAACCCTCTAGCCACTCCATAATACGACGGGGGTAGACCTTGGATTGCAATAGCGGACACTTCTGCATCATCCAAGTGTTCGCCTAAGCCTCGAAGCTGTACGCACATGGATTCGACTCGGTGCATGTACTGCGCTGCGCTCTCTTCTCTCGACCAGTGGATACCATTCAGCTCTCGTTTCAACACGATCCTCTTTTCCAATATGCGCCACCCTGTTGACTTGTTCCAATTTCTTCCAGATGTCCTTTGCAGACGTCTGGTTGATCACGTAGCTCGTTTGGGCGCTGGGCAATGTCTGGACAATTATGTTGGTTGCCTCCATGTCGTTCTTGTCCCATTGCTGTCGTTCGGTTGCGTCAACGGGAGGGTCGCTTTCAAGTGTAGACCAAAAGCCCTTTGTCTTGAGAAGAACCATGACTTTGAATCGCCAGGTCGGGTATTTGTTACCCTCGAGCTTCTCCAGGTGATTCAACGTTCCGGGTGTTCCTTGCGCCATCTTGACTGCTTCTCCTCGTGACTTGCCTTAGTAGTGTTCGATGCAGTTTGCGGCTTGAAACCTTCTGGGCAACTAGAGACCTTCTGGGCCCATAACCTTCGTTGACCTTTGGAGGGGTCTTGACGGCACAGTGGGTGATGCGTGACGGTTTAGTTAACCCCCGAGGAGATCAAGACAAGAGACAACCACCTATCTTCGTCGTTCGTCTGGCAGAAAAAAACACAAAAGGTGCTGAGCACGCACGCAAGGTAACTTCACCTTCCCTTGCCACGCGCTGTCAGGATCATTTTATTTTGTCCACTCGAAACCGAAAGAAACTAACGAGATTTGCGCTCGACACACAAAGGTTCAATCCAACAGATACAAAGCAAGCGTGAAAGAAATAACATAGCTGAGTCTCGTTGTAGGAGACCATAAAAATGTCAAATAGAAGCTTTTTTTACGTGGAGGTGATACCTATCGAATCATTGTCGGTCCGTAACTTTCTGGGCGAGGTACGGTACTCCTCTGTCATCAAATCCTAGCAGTGCTTATGCAGACTCTGCTTTACAGCGGCAGCTATTAAGACACAGTGCGCCTTAAAGCGACTATGAAATTATTTTTTCTCGTTTTCGTCAGAAAGAAAACATTTTTCTGAGCCGAGAACCAAAATTTTACCTTCATCATACGACGAGTGGTCTCAGGAGCGAATTTTAACGGAGCGGCAATGGGAGCACAGCTGGCGCCGCGCCGTGGCAATTTTTTCGTCGCTATTTGTCAGCAGTGAAACAACGACTGTGTACACCTCCCCTCAGCTGCTGCCGTTGCTAATTCGTGTTAAATCTAAGCGTTAGCCGTTCCCCATTTTTTGCGATGAATTTCCGGCCAACTTTTGTTGCAAATTTGGGCGAAGTTCCCCTTGAAGTCTGCCCGGGACGCATGCTGATCCGCCGTTCCCTACCCCTTCCTGCCGTTTTATCTCCACGTGTGTGTGCCGCTCATAGTCGTAGTTGTTCCAAAGACTACACGAAATAAAAAGTTTTTTTTTAGTTTATGGAAAGCTGTAACGTGGAGAAAAGTTAACAGACTGCTGTGAACTAACCCATAAATAGAAGTAAAAAACTTGCAAACTTTTTACCTCTATTTCTAGAGGTAACTATGTTACCTATACTCTGAATAACCTTGTACACAGGTTAAAGCATAACCTGTAGTCACTTTCCACGTTGCTGCCCATGTAACTCTTACACAGAGGTTAAAGTATAACCTATACCCACCCACTGCGTTGTTAGGTTTGTAACCTTTATCTTAAAGTTATTCAGTGAAGCCATCTACACAGGAAGGGGGGGTGAGGCGTCCCTGAGAACATTGCACGAACTCCTAATAAAAGAAGCACACCACAGAGAAATGTGTCCTAACAGTATTGAGTAATCATAACTATTCGCTCGCGGATGCCAATTTGGCTGTACCTGAAGCAGAGTAAGCTCGACACGCGCATCTTTTTGGAAAAATAAAAAAAAATCACAATACTAAAAAAAATTGTGGAGCTCAGTTGCAAAAAAAAAACGAGTAAGAATGGAACCACTGAAAACAAATTAAACGCATGTCACAAGTTTCCAAAAACCTCACGGAACTAAATATCATTCACTGCATGCCGCTATGTAAAGTATTTCATTAACTAAAAGGTTGTGACACGTTCTCAAGGACACCTTGCCCAATAAAACGCAGGAAATGCTAAACGAAAATATGAAGCTTTTCTTTGCAAACACAGCGTTACTTTATTATCAACGGTTCATACTACATAGTACTCTACGCAAAATACTCGAAAAATATACTGTAAAATTCTTTATCATCTTCATATGACACATGGAAAGACCATTCAAAGAATGAATTGTAACATATTAAATAGGAGTAATATTAAAAGTTCAAGATGCAATACACTTTGCACTGAAAGTCAAAATCGAGTTCACAAGTCTCTTCTTCAGTGGAGCAAAATATCTCCGAAGGATCATGCAGAGAAAAGGCATATATGAAATATGAGTATTACTAAACTGCAGAACACCTTGCACTGAATGTACATATAACGGAACTGAGTTGACAAGTCACTTTTTGACTTTAGCAAAATAGATAATTCGTAGTCATCTTCACATGGCGTGTAGAAAAATTATCTAAATGAAAGTTTAATGAGATAAAGAACCCTAACGCATTTTGCACTTAAGGCACGTTACAAAAAATCAGAGGTTCCTCATAATGCAACTTCCGAACCTGATCTGATTTTACCAAAGTGGTGTCAATCTGCACACCCATTTCCTGAAACAATTCCTCTATGCTGCTTACAACGCAATCGACAACCACCTTGGAGCACATGTGGTGGCCCTCTGGGTTATGGCATAAATAGCCTTTTTTTTAGATTATTCTTCGAACTTTGATCTGTTCTTTCCACCTGCTCAAGTAGCTCACCTATACATTGTGTTGGCTGGCTCATCCTGTCATGTTATGTCATCCTGTACTCGTGTGCTTAACTAAATACAAAAATTCAAATGATGTATGTATCTTTAGATGGTTTCAAACGTTGTTCCACAAGTTTCACAAGAAGGGAGAAAGCCACACCCAACACACTGAACAACGTGGTCACAAAAGCACTGGAAATACCTAGTCGACAATCTACAATGTTGGCAAATATAGGTTCGTACATGGCTGGCTGGCTGGGTTTGCGACGAATCCCGAGCTTGCGGAGAGTTGTGGGAAGGACCTGGTTTGCTGCTATCTCTCTGAGCCTCTGCACAGTTATAGACTGGGATTGGGCTGCTGCTGTATTTCTGCTGGACTGTTCGTACGTATGTACTTCCGTGGCACAAGATACCTAAATATAAACCGCAACGTCAAAAGGGGGCGCGCTGATTATTTCATTTTTACACGTATCCCCACAGTTTACGAGTGCGGGAACCATTACCCACACTATTCACTTACCCTCTGCCACAATACTGCCAGGTAACTCATGGCTGTGTCCATCAAATTTGGAACCAGTGGAGCTGCGCTATGGGTTACCTGCGAAGAACAATCTTTTTTACTGCAATATTCTGCACAAATTGCAAGGCCATTATATATCGGGTGCTTTTAGTCCTACCACTTTCTGTGCTATTGCGCCGAATGCAATTGTAACGTTAAAAATGCTTTGCTCATGACGTCTCAAGTTCAAAACAACCTGCGAAGAGCCAAATGATAACGGTTACACAAGTCTGACGTGGAAACGCGCAGCTTGCTTATCCTCCTTTTCGGGATTCTATCATGTAGTCACAGGCAACCAAGTGATGATAACCGACATTTCAGTGCAATGACAGAAGAAAAAAAAAGACCATAAGCGACCGTTAAAATAACTGGTTAGGAATCGACTTAAACAATAGTGAAGGAAAAGAACGAATGTCTAATTCCGGACGAGGAAGAAGCAGTCGCAATTATGATGCGTCTTTGGGATCACTAAAAGCGAATGCATCAAGAAGTTTCACGCAACGCAATCACTTGCTCAAAGCATGCATAAAGCGCGTTCCTCGTGTTACTAACCTGTTTCACTCAGTGCTGCATGCTTGGCTCGTGCATGGTGACAACAACAGCATGCTACTTCCAGTGCATGTCCATTTTCATCCATTTCTCCAATAAATGCATCACGATCACAGCCGGCGTCCGTGCAACGTCCCTGTGTGAAACCTCGAATGTCTCCCAGGCGAAAATCTGGACTGGTCCCAGAATGGTTCCAGTTGAATCTGGACTGGTTCCAGTTAGATGTTTGATGATCCCGGAATGGTTCCAGTTGAATGTGGATGGTCCCAGCTGGGTTCCCAAGTGGGGTGGCTGGTTCCACTTTGGTGACATCAGTGGTACCACTCTGGTCTCAGATGGTTCCAGAAGTTCCAGCTGGAGCCTCACAGGTACCATTTTGTTCCCAGAATGGTCGCTGAGACTCCAAGTTGGGCAGCTTCCCAGCTTCCCCCTTTGAGATTTCATCTTGTTCACACTTGCCATATTTTGTTTGTTCTATTACTCTGATCTATTTTAGCACAGGCATGGTCTCTTTTTATTGCTGTTTATCCAGGTGCGCGCGTCTGCGAATGCTGTAACTCCAATTCGTGCACATTCTCATCTGAGGTGAATATCATAACATATTAAGTACCAGAGAAATGTAAAAAAATACATCTCAACAACAACAAAAATTAAGCTAAATACTAGAAGAAAGACAACAACAACAACAACAAAAAAGAAAATGTAATTGCAGAGGCTGATGCAATGTGAAGACGCCACGGCAATTCAAACTTCAAACGGCGAGAGCCGAGAGGGAGAGGAGAGGGCGAGAGGCGAGCGAGGCAGGTGGCAGTTGGAAGTTAGAACTTCGACGCGTTGGGTGGTTTTGTCTTCAGTAGCCGTCGCAAGGATGGTGATGGTGTATCTCCTGTGCAGTATTTACGTGTGTTTCAGTGCGCTTTGTAAGTCAATGCGATGACAATGGTTCCTGTGCAACACATTGTCGATTTCCAGGAAGAGTTTTGACGCCAAGAAGACGTAAACGGCGTAGAGGCAAGAACGCACTATGAAACGCCAATCGGACTGCACGTCGAGAATCTTTGCAGGTATGAGTGATGACCGTGATGTTTTGATTACTATTAATTAGATGTTTCATTTTAGAAACTTCGGAGGAACTTGAAGAGAAACAGGATAAGAAGATTCCGAACGTACGGTGAAGAGGAATGGGGTGTATGTCGCGACCTGCATGGAAAACAGGAGTGTCGTGTCATCTTCTCTAAGAAAATACAAGATGTGAGGTGGCCAACGAACGAAAGCTCCCTGTGGTCCGTGAGTGCATCGCACAGTCAGGCATATGCTTTGTCTAGACACAGTCAGTGATCAGACTTATACTACGTGGTATGTAAATGTAGAGATATATTGATTATTTCTTTCTGCTCAGTGTATGCTTTTCTTTTAGCAGAATAAACGGCAATTACTTGAGCAATATGTGCATTTCTACGCATTATTTTCGGTCATGCATTCAGTGGTCCCAGCTGCTAAGTGGCCGGATCCCGGACCACTTAGCAGAGGGGACCACTGGATCAATTCCACTGGTTCCACTTCAAGTGGGACCATCGTAAAGCTGGTTCCACTTTCAACTGGTCCCAGTCACTAAGTGGTCCCACGCTCAAAGTGGGACCTGCCCAATAAACCACTTTGAAGTGGTCCCACTCCAGATTTTTGCCTGGGCTGTGTGCGTCCGTCACATCATATATCCACCTGCGAGCTTCACCCATGCAACATTGCACTAACATGAGAGTGAACTACGCAGTAATGTAATAGCAAACGCAGAAGGTTAATTACTATGTGACTTTGAATTCCGTTGTTTCCAATGCAACGGATGTCGAAGCGGCGAGGTACCACACAGCAAGCGAAACGCTCCTCCCGCTTTTTCCTGATACACGCTGTTGCCAACTGCCACTTGACGTGCAACCTCCATCTGCCGACTTTCGCGAAACTGCGGACCACTTCGCTTTTATAAGTAACGCTGGTAACTTCTCCAAAAGCGTGACGCCGTCCTTAGGGGTAACGCCACTGTTTCTCTCGCAATGTAACCTGTAAGAGGGCAGCGCACGTCCGCATGTAACCTTTGAATGGGCTGTAACCTTTACATCGAGCACAAATAACTTGTATTTCACAAGTTAGGTGCGTATCAGAGTAACGTTAGAGGGAACTAGATTAAGAGTGGCGGAGTCGGGCAGGATTTGTATCCAGACAATGACGACAAAATTCGCAGAACCTGTATGGGACGTGCCATATGTGTTTTTGTCAAGGGCACGCAAAAGCTAGTGGATGCAAAGCGCGTCAGCAGCATACCCCTCTGCCGTCCATCATCGGAGAATGCCAGCGATGATCTCATCGATGGTATCGCATTTCAATAACAATCTGTACAGCAATTCACACAGCGTATGGGTAATCCAAGACAAATACCAAAGAAGGCTTGACAAGGTCCAATGTCCCTTACATTTTTAGAAACAATGGAAGGTTGCAATGACGATTACAATGGAAGATTACAGTGGAGACTACATTGGCGCAACTGGCCCCGTTGCCTGTAATTGAATGCGTCTCATTGTGTGTTTTGGAAGAGGAAAGTTGGTTCAGATCGATCAAAAGTTGTAAGATGGTCGATATATGAAGTAAGGTGGTTAGCAGTCCTACGGACTGAAGTCACGGCCATTCTATCATCGCCGATGAGACTCACGTGGACAGCGAACGAAAAAGCAAAAACAAAATTAAAAGAACCCTCGGCGACGTCGCCACGCGCTTGTGTGAGTTCCTGTGGAAATCATTTTCATTGGTTCTACTCTTGCCTGTCCTCATGCCAAAAATATGTTCTATTCTGTTCGAGTCATCGGAGTTATGCTACGGTAACGAGAGAATTGTTAGTAGTGGCGAGCATGGGTCAAAGACATTTTGGTGCAGGACATTTCGGTGCAAAGCGTTACAGCGGCGGGAGAACACTGCAACTCGGTTCCGGGAAAAATGGTCCCGGGAATGGCTGTCACGATGTCGACATATCGTAATAAAACAACGGGAAGAGTGCGACTTGGCATCAAGTAATGTTGTCAAGGAATTTGGTTTACGTGCAGAAGAACTTGCTTTATGTATTTTTTGTGTACTATTATAGATTAACACCTGATCTGCATGCGATCGTGGTCTGTCGTGTCTTTTAAACGTTTGGGGCATTTTCTTTTTTAATATTTTGCGCCCGATGTTCTAGTCGGAGCTGTACATATATTCATTTATTTTTATTTTTTCAAGAGTAGATGAAGAATTGCTTTGTCATTTTGTAGTGAGTATTATCTCGAAGAGGGTACCTTCAAGGTACGGATATTACGCAATTTGAATTCCATTTGTTGAGGACGTGCTGGTTACAGCTTTGGTGTAAGCATTTGATTAGACGTTATTCCCCTTGTATTCTAAAAAGTTACCAAGTTACCATGTCTAGTTCCCGGGTTCTCGTTTCGACAAAAACTCTGCACCTTCCCGTGGCCCTTCAAGTTTGCTTAAATGGAACGAAAGACTTCAAGCAAGGAATAAGCCGTATTATCCCCTTATGGTCATCCCGTGAGTGATTCATTCTGATGAACTATGTCAAAAATAATGTGGTTCGCAGTAAAGGAAACACTATACAATAAACTTGATTTCAGTGACAAATGTAACACGTTTAATGCGCTTCGACATGCGCTGCGCATAGGTTCAGTCAATCAGCTTTTGCTCTCGAGTTAAGAAAACAAAAGATTGAGGTTAAACCACAGAAGCAGTACATAATTGTCAATCACGTAATTTATTATTTGAAATCATTTTATCATTTTAAGTGACTGCGGTAATTATATGGCTAGCAAGTCTAACAGCTTTTGGAGGGTCTACATGGTTATATTATGTCGTTGTTTAAGCCTTGAAAATAAGCGGCAATCCCAGAGGAAAAATTATGTAGGAATACAAGGAAAATAACGTCTAATCAAATGCTTCCACCAAAGATGTAACCGGCACGTCCTCAACAAATGGAATTCAAATTGCATAATATCCGTACCTTGAAGATACGATTCTCGCTGTAGTACTCACTCCAAAATGGCAAAGCAATTTTTCATCTACTCTTGAAAAAAGAAACAAAATACAGAAACCGACACTGAAGATTTTTGCTTAAGTTTAATTTGTACAAGCTTTCGCGTGGAGGTCCACGCTTCCTCAGGCGCGAAAGCTCCACGCGAAAGCTTGTACAAATTAAACTTAAACAAAAATCTTCAGTGTCGGTTTCTGTATTTTGTTTATGTGATCTGCAGGACTGGACTCCCCTCTTCGTATACGCTTTTGAAAAAAGAAATAAAAAAAATGAATATCTATACGGCACCGACCAGAACGCAGGGCGCAAAATATTAAAAAAAGAAAACTCCCCAAAAGTTTAAAAGCCACGAAAGACCACGAACACATCTTGATCAGGTCTTAAATCTATACTAATACACAAAAAATACACAAGGCACGTTCTTCTCTATGTAAACCAAATTCATTGTCAACACTTCCTTTTGATGCCAAGCTACCCGCTTCCCTTTGTTTTATTACGATATGTCGACATCGCGACAGCCATTCCCGAGACCATTTTTCCGGGACATTTCAGCAACGTTTTGGACCGAAATCTCCGTGCACCTGAATGTCCGTGCACCGAAATGTCCTTGCACCGAAATGTCCGTGCACGGAAATATCCGTGCACCGAAACGTCCGTGCACCGAAATATCCGCACCGAAATGTCCGAATCCCGGCGAGCATAGCACATCATCCCAGTGAGATGATTTTTGCACGGGCGACGTTTTCACACAAATTCATTTGCCAGTTCGTTCGCTGTACATGTTACAGAGTTGAATTTTAAACTGCTGGGTCATCGTCTGCTAAAGGGGTTCATGCGTGTTCGTCAGTGTTGAGCTGAAGTTGACAATCCTAGGACACAATAATACGAAGGGAACCCAGAGACAGGGGAAAGAAAACACGAAACACACACGATCTCAGTGTGTGTGTTCGTGTGTCTCTGAGATCGTGTGTGTTTCGTGTTTTCTTTCCCCTGTCTCTGGGTTCCCTTCGTATTATCATGTACCAGCTCGCCTGCGCTCTTGCACCTAATCCTAGGACACACCTTGCATTGCGTAATAAATTTCGTCCCGCAGAATACGCAACTAGGATGAAGACATCGGATAATGACTTAGCGCAGACGCGTCATTAGGCATGCGCGGTCGGTATTGAAATTGGAGGACAGATTTTGTGTTAAACGAAACGGCGCGTAACAACGGGAAGTGGGATTGTTGCACAGGTTGGCCTGGGGAGATCCAATGTTTGTACAGCATATACAATGACGGTTTGAGGATTTTGGGCGGCTCAGATTGAATTCTGCGGTAGTAGCTCATAAGCACCAAATGCTCATAACCTCCAAACGCTCAAAACCTCCAAACGCCCAAATGAACAGAAAAAAGTTGGTGGTTTTGAGCGTTTGGTGTAAATGAGCAGGAGAGGAGATCCTGCTCATAAGCAGCAAACGTCCAGAACATCCGAATACTCATATGCACCGAAAGGCGGTAGACCACAAAGGACGGGTCTTCCTCTTCCGCATTTGGAACAAGGTCATAGAGTGGGAAAGGTGGAATGAATGGCGACCACCAAGGCCACTTAATGTGTCAGTTTCGAAATTGATGAAGTTGGAATATAGCTGAATGTGTCCGTTTAAATGGGGTTATCATGAGTCAATGGGTGTTTGAAGGTGACAAACACGTCCGCCGTCACCTTGTCATGCGCATGCAGCATGTTCCTAATTGGTGGACTTACGTCACGAGACAACTGTGATCATGAGCGATGCCACAGCTCGCGTGGCTCAGTGGTTAGCGTGCTGGCCATGTCACGTCGAGACTGGGAGGTACCCGAGTTCGAATCCCGGTGCCGGCTATGCTGTCTGGGGTTTTTCCTGGGTTTTCCTCAGACACTTTCAGACATATGTCGGCACAGTTCCTTTAAAAGTCGGCCCAGCATGCACATTCGCTCAGGTCGTCAGTCGTGACGTCGCCCACCTCTGTGAGGCCGACAACGGCGAGACCTTTCATCATCACCACAGTGGATTAAATTCGCCTACCTGAGGTAGAGTGTGGCTGACAAAACATCTAAGTGAAAAAGTCGTCCGATGGACGGATATCAACACGGAACGCCGTGTACTTCATAGCGGCTAAAGCTACATAAACGAAGAAAGATAAGAGAAAACGAGTAGTAAAAATAAACTGAAATAAAATTAAACTGCATATATGCAAACAATCAACGATAACACCCAGTGAGCTTCAACTAGCGGTGCAGGAAGGAGGCTTGACGCTGCACAGCGTCGCAGTCAGGCACTGGCGTCATCGAATGGTTCTGTAGCTACAGTTCCACAATATAAAGTCTGCGTCGTGCGCGTACATTCGAAGTAGTTTTAGCACGTGTTACAACGTGTCTGTTTTTGCATGTTCTTGCCTATTTCGGTGTTTTTGAGGGTCTAAATACCTGTCTATTTTCATTGTTTTAGCACGTAAATTTCCGAGTTCTACTTGTAACAGGAAGTAACGTCGCTCTTGAATGCCTAAAACGGTGGACAAACAGAAATGAGTTGAAAACCAATCATCCAAAGAACCAAGCCAGTCGTCTTCCAGACCGAATATTGAAGAATTATAGGAGCGAGAATGTGTAGAGCATGTTGGACGGAGTTCCGAAAAAAAATAGTCCCGGAAGAGTTGGTCCCGGAAAAATTGGTCATTGGTTGCGTGGCGGAAGAAATGATCCCGCGCGTTTCGGTGCGCCCAAAAATACAAGAGCATCGTTGTGGACATCTGATGAATCGTATCTCAGCCTAACAAGTGCTATCATTTGTTCGAAATTGGAAGACATGCTTTTTCACATTAATCTTACTGAACAATATATGCTACACGCCATTTAATGAGCAAGATAAAAGCGGTTTCATTTGCTGCACCGCTTGCATTGTACAAATTGCGTCTGTTCTTTCTGTTCCACGCATTATTTTGCGCAGTACAGACAACGCGACAAGATCAGGAAGCAATTCTGCAATCTCTACAACCGTCTCCTAAAAGTGACAACAACAAAAAAAGTAAGAGTTGTCTTTCTGCAGAACGAAAATTCAAATCGCAGTTCTGTCTTATTCTTACTGATCAGGCCATATCATCTGTTTCGTCGACCAATTCGCGGAGTGGTAAAAAGTTGTTTGGATTTCTGTAAAACGCTAACAGCTTGGAGCAGTGTGAATGAGAACTTGAACTAGAGAGTCGCAGCAAAAAAAAAAAAGATAAGTAAAACTGGTAGACATTAATGCCAACGAACTCATAATAGAATATCGTTTTGTGACATTGAGAAAAAGAGAGAACGCCAAACAAAGAGACGCCAAACTATTTTTTAACGTACACGTACAAGAAAACCTCCAGGATTTATATCACAATCCTTGCATTTGCGCCAGGCTTTTATTTTCTGACCACACCAGTTACTGTCGCTGATGCTGAAAGAAGCTTCAGCACAATGAAACTGATCTATCAAGAATATCCTGCGCTCAACTAATAGAGATGTCAGGCCTTCTGAGTTTGTAGCCAACCGAAAGCAAGATTATCATATCTCTAGACTATGACGCATTGACTAACCAACTTGCGAAGAACATGGCTTGGAAGGGTTTTGCGTAAAAGTTCACTGTGTGTCTGTGTATGCATAATTATAAACTCTACATAAATATCGTATTCCAGCTTCTGCATTGTAAGTGAGCCCGGACATATGTTCGGAGGAGGCCACGTTCTTTGTTACTACAGCCCTGGGAGTCGAGTGCATTTCGAGCTAGAACAAAGTCTTTTTCCTAGGCTGCCTCCATGTCTATGAAAATAAAGCTCGAATTGAAATCCATAAACGAGGAGGCGCTATTCGTTGTGGCTACATAAAAAGCAGGACCAAGCTGTTACATAAACTTCAAACTGACACATTAAGCGGCCTTGGCAGTCGCCATTCATTCCACCTTTCTCACCCTATGACCTTGTTCCAAATCCGGGAGAGGAAGAGCCGTCCTTTGTGGTCTCCCTCCTTTCGGTGCATATGAACGTTCTGGACGTTCGGTGCTTATGAGCACGTTGAGCGTGGAACCAAGACTTGGGTGAAGCCTTCATTCCTTACCGTGGTGGACAGGGAATGCGAATGGAGACACCAAAGCGACTGAAAACGTGACCTCATTTCCGTAGAAGCGATCCTTCAGCTTCGTGAAGGAATACGGCTTTGTGAAACAACAGGTGCCGCTTGCGTCGATTTCCGTCGTATGAATGTGTGTATGAGTGAGCAAAAATGTAAGAGTGAAAGGAGGGTGAGTGAGACTGAGTGGCTGGTTTATCGTCCCTTCAGATGACGCACCCCGAAAGTCGCTGGAGAGGCGTGTTAGCTTAGCTCAATTGGTAGAGCCCTGGACCGGTAATCCAGAAGATGTGGGTTCGATCCCTACAGCTAGCTAACCTTTTCAGTGACTTTCATCTTTCATCGTTGATTTCTTAGGCAATTTGAGGCTTTGTGTGTATCTGTCCCCTCTATGTTGTTCCAGCCTCAGAACATCAGTTTATCTCTTGTTCAGCGGTGTTCTCCGTCGCTGCCGTTTTGGTTGCGCTATATCTGCCAACGCCATGAACACGTCACGGTGACGTTTCGTCGGTAGAAATCTACTGAACGTTTCTTTATTCGTAGCTTCTAGTTTACGTGTTGCACAGTTGGTTGCAAGTAAGACCACAGTGAGAAGAAATGGTGCATGATAGTGTCGATAAGCTTGAGGTCATACGTGAGGTCAGTGAGTGAATAATTATCGGACAGGCAAAGAGCTCAATACTAAAGACACCACAGATCCCCGTTTGAATGATCTGAATTACTGAATAAATATGTGTTCAGCACAGTTACAGTCTTAATGCTAAAGCGTTTCTCTTCTCCAGATGTCACTCACGAGTACGAGGTTCGTTCTTGTAGCCGTGTTGCTTAAGGGAAGTGTCTACGCAGACACATCATCTAGCAGGTAAGAATCGTATAATACCGCTTTATTCTCCTTTGGCAAAAACATCGCGTAACCCATTGGAGAGGTCATTGTGGTTCATTTCGTCAGTTGGTACCAAACGACGTGTTCAGCGAATACAATGAAGAAGATTTATGAATCTGGTTGCATTGATAAGCAGTGGAAATTATAGATCGTACTAGTGGACCACAGGGTCGTCAATGTTCTTGGTAGCTTTCTTCCGCTGTATTTTAGCAAAGATCCCGCAGGGGATGGACAGGAAAACATTAAGGGGGATTACGGTAACGTCATTCTTGCCAGACGATGCATGTGAATGCGGATGTCCACTGCACGTTACGAAATGATGGATAGGTGTAGTGGCACCCCTCGTGGGCCTCCTTGTAACGATGGTGCAGCACGTGAAGAACCCGGAAATTGGAGGATGCCCACATCGACATCCCATTGGATGTGGATATGGACATCCTCCAAGTTCCGTGCCTTCCACGTGTGCCTTCCACATCCCGTCAGTGAACGTGTCCTGGCAAGGGAGATCATCGCGTTACCCGATATCCTCCACGACTGCTGAGCTCCTGGCTCTCCTGCATGCAGCTGCTGCGGTCCAGGTACGAGGGTTTGCCAGAGCAGTCCTACTCACAGACTCGAGAAGCGCTCTATGGGACGTGATGAACCCCATGTGTGACAACATCTTAGCGCGAAGCATCATAAGATCATGCGCCCAACATAAGCAAGCTGGAGGCGATATCGCCTTCCAATGGATACCGTCCCACGTCGGTGTCGGCGGCAACGAAAGGGCGGACCAGCTGGCGTTCTCGGCACACCTGGGCTGCAGCAGTGTTTTGCCAACTCCGGACGACGCCGACAGGCAGATGTCTGTTCAGCTCCTTGTTGAACAGCGCCACCCTGGAATACGGGACATCATGCATCATAATCGCCCTCCTCTTCCCACGAAAAATCTTCCTCGAAGCATCCAGACCATGCTCCATAGGCTCCGCACTGGGTGCGCGTTCACCAATTCTCAGCTGTTCAAGATAGGCTCTAGGGGTGACGCCTGCTGTGGCCACTGTCAACTACCCGAAACAATCGAACACATCCTGCGAGACTGCCGAGCATACCATTCTGCGCGCGGAACACATCTCCCTCGCTCCACCTCGGGCTCGCTAGCAGACATCCTCTACCCCGCTGGTTCTTCTGCCGAACGTTCCGCCAAAGCAAGAAACCTCATTCTCTTCCTGCTGAAGACAGGCCTTGCTGATCGACCCATCTAATACTGTACTCTCCCCGATGAACTCGTGCACCTCACCGCATCCCCATCCTTCAACCTCCTCTATCCTCCATCCGTCCGTCCTTCCTTTGTGTTTTGTTTTGCTATGCGTTTTCCTTTTCTTTTTTTGGCTATAGTCGTGACGACGCCCACTTCTGTGTGGCCAACAACGGCGAGCCTATCCTGCCATCACCCCCCCCCCCCCCTCCGTGATACAACAGACAAAAGCTGATCCAGGCGATGACGAGCCGATTAGTGCTGTCCGCACCATTTCTAATACCCGAGGTGAATAGAATTTACACCTCTTCTATGGCGTCGAAGGGGTACTTCAAGAACTCCAAGAAGTTTCCCAAGCCCACCCTGGAACCTCGTAGAAACAGGGACCGAGGATCCGATTCCGAGAATCGTGTACCCTACGCAAATGATAAAAGAAATAAATAAGTGTGTAAGTAAATTAAAATTTCCATGGTGAGCACTCACCTGTCGACAGCTCCATATCCTCCAGTAATTTTGCTACGGACGCAAAGTTTCGCATCTTCTGCCGCAAATTCGAACACATACAATGCTACGCACAAGCCCCATTTTCCTTTTTATAGCCAGGATGCACGGTTTCCCATTCCTCTATTCTATTGGTGCACCACGACGTGATAAGATGAAGAAAAACAAGATATCTTTTTCTTTTGTTATACCCTTCCTAATTACATGAATATACGGGATGTTTATATTTATTCGTTACAGAATTTTTATTAAAAAATATAAGAGCAAAACGTACGCCGTGTTTGCAGTTGACTGGTATGGTTAGGCGAACATTCCCGCAAAGAAAGTACGTAACTACAAGATCACTACGTACACAAAATTCATTAACTCTTTAATTAGAGGATTTCCCGCACAACCAATGTAGCAGAACGGGAGATATTCCTCGTTGCAAGCCATTCCACGTTAATAAAATACCCTCAAAAAACGATGGTTGATGATTTTACCGTCAACATAGAATTCAACATTTTATACATGCGCAGTGCGACTGCACTGAATACACGAAAGCAATAAACGCTGTCAGTCTACATGGCTGCGTCATTTTGCTCATTTGTAATTATTACTCTGCTCTCCTTTTCCATCTCGAGCGTCAGCAATGTTCCTGTGACACTGACATAACGTTGTCCCTACAACCTTTTATGAGCAACTTTGCTGCAGTGTTCCGTCACAGTTGCATTGGAACGCTGTTGCAGATGCAAAGTAACAATATTTCCAGAACATAATATCAGCAGTATAGTTTCAACACAGAAAAAAATGGTGTGTTAGCATAGCACTTGGTTGTGAAACATTGCTGCAAAACAGCAACATTACTGCAATTTTCTGTGTTGACTGGACCGCTCGTGCCGGACGGCGCCATTGGCGCCGTAACGATCGCCGTTTAACTGTGGGACAGCCCCTTATGCGCTAAATACAACAGCCACGGTCCCTTAATAGCTATCTAGGGACCATGGAATTACGGGCATCTTACCATCTGTCATAATGCAAATAAACGGCACCAGAATTTTACGTGGGGTGTTCAAGTCAAAACGGGACTCTTCATTTTTCGCGAAAGTAAAATGAACTTACAGGCGAGAAATTAGTTTTATTTTTCAACGTAATCTCCAGATGCACTAATGCACTTGTCCCAGCGGTTCTCGAGGGCTTGGATGCCAGCATTGTAGAAATCCTTACCGTCGCATAGCAGCCATGATCGGACCGCATTCTTGACCTCGTCATAGCAGCTCAAGTGGCGGCCCCCAAGGAACGCCTTCAGTGGCCCGACGAGATGAAAATCGCGGGAGGCGAGGTCTCGACTGTAAGAGGAATGCGGCAGCAACTCTCAGGCGAGTTCCTGCAAAGTGCGTGCCTCGAGATGCGCTGTATGCGAGCGTGCATTGTCCTGTTGGAGGATCCCTTTGGTGATGAGGCCCGGCAGCTTTTGTTTCAACGCCTTATGTACATCCCTGAGAACCTGGCGGTAATATGCACTATTGACGGTTGTACCACTGAACAGAAAATCAACATGAACAAAGTCAGCCTTGTCACAGAAAACCGTGTCCGTGACTTTACCCACAGAAGGGGTGTTTCGGAACTTCTTGGGAGCTGGCGAGCTCGGATGCTTCCAGTGTTATGATGCGCGTTTAGACTCAGGACTGAAAGGGTGCACCCACGCTTCGTCGCAGGTGAAGATCCTATCAAGGAACGGCTGTCCTTCAGTGTCGAAACGGCATCTTAGCTCTGGGGAGATATCCGGTCTTCTCATCTGGCCAAACACGGAGAGCTGCCTCGGCACCCAACGGGCACTAACTTTCCGAAACCGGAAGTGTTCATGATTATAATGTTCAACGTTCCCACAGAAAGGTCCGACTTTCGAGCCAGTTCGAGACATGTTATCCGTCGGTCCTTCAGGATCAGGCGCTCCAGAAGTTGGATGTTCTCAGGAACTCTGACACTGGGCTCTGAGCCGCACGGCCGGGATCGTCCTGCACTGATGTACGGCCGTCTCGGAACCGTTTGCACCACTCACACGCTTTGCTGCGGCTAAGTGTATCGTGGCCATACTGAGCCAGAATTTTTCTGTGAATTTCAGATGACTTTACGCCTTCATTCACGAGAAACTTTATGACGATTCGCTGTTCCATGTGCGCACTCATCTTGTTGTTGCCATCTTGCCCAGCATGTGTCTTCTGTTTTGTACAAACTATGGACCACCACGTGGTGGAAGCGGAGGCCTGTCGCGTGTGAAAATGACGAAAAAGAAAACTGCGCAGCCTCATCTCCAAGCCAAAGGACACTGTCGCCCCAGAAGACCAGTCTGGCGTGGTGTACACGCTACAATGTCTAGGTTGTGGCACGTGCTATATTGGCGAGACAGGCCGGAAAAGAAGGACCCGCATAAAAAAACACAAGAGCGACGTCCGGAACGCAACACATGCCACACGGCTCAAGACCGAACTCAGCGAGCATTCTTGGAACACGGGGCATTGTTTCGACTACGATAACGCGGTGATCTTGGCATGCGAGCAAAGACTGGGACCGAGGAAGCTCCTGGAATCGTGGCATATACGCGCTGATCCCTTGCATTGTAGCAAAAACCGTGGCGCCCTTCCCGAACAATACTGTCATCTCCTTAAGTAGCGACTGGTTGTCGGCTCTCCCGCTCAGTCTTGCACTGATGATGCCCGTCGTATGACAGGCGAAACGTCTGCTTAAAGTTTGTTTGTTTGTTACGTTAAGTCGGAGTCGTCTCTTTCTTTCGTTATGTCATCTCCTGGCTTTTGGAGTATTTTCGCGACGAAAAAGAAGTAGCGCGAGTCATTTGTACACCCAGGAGACAGAAAGTCCGGTTTGACTTGAACACCCCTCGTTAGGTTGAATGTTGCGAAAACACGTCACTCGCGGCAATACAACGATGACACTCCACTGGTACGAGAACAGTTTTGAGCACAAGACAAAGGAGAGCAAAAAGGATTCTTAATAACGGAGTTGCTGGAGCGGGGCAGCGAGACACCACAGCAGTGCGTATTTTTGTGTAAGCTGAAAAAAGCGCAAAAACGATATGAAACGCGCCATTTCTAAATCTGCCGAAAGGGAGGTTTTTATGGCGTAAGAAGAACGGGGCGCCACCATGCGGCGCCCGTCGTGCCAAGGCCACCTTTTCGGTGAAGCTGCGCGACCAGGAAGCTATCAAGGGACGGTGTATATATTTTACAGTCCAACGGTTTCTTTGCTATACCTTTGGAGTACACTGTTCCTAGTAATGAACTTATACCTTGAGGTATTTGGTCTACACCTCATAAATAGTAATCATTCACTCACCAAGGTCTACACTTTTGTTCCATTGCTCCGTGTTTCTGGAATTAAACGCATGTCACGAGGCATTTAAGTTATACCTCATGCATAACTTACACAACGGATCAATTATTGTACCACAACTGGAGGTATCACTTTTTGCCTCTGCCTTGCCTTCTCTCTCTTTCTTGTACATATTGCATCCTATGGCAAGTAGCAATAGCAGAGGAAATGTTTACTGCTGCCGAAGTGGTAGCAGAAATCCTTTCTCGGCAACCATTTTAAAATGTACCCAGAACGCTAATTGGCTACCGAAAAAAGTAGAAAACATGGTAGCAGCAGTGCTGTTACCCCGCTACATAAAATATCGCGAGCCTGTAGTGTCTTTTGTAAGGTACGATCTGCGCAGCGTGCTATGCTAACACAGTACTATTATTATCCAAGGAAATCTTCCATCATCTATTCGGTCCCAGTTTGAAGCTTCTGATTGTCGCTTCAATCACACTGTGGAGTGTGAATACCTTGAACTGACTGACAGCTAATGGTACAGCCACGTTTGTACTAGTAGGTCTTGTTACACTTTTTTTTCACTTGTATCGCATTAAAGCTCAGCTCCGCCGATTTTCGACTGCGACAGAATGGAGTCATGCTTGGGCTGTGCGTTCGTTTCCGCACAGGGAGCATACATGTGAAAATTTTTCACCCATTTGTTTGTAGTTTTTAAGAAAACAATTTTTTAAATTTCCCTGGCACGGCGGTCCTGTGGTCGGCAAACCCTGACCAATCCCGGCTTCGTCCTGGCTTAGCCTCGCTCGTGGCTTGGCTAACGCCAAATCGTCGATGCGATGGCGGAGATCTATGGGCGAAGGTGAATGTTTTGGGTGTGTTCCGTGATAATTGCTGTCGTTAATAGCCTCAAAGATAGTTTTGCCGATCTTCTTTAACAAGCCTTACAGGATGGCCTCGTTGTGCAACGACGGCCGTCGTGAGCGGACATTCTGTGCCCGCACTGTGCTTCATGCTACCAACAAGACCTAATACCTAACGTGTGACGTGCTCATACGCATTCTCAATAGCTTTGGCAGCGCACTATGCGCGGACTTGCTGCGCGTGCAGAAAGCACCACCAAAGCTATTGAGAACGAGAACGAGTACGTGCTCGAAGACGAAGTATTTCTTATAAGAAACATGATAAAACGGTGCGGTGGTCCCCGATAGCTCGTGACAGCTATTTCAGCACGATACAGCGGCCATGACGGAGTGTAAACACAAACTGGTTGCCAGGCAGAGCTGGCTAGGTGTGGCTATCCAATCCGCACAGTTCCAAGTATTTCGTCACAAGTGGAACAGCCGCCCGGTAGTTTTTCTCAAATTTCTCACGAAGGAGTATGGAAATTTGGAAAGCAATGTGCGTTTATGAATGAAGTTGGGACCACGGTTCTGAATATCACAACGTCTTCATACTTTCGGAACAGCAGCGGAGCTGCACTTTATGAGACAGTGGTTGAACTCCCACATGGCAAGAATGTGGCTCTATTGCGCGAGTTGTTCTACATCGAGCGATAACGTAATGTCCACACTCGCCCATAGGAATAGGACGCGGTTACCCTGTCGCGCAAACAAATATGCAGATGTTGTTATAGGAATCTCATGTAGGGCAGGGAGATATCATGCCATTTTTTCTTAGGGAGTGGGTCTCATTGTAGGAATTGCGCAGGATAACGAATTAAATTTCTCCGTCTTCTGTCACAGTCCATACAGGACAAGCTTAATCAGGCTGCCTTGTTCGCGTTATTTATCAAACCGGATGTTTCTGAGCTGATGTCCAACATTCTTCATTGTGCAGCGCTGTGTTGTACTGCTTATCAAGTCTGAAAGATAGAGCTATAGCGCTGTGCGCCATTGCTTTTTGGAGTTCCGCAATATTTTTGAGAAGGAGCGCTCGATATCGTTTATTCAATGTTCTTCATTACAATGTTAACTATGTGGCTTCATCCTTCAGGGTTGCGTCATTGGCATTACCCAGGTCCGACGTGACGGCAAATGACAGCTTGGAAGATAAATGCAAGTTGCTGAAAGGAGGCACGACCGGTATGAGTTATGCGTAAGTTATCGTTGGATAACACCCTTCGTGCAAACGACAAACGCAAAGGAACTAGCCTCCTAAAAAACGTTGATACGAATGCTAATAAGTTCTTGGAACGCGTTCATAATCGCACTGAAATACATACGCTTTCATTACTGTCTAATTATTTGTCCGGCACCCGAATGTACTCATTGGAGCTCTTTATCGCTGCACTTCTAGATTAAGCTGGTTTGGTGCTGAAATGGTACTCGGAGGAACGCCCTACCTCGTCTCGAAGTCGGAGAAGCAAGCAGCGCTGGATTACGCAGGCAATTGTACTTCTCCAGATGTTGGCCCTGTTCCGAAACACATTCTACTTACGAAATGGAACAGCGATGGAAATTACATATATCCAGGCAAGTCGGTACCTGTACTTGATGCTCTATTCAGAGCGTCACTATTTTGCATCGCAAAATTCTGGATGTTTTGCTAGCGCAGCACCAGCAAGCACCGCAGCACTGTCTCGTAAAGACGGCTAACAGACATCTTGTAACCTAAGTTCATGTGGTCACTCGATAAGCGTTTCTCCCGGATCGTTACTATCCGTTGATCTCTTACACTGTGCTACTCCTACTACTGCCACTTCCCCCTGAATTCTCCACTGTTTGCCTGCTTTGATAAATCGTGATGTAGGCGTACCGGGAAACCACATCCCACTTTTTGACGTTGAACTAGTTCTTTGTTTGCGGTGCGTAATGCGCGTCATCATTGGTGGGGTCACTTTGCAAAACGTAAGGTATTTTGAACGGCTACAAATACAATTGTATTTTTAGGAATCCAATACTATTCAATATATCACAATCAGCGAGGTATCGTCGTAGATATCATATACGTATCAGGAGATAACGCACGCGTGACCGGCAATGTGATGAGGAAGGGGTATCTTGAGCAACTGGGTGCCTTGTACTGCATAGAACAGTTGAGCAGTCAACGTATTCCTGAATTGACAACGCGCACATGAACTGCGAACGACACGCCGATATTGTCACTTGGGGTGTATGGACTTGGAAATAGAGCCCTGCCCGGCCCGCGGCATGGAAATCACAAGGAGAGGCTAGAAGCAAAGGCCCGAGGAGGAGAAAGGGAGAGAGCAAAGGAGTTGAACGGCAAAGCGCTGGCTTCGCCATATTGTAGTAACCGAAGACGACCGGAAGTGCATGAGCGCACTTCCAATCAAGCAATCAAGAGAAACAAAAACAAAAATGGCAGCTGGTGCAGGTACGTATTCGTCTTTTTTGCCTCCTGAATGTGCCTCTCGAAATATTGAACGCAGCGTCATGCTAGCCTTTTATGCCCGGTCTCGTCTACCTGTTGCAACCGCAGGTTGTGCTAGCATGACAAATAATGTCTGTAAACATGTACGCTGCGTAATTTCTTACGGGGATGGAACGTCAATACTCAGATTTTTTCAGTGGGTGTTACCGATATAACTTGGTCTGTGAAAGAAATTTAGGTATTGTAAGCTACTTTGTCATGTTGAAAGTTGAAAGGAGAAAGCATGAACGGTGATCTGCATTGAACTCAGCGTTCTTCATTAAGTAGACACACAGACACAGGGAAATAGGAGGCCTTAAAGGTGATAGGTGCTGAGTAGTGATAGATATAGCACTTGTTAACAATGGGCCGCTCAGGTTACATGCGACACGCACACGCACGATAAGATATATCAGAAAACAATGGAAATCATGTATCGATAGTGTGAACAATGGGTTCCCAGGTTTCAATAACATGCGCCGCCAGGATAAGGTAACGGTTAACTCAGGTAAACAATGGGAACTCACGTGTCGATAGTGTTTGATGGGCACCTGGATGCACGTTTAATGACATTTAATAACACACAATGACATGTAATAACGCACAATGACATGTAATAACACGCAAATGACATGTAATAACACACAAATGACATTTAATAACAGGCAATAACATCTGATGACATTTAATAGTATTTTTCCGATCGGGTTGACGTCAGTCCGTTACCTAGTTTGGTTGCCGCGTCAGAGCGCCAGGTAGTTTCGGTTCCCACCAAGCGCCCTCTAGTTTTCAAGCCTTGGCCGTCTGTAGTTTCGGTTTCGGTTTTAAATGAATGGACGCCAAGCTTGGTTGCTCCACGTGTAGTTCTGGTTTCAGTTTGGAATTCCTAGGTGTTGCCAGGTGCCTTCTGGTTTCAAGCTATTGACCGACTGTAATTTCGGTTTCAAACCGCAGCACGCTAGTTTCGCTGTGACAACGTCAACGCATTTTCTGGCGATATAAATTAAGCGTACGCGTAGAAATTTCATCAGAAAAAGAAAAAAAAAACATGGTTGACCAGTTCTATGTGAACCTGCTCTCAAATGCATCTTTGGATGTGTTTCCCGACAACACAATGAGCAAGTTCCGAGTAAAGCTAGCCCATCCACAGACGTTGGAGGGTAGGTGGGAGGCCGCTTTAACAGAAATCAACATCCCTTTTGCGATTAAAAATGTAACTGACACAGTCAATAGTATATCGGAAACGACATTCCTTGGTTCTACGATTGAAGCAACAGAGAATGTCAAGTTCAACGCTAATGAAAACATTCTCTTGTCTTTGAGACAATTTTTAGCAAAACATTTGCAGTATAGGACAAGAATTATACGTGGTAGCGGTCATTATGAGATACAACTTTCTCTGAACTATGGTTTGGAAATTAGCGCAACTCTTGCCGCTAAGCTTGGCATGGCTGAAAAGATAATCGGCTGTGGAGAGTTGGACAGAGGGTCACCCGTGAAGCTACTCAAATACCAGGTGGATACGGAAGAAAGGATTAACATAGTTACCTATCGTTCACGAACGGTAAAGTATGAAGTTCCAGAAGGCTACTACGAATCGGGGAAGGACCTCCTTAATTCCATTAACCATGCCTATCGAACAAAACTTCATTTGTCGCAAGATGCTCGTCTCCTCGTATGTAACCCATACAACGGAATTTGTCACCTGGAACGCATGAACGATGGCTATGTGACCTTTCATCCTTATTTGGCTTTGATGTTGGGCTTCGGAAAGAGGACAACTTTCTCAAGTTATGCAGTCGCCGAACGAGACGTTTGTCTATTCCCTGCTCAAAACTATATTTTCATATACTGCGATGTCATCGAGAGCGAATTTGTGGGTGACGTGACAGCACCACTTCTTCGATCGACACCGTTCAGAGTCCAGGGTAGGAAGGATGTGATGTCTTATTTATTCACAAACCTGTACTATAAATATGTATCTGCGAAGGAATTGACAACCATTCAAATCGAGTTGGCAAACGAGATAGGTGATTTCATTCCATTCATTTCTGGCTCTGGACGTGTCGGGTTGACGATCCACCTACGTAAATGTATATAACAAACCCACCATGTTGCATAGCACATTTTGGTGCAGGAAAGCGAGAGCATCTACCACACTATACTGCTCCCGAGCTTTATCAGATTGGAGGAGGCATATTTGGTGACGTGTTGAGGGGTTTCTTGCCCATACTGACCAAGAAGGTAGCGCCATACGTTGGAAGAAAGCTCCTTGATACTGGAAGACATATAGCCGAGGAAGTCCAGCAAGGAGCATCATTTCGAGAAGCCGTCAAGAAAGGAGTAGACCGCACAGTGCATAAAACTCGTGACGAGTTACTTCAGAGACTCACAGGGAAAGGAAGAAAACGCAAGGCCGTTAAAAAAGCTCGACCTGCGGAGAAGCGGAGGAAATCTGACTTCTTTACTTGACAGAAAAAAAAAGAACTGTCTATTGCAGTAGTGCATAAAGATTCATGTCTGTGTACTACAAACCAGCTGGAACTCTTCTCTCTTCCACCTACAAACTTTGCTTTGGAGAAGTCTGAATACGTCGAGTTTTTCCAAGTATCTGCTCCGACATCAAGCGGAGTGATCGAGTACAATGTTCCGGGACTCGGTGGGGGCTTCTTTGATCTTCAATCCAGCTTTTTGCATATTCAGTGCAAGATCATTCGAAAGAATGGAGATCCAGCGGTAACTACAACAAGCACTTCAACAACACCTGATGCAGTCATACCTGTCCAAGCGTTTGGTTCATCATTGTTTCAACACGTACATATCTACCTGAATTCAACCTTGGTTTCGAGTTTCGAACATTATGGCTACCGTTCCTACTTGGACATCATTACGAATGCCAACAATGTAACTCAGACACACACCCTTTCAGCAATGTTATACGAGCCAGACCCTTTAGGCACGAGTGAGGTATATGCTCCCACATCTGATTCAAAAGGAGTTTTCGCTCGTTACAAGCGAACCAAAGGATCGGCACTGTGTGACATGTACAGCCCAATCTTCAGCGACATATGTCAACAACAGAAGCTCATTCTTAACGGAACCGACATAAGAGTTGTGCTACGTCAAGCGTCGGACGATTTTCGTCTCTTGCAAGCTGATGGTGCAACAGAAAAGCACACTGTGGAATTTTCACGTATCGTGCTCTATCTCCGACATGTTCAGTTGTCGCCGAGTATACTTGTTGGTATAGAACGAAGACTTCAAACAACACCTGCAGTATACCTTCTCCGAGGACTGGAAATTAAGTACAGAACCATCGCCCCTAACCAATCTCAGGTGATATTTGACGACTTGTACAGCGAGCGAGTTCCCTCCAAGTTAACAGTATTGATGGTCAGGAGCGATGCCTACCAAGGTAGCAGACCACGAAGCCCATTCAAGCTTGAGAACTTCAAACTAAAACGAGCACTACTGGACGTTGGTGGACAACAGTACACGGATGAGTTTGACTTCCAACGAGACATCTATTCCAAAGCCTATATACACCTGCTTCACAAACTAAAACGCAAGGATATACCAATAGCTCCAGCTGCGTATGCAAAAGAGACATTTATGCTTTATTACCATCTGACTCCAGATGCAGAAGTGAATGCTCTTTGTCCTGTTGTTCAAGCCAACGTTCGTCTGACCCTAACGTTTGCTGCCAATCTAACAGAACCAGTTACGGTGTTGTTTGTATCCGAAACACCACGTGTGCTAGAAATCAACAAAGACAGACGAGTGAAATTTGTCTGAAAAATAAACATGGAGGAGTGGCAGTTCTATGCAGCATTCAGTAGACACTACACAGTTTGAAACTCTCCACATTTCTTTAACTTGTCAAGTTTATGCAAGATCGACGAAGACATGATGCTTACTTGTACACTGATGCAATGATGACGACGATGATCCTTCGGACACGTTGGACCGGCTGAAAACAAAAGGAGCACATGTTAGAACACTGCAAAATATTTCATCATTCTGAACACCATACCTCCTCAGAAGGAGGTTCGAGAGTGAAGGAGCTGAGCGTCAGACAGTTCTTATATAAGAAGTTGCCAGCATGGCAACCTTGAGGAGTCTTCTTTTTTTTTTACATCGTCAACTCTGCAGTCGAACCTACCTTTGCAGTTTGCTTTTTCTCCCTGCAGTTTGCAAGCACGGACTTGTTTATCTAACGAAACGTATCTTGACCAGACTTCACTCCCTTGCACGAAATGACAGTGATAGCACCTTTTAGGTTCGTGACGCCTGCCTCGGTGTCAATTTCAGGGGCTAGTCAAAGTGGGAAATCCACCTTCGTGGCACGACTAATTAAACACAGAGCTGTCCTCTTTGACAAACCGTTCAAGCAAATATGGTATATATATCTTTATAAGCAGCCGGTATTCGATACTCTTCCTGAAGTAAATTTCAGTCAAGACATCCCTGCAGATCCGGAGAATTATAGCCACTCATTATTTATATTTGACGACTGTTTAGCCGACCGGCAAAGACTCAAAGAAATCTGCAAATTTTATATCGCTAGGTGTCACCACCTGTCAATCACGGCTGTGTTCATCTCGCAATACCTGTTCGTCAACGACCCTTTGTATCGCACAATACAATTCAATAGCACAGCTCTCGTTTTATTTCGTTCACCACGCACTACAGACCAGCTGCGTATGCTGTCCAGGCAGATTTTCGGGCGAAATGATTTGTTGCCCACGATATATAAAGATGCCTGTCAGAAACCATACTCCTACTCAGTTATCGACTTGTCTCAACAGAGCAACGATCACTATAAGGTGTGGACCAACATTTTCCCGGATGATCACAGACAGATCGTATACAGGTCATGAAAAGGCTTAACAAACACATTCGTTTCCTTCGTATGATCGCTGAAGCAAAGACAGGGGAAGATCGTTACAACCTGATTCAACATGCCAGCAGGGAACAGCTACGAACAATCAGGGAGATTTGTATGAACCTCTGCAAAGGAAACATCGACGTACCGCCGAAAGTTAAAAAGCAATTGCAGCCTTTTGCAACACCCATTAGGACACTGGCTTCCAGGCAAGACCGTGCAGATGTGAAGAAAGTTAAACGGATTCTTCATCAGTCTGGCGGGTTTTTGCAATTTTTGTTGCCCCCCTTGTTAGGTCTCGTTTCAAGTTTAGCGGGCAAAAGCATCGCAAGAGCAATCGGCATTTAAATAATGCAGAAATACGAGCTTGTTCCCTATCGGGAAAGCACTATTCCGTCGATATTGAATAAACAGGAGCCTGATGATATCAAGGCCAAGGAGATCATCCAGTACTTGCACAAGCTATTGCATCCTCCCGCGAACACATTAAGACAGCCTAGTGCAGCAGGTGAGGAGACAAATCATGTGCCATCGACAAGAGAGCAGACACAGATGCAAGCGGACGAGGAGGAAGATGCCATCGTTAATTTTATGAGCAGCGGCTACAAGATGAGAGCAAGCCAATTACTGCGTTTACTAAAACCCGTGCTCGGCTGGAATAGTAAAACGTT